>NW_028187432.1:0-462743 GCF_964204655.1 Triturus cristatus
CAATTTACATGGTACGTGAAACTCTCATTTAATCGCTTTGCTTGTCATTAGAAGGAGTTCATAGCATCTGACGGCTCTTGGCACCTTTGAGGCTGCAATGAGTTGTCTTCTGTTAGAGCGATTGACTTACTTTCAAATGGGGGAAGCTTATTTATCCTGCCTCCCTGCACTCTGTATGTGGCGCTCTGATACTCAACATGGAGTGCTCTTTCAGATACTCTGTGTTCTGGTCACTCCAGCCCACTTTCAAAAGGGGAGCCCAGTACTTTCAATGGTGCAGAGTACTTTCCCATTACACTTCCTACTTCCGTTGCAGTCATAATAACCGATAGTTAACCAGAGCAGACTTGCTGAAGTCTCATTGTCCTGTGTTATGGTCACCCAGGGCGATTTGTCATGAGGTGCTCTGACATCATAAAGCTACAGCATGGTGTCATCTGACATGAGAGCAAGCAATAGGATGCCTTTTTCATGGAATTGAAATGGGTAGCAGGCTAGACAGGATGTGCAGGTGAAGACAAAGATGGTAACATGAATAAACTCAGGCATTAGTTGACTTATGCATTTGTTTGAAGGTTTGGGTGATCATAATATTCTCGAGATCTCTATAGGTTAACTGATAGGGTTGCACAAGAATGAAGATGTTAGAATCTGTTATTCGTAGTTTTTATTATTACCTCTAGCTGTAGCATAAGCCTTCTTTCAAAACCTTATCAGATCACTTAATAGTTACTGCTGTACCATAACCTAAAAATTCTCAGTGAGAAAGATACCATGTCACAGGGCTAGCACTGAGATCTTTTTATTTATGTCCTAATATAGGTGCTGGAATGGTGTAGAGAGTAGTAGCAAAGTTTGGCTTTTGATTGAGAGAAGTATGCTAGGTTGGAAATAAAAGTCAGATTTGAGTTTGTAGTGAGCTGTGGATTTTCGCAGAGTTACAGACGCCATAGTACTCATTATTAGCACATTATAAAAATCTGTTTATTGTGTTGCATTAGTTTGGAGATATTCAAGTTCTGTTAATGGACTAACAGTGGACTTTTCCATCTGCAGATTATACTGAATGACCAGCAGAGGGAGTGATGCCGTAGACCATTTCTCTGCGATGCTGAGACCAAAAAAAAAAAGAAAGCGTCCTCAGCCTTCGGCTTCCATTATCAATTTACATGGTAGGTGAAACTCTCATTTAATCGCTTTGCTTGTCATTAGAAGGAGTTCATAGCATCTGACGGCTCTTGGCACCTTTGAGGCTGCAATGAGTTGTCTTCTGTTAGAGCGATTGACTTACTTTCAAATGGGGGAAGCTTATTTATCCTGCCTCCCTGCACTCTGTATGTGGCGCTCTGATACTCAACATGGAGTGCTCTTTCAGATACTCTGTGTTCTGGTCACTCCAGCCCACTTTCAAAAGGGGAGCCCAGTACTTTCAATGGTGCAGAGTACTTTCCCATTACACTTCCTACTTCCGTTGCAGTCATAATAACCGATAGTTAACCAGAGCAGACTTGCTGAAGTCTCATTGTCCTGTGTTATGGTCACCCAGGGCGATTTGTCATGAGGTGCTCTGACATCATAAAGCTACAGCATGGTGTCATCTGACATGAGAGCAAGCAATAGGATGCCTTTTTCATGGAATTGAAATGGGTAGCAGGCTAGACAGGATGTGCAGGTGAAGACAAAGATGGTAACATGAATAAACTCAGGCATTAGTTGACTTATGCATTTGTTTGAAGGTTTGGGTGATCATAATATTCTCGAGATCTCTATAGGTTAACTGATAGGGTTGCACAAGAATGAAGATGTTAGAATCTGTTATTCGTAGTTTTTATTATTACCTCTAGCTGTAGCATAAGCCTTCTTTCAAAACCTTATCAGATCACTTAATAGTTACTGCTGTACCATAACCTAAAAATTCTCAGTGAGAAAGATACCATGTCACAGGGCTAGCACTGAGATCTTTTTATTTATGTCCTAATATAGGTGCTGGAATGGTGTAGAGAGTAGTAGCAAAGTTTGGCTTTTGATTGAGAGAAGTATGCTAGGTTGGAAATAAAAGTCAGATTTGAGTTTGTAGTGAGCTGTGGATTTTCGCAGAGTTACAGACGCCATAGTACTCATTATTAGCACATTATAAAAATCTGTTTCTTGTGTTGCATTAGTTTGGAGATATTCAAGTTCTGTTAATGGACTAACAGTGGACTTTTCCATCTGCAGATTATACTGAATGACCAGCAGAGGGAGTGATGCCGTAGACCATTTCTCTGCGATGCTGAGACCAAAAAAAAAAAGAAAGCGTCCTCAGCCTTCGGCTTCCATTATCAATTTACATGGTAGGTGAAACTCTCATTTAATCGCTTTGCTTGTCATTAGAAGGAGTTCATAGCATCTGACGGCTCTTGGCACCTTTGAGGCTGCAATGAGTTGTCTTCTGTTAGAGCGATTGACTTACTTTCAAATGGGGGAAGCTTATTTATCCTGCCTCCCTGCACTCTGTATGTGGCGCTCTGATACTCAACATGGAGTGCTCTTTCAGATACTCTGTGTTCTGGTCACTCCAGCCCACTTTCAAAAGGGGAGCCCAGTACTTTCAATGGTGCAGAGTACTTTCCCATTACACTTCCTACTTCCGTTGCAGTCATAATAACCGATAGTTAACCAGAGCAGACTTGCTGAAGTCTCATTGTCCTGTGTTATGGTCACCCAGGGCGATTTGTCATGAGGTGCTCTGACATCATAAAGCTACAGCATGGTGTCATCTGACATGAGAGCAAGCAATAGGATGCCTTTTTCATGGAATTGAAATGGGTAGCAGGCTAGACAGGATGTGCAGGTGAAGACAAAGATGGTAACATGAATAAACTCAGGCATTAGTTGACTTATGCATTTGTTTGAAGGTTTGGGTGATCATAATATTCTCGAGATCTCTATAGGTTAACTGATAGGGTTGCACAAGAATGAAGATGTTAGAATCTGTTATTCGTAGTTTTTATTATTACCTCTAGCTGTAGCATAAGCCTTCTTTCAAAACCTTATCAGATCACTTAATAGTTACTGCTGTACCATAACCTAAAAATTCTCAGTGAGAAAGATACCATGTCACAGGGCTAGCACTGAGATCTTTTTATTTATGTCCTAATATAGGTGCTGGAATGGTGTAGAGAGTAGTAGCAAAGTTTGGCTTTTGATTGAGAGAAGTATGCTAGGTTGGAAATAAAAGTCAGATTTGAGTTTGTAGTGAGCTGTGGATTTTCGCAGAGTTACAGACGCCATAGTACTCATTATTAGCACATTATAAAAATCTGTTTATTGTGTTGCATTAGTTTGGAGATATTCAAGTTCTGTTAATGGACTAACAGTGGACTTTTCCATCTGCAGATTATACTGAATGACCAGCAGAGGGAGTGATGCCGTAGACCATTTCTCTGCGATGCCGAGACCAAAAAAAAAAAGAAAGCGTCCTCAGCCTTCGGCTTCCATTATCAATTTACATGGTACGTGAAACTCTCATTTAATTGCTTTGCTTGTCATTAGAAGGAGTTCATAGCATCTGACGGCTCTTGGCACCTTTGAGGCTGCAATGAGTTGTCTTCTGTTAGAGCGATTGACTTGCTTTCAAATGGGGGAAGCTTATTTATCCTGCCTCCCTGCACTCTGTATGTGGCGCTCTGATACTCAACATGGAGTGCTCTTTCAGATACTCTGTGTTCTGGTCACTCCAGCCCACTTTCAAAAGGGGAGCCCAGTACTTTCAATGGTGCAGAGTACTTTCCCATTACACTTCCTACTTCCGTTGCAGTCATAATAACCGATAGTTAACCAGAGCAGACTTGCTGAAGTCTCATTGTCCTGTGTTATGGTCACCCAGGGCGATTTGTCATGAGGTGCTCTGACATCATAAAGCTACAGCATGGTGTCATCTGACATGAGAGCAAGCAATAGGATGCCTTTTTCATGGAATTGAAATGGGTAGCAGGCTAGACAGGATGTGCAGGTGAAGACAAAGATGGTAACATGAATAAACTCAGGCATTAGTTGACTTATGCATTTGTTTGAAGGTTTGGGTGATCATAATATTCTCGAGATCTCTATAGGTTAACTGATAGGGTTGCACAAGAATGAAGATGTTAGAATCTGTTATTCGTAGTTTTTATTATTACCTCTAGCTGTAGCATAAGCCTTCTTTCAAAACCTTATCAGATCACTTAATAGTTACTGCTGTACCATAACCTAAAAATTCTCAGTGAGAAAGATACCATGTCACAGGGCTAGCACTGAGATCTTTTTATTTATGTCCTAATATAGGTGCTGGAATGGTGTAGAGAGTAGTAGCAAAGTTTGGCTTTTGATTGAGAGAAGTATGCTAGGTTGGAAATAAAAGTCAGATTTGAGTTTGTAGTGAGCTGTGGATTTTCGCAGAGTTACAGACGCCATAGTACTCATTATTAGCACATTATAAAAATCTGTTTATTGTGTTGCATTAGTTTGGAGATATTCAAGTTCTGTTAATGGACTAACAGTGGACTTTTCCATCTGCAGATTATACTGAATGACCAGCAGAGGGAGTGATGCCGTAGACCATTTCTCTGCGATGCTGAGACCAAAAAAAAAAAGAAAGCGTCCTCAGCCTTCGGCTTCCATTATCAATTTACATGGTAGGTGAAACTCTCATTTAATCGCTTTGCTTGTCATTAGAAGGAGTTCATAGCATCTGACGGCTCTTGGCACCTTTGAGGCTGCAATGAGTTGTCTTCTGTTAGAGCGATTGACTTACTTTCAAATGGGGGAAGCTTATTTATCCTGCCTCCCTGCACTCTGTATGTGGCGCTCTGATACTCAACATGGAGTGCTCTTTCAGATACTCTGTGTTCTGGTCACTCCAGCCCACTTTCAAAAGGGGAGCCCAGTACTTTCAATGGTGCAGAGTACTTTCCCATTACACTTCCTACTTCCGTTGCAGTCATAATAACCGATAGTTAACCAGAGCAGACTTGCTGAAGTCTCATTGTCCTGTGTTATGGTCACCCAGGGCGATTTGTCATGAGGTGCTCTGACATCATAAAGCTACAGCATGGTGTCATCTGACATGAGAGCAAGCAATAGGATGCCTTTTTCATGGAATTGAAATGGGTAGCAGGCTAGACAGGATGTGCAGGTGAAGACAAAGATGGTAACATGAATAAACTCAGGCATTAGTTGACTTATGCATTTGTTTGAAGGTTTGGGTGATCATAATATTCTCGAGATCTCTATAGGTTAACTGATAGGGTTGCACAAGAATGAAGATGTTAGAATCTGTTATTCGTAGTTTTTATTATTACCTCTAGCTGTAGCATAAGCCTTCTTTCAAAACCTTATCAGATCACTTAATAGTTACTGCTGTACCATAACCTAAAAATTCTCAGTGAGAAAGATACCATGTCACAGGGCTAGCACTGAGATCTTTTTATTTATGTCCTAATATAGGTGCTGGAATGGTGTAGAGAGTAGTAGCAAAGTTTGGCTTTTGATTGAGAGAAGTATGCTAGGTTGGAAATAAAAGTCAGATTTGAGTTTGTAGTGAGCTGTGGATTTTCGCAGAGTTACAGACGCCATAGTACTCATTATTAGCACATTATAAAAATCTGTTTATTGTGTTGCATTAGTTTGGAGATATTCAAGTTCTGTTAATGGACTAACAGTGGACTTTTCCATCTGCAGATTATACTGAATGACCAGCAGAGGGAGTGATGCCGTAGACCATTTCTCTGCGATGCTGAGACCAAAAAAAAAAAGAAAGCGTCCTCAGCCTTCGGCTTCCATTATCAATTTACATGGTAGGTGAAACTCTCATTTAATCGCTTTGCTTGTCATTAGAAGGAGTTCATAGCATCTGACGGCTCTTGGCACCTTTGAGGCTGCAATGAGTTGTCTTCTGTTAGAGCGATTGACTTACTTTCAAATGGGGGAAGCTTATTTATCCTGCCTCCCTGCACTCTGTATGTGGCGCTCTGATACTCAACATGGAGTGCTCTTTCAGATACTCTGTGTTCTGGTCACTCCAGCCCACTTTCAAAAGGGGAGCCCAGTACTTTCAATGGTGCAGAGTACTTTCCCATTACACTTCCTACTTCCGTTGCAGTCATAATAACCGATAGTTAACCAGAGCAGACTTGCTGAAGTCTCATTGTCCTGTGTTATGGTCACCCAGGGCGATTTGTCATGAGGTGCTCTGACATCATAAAGCTACAGCATGGTGTCATCTGACATGAGAGCAAGCAATAGGATGCCTTTTTCATGGAATTGAAATGGGTAGCAGGCTAGACAGGATGTGCAGGTGAAGACAAAGATGGTAACATGAATAAACTCAGGCATTAGTTGACTTATGCATTTGTTTGAAGGTTTGGGTGATCATAATATTCTCGAGATCTCTATAGGTTAACTGATAGGGTTGCACAAGAATGAAGATGTTAGAATCTGTTATTCGTAGTTTTTATTATTACCTCTAGCTGTAGCATAAGCCTTCTTTCAAAACCTTATCAGATCACTTAATAGTTACTGCTGTACCATAACCTAAAAATTCTCAGTGAGAAAGATACCATGTCACAGGGCTAGCACTGAGATCTTTTTATTTATGTCCTAATATAGGTGCTGGAATGGTGTAGAGAGTAGTAGCAAAGTTTGGCTTTTGATTGAGAGAAGTATGCTAGGTTGGAAATAAAAGTCAGATTTGAGTTTGTAGTGAGCTGTGGATTTTCGCAGAGTTACAGACGCCATAGTACTCATTATTAGCACATTATAAAAATCTGTTTCTTGTGTTGCATTAGTTTGGAGATATTCAAGTTCTGTTAATGGACTAACAGTGGACTTTTCCATCTGCAGATTATACTGAATGACCAGCAGAGGGAGTGATGCCGTAGACCATTTCTCTGCGATGCCGAGACCAAAAAAAAAAAGAAAGCGTCCTCAGCCTTCGGCTTCCATTATCAATTTACATGGTACGTGAAACTCTCATTTAATTGCTTTGCTTGTCATTAGAAGGAGTTCATAGCATCTGACGGCTCTTGGCACCTTTGAGGCTGCAATGAGTTGTCTTCTGTTAGAGCGATTGACTTGCTTTCAAATGGGGGAAGCTTATTTATCCTGCCTCCCTGCACTCTGTATGTGGCGCTCTGATACTCAACATGGAGTGCTCTTTCAGATACTCTGTGTTCTGGTCACTCCAGCCCACTTTCAAAAGGGGAGCCCAGTACTTTCAATGGTGCAGAGTACTTTCCCATTACACTTCCTACTTCCGTTGCAGTCATAATAACCGATAGTTAACCAGAGCAGACTTGCTGAAGTCTCATTGTCCTGTGTTATGGTCACCCAGGGCGATTTGTCATGAGGTGCTCTGACATCATAAAGCTACAGCATGGTGTCATCTGACATGAGAGCAAGCAATAGGATGCCTTTTTCATGGAATTGAAATGGGTAGCAGGCTAGACAGGATGTGCAGGTGAAGACAAAGATGGTAACATGAATAAACTCAGGCATTAGTTGACTTATGCATTTGTTTGAAGGTTTGGGTGATCATAATATTCTCGAGATCTCTATAGGTTAACTGATAGGGTTGCACAAGAATGAAGATGTTAGAATCTGTTATTCGTAGTTTTTATTATTACCTCTAGCTGTAGCATAAGCCTTCTTTCAAAACCTTATCAGATCACTTAATAGTTACTGCTGTACCATAACCTAAAAATTCTCAGTGAGAAAGATACCATGTCACAGGGCTAGCACTGAGATCTTTTTATTTATGTCCTAATATAGGTGCTGGAATGGTGTAGAGAGTAGTAGCAAAGTTTGGCTTTTGATTGAGAGAAGTATGCTAGGTTGGAAATAAAAGTCAGATTTGAGTTTGTAGTGAGCTGTGGATTTTCGCAGAGTTACAGACGCCATAGTACTCATTATTAGCACATTATAAAAATCTGTTTATTGTGTTGCATTAGTTTGGAGATATTCAAGTTCTGTTAATGGACTAACAGTGGACTTTTCCATCTGCAGATTATACTGAATGACCAGCAGAGGGAGTGATGCCGTAGACCATTTCTCTGCGATGCTGAGACCAAAAAAAAAAAGAAAGCGTCCTCAGCCTTCGGCTTCCATTATCAATTTACATGGTAGGTGAAACTCTCATTTAATCGCTTTGCTTGTCATTAGAAGGAGTTCATAGCATCTGACGGCTCTTGGCACCTTTGAGGCTGCAATGAGTTGTCTTCTGTTAGAGCGATTGACTTACTTTCAAATGGGGGAAGCTTATTTATCCTGCCTCCCTGCACTCTGTATGTGGCGCTCTGATACTCAACATGGAGTGCTCTTTCAGATACTCTGTGTTCTGGTCACTCCAGCCCACTTTCAAAAGGGGAGCCCAGTACTTTCAATGGTGCAGAGTACTTTCCCATTACACTTCCTACTTCCGTTGCAGTCATAATAACCGATAGTTAACCAGAGCAGACTTGCTGAAGTCTCATTGTCCTGTGTTATGGTCACCCAGGGCGATTTGTCATGAGGTGCTCTGACATCATAAAGCTACAGCATGGTGTCATCTGACATGAGAGCAAGCAATAGGATGCCTTTTTCATGGAATTGAAATGGGTAGCAGGCTAGACAGGATGTGCAGGTGAAGACAAAGATGGTAACATGAATAAACTCAGGCATTAGTTGACTTATGCATTTGTTTGAAGGTTTGGGTGATCATAATATTCTCGAGATCTCTATAGGTTAACTGATAGGGTTGCACAAGAATGAAGATGTTAGAATCTGTTATTCGTAGTTTTTATTATTACCTCTAGCTGTAGCATAAGCCTTCTTTCAAAACCTTATCAGATCACTTAATAGTTACTGCTGTACCATAACCTAAAAATTCTCAGTGAGAAAGATACCATGTCACAGGGCTAGCACTGAGATCTTTTTATTTATGTCCTAATATAGGTGCTGGAATGGTGTAGAGAGTAGTAGCAAAGTTTGGCTTTTGATTGAGAGAAGTATGCTAGGTTGGAAATAAAAGTCAGATTTGAGTTTGTAGTGAGCTGTGGATTTTCGCAGAGTTACAGACGCCATAGTACTCATTATTAGCACATTATAAAAATCTGTTTATTGTGTTGCATTAGTTTGGAGATATTCAAGTTCTGTTAATGGACTAACAGTGGACTTTTCCATCTGCAGATTATACTGAATGACCAGCAGAGGGAGTGATGCCGTAGACCATTTCTCTGCGATGCTGAGACCAAAAAAAAAAAGAAAGCGTCCTCAGCCTTCGGCTTCCATTATCAATTTACATGGTAGGTGAAACTCTCATTTAATCGCTTTGCTTGTCATTAGAAGGAGTTCATAGCATCTGACGGCTCTTGGCACCTTTGAGGCTGCAATGAGTTGTCTTCTGTTAGAGCGATTGACTTACTTTCAAATGGGGGAAGCTTATTTATCCTGCCTCCCTGCACTCTGTATGTGGCGCTCTGATACTCAACATGGAGTGCTCTTTCAGATACTCTGTGTTCTGGTCACTCCAGCCCACTTTCAAAAGGGGAGCCCAGTACTTTCAATGGTGCAGAGTACTTTCCCATTACACTTCCTACTTCCGTTGCAGTCATAATAACCGATAGTTAACCAGAGCAGACTTGCTGAAGTCTCATTGTCCTGTGTTATGGTCACCCAGGGCGATTTGTCATGAGGTGCTCTGACATCATAAAGCTACAGCATGGTGTCATCTGACATGAGAGCAAGCAATAGGATGCCTTTTTCATGGAATTGAAATGGGTAGCAGGCTAGACAGGATGTGCAGGTGAAGACAAAGATGGTAACATGAATAAACTCAGGCATTAGTTGACTTATGCATTTGTTTGAAGGTTTGGGTGATCATAATATTCTCGAGATCTCTATAGGTTAACTGATAGGGTTGCACAAGAATGAAGATGTTAGAATCTGTTATTCGTAGTTTTTATTATTACCTCTAGCTGTAGCATAAGCCTTCTTTCAAAACCTTATCAGATCACTTAATAGTTACTGCTGTACCATAACCTAAAAATTCTCAGTGAGAAAGATACCATGTCACAGGGCTAGCACTGAGATCTTTTTATTTATGTCCTAATATAGGTGCTGGAATGGTGTAGAGAGTAGTAGCAAAGTTTGGCTTTTGATTGAGAGAAGTATGCTAGGTTGGAAATAAAAGTCAGATTTGAGTTTGTAGTGAGCTGTGGATTTTCGCAGAGTTACAGACGCCATAGTACTCATTATTAGCACATTATAAAAATCTGTTTCTTGTGTTGCATTAGTTTGGAGATATTCAAGTTCTGTTAATGGACTAACAGTGGACTTTTCCATCTGCAGATTATACTGAATGACCAGCAGAGGGAGTGATGCCGTAGACCATTTCTCTGCGATGCCGAGACCAAAAAAAAAAAGAAAGCGTCCTCAGCCTTCGGCTTCCATTATCAATTTACATGGTACGTGAAACTCTCATTTAATTGCTTTGCTTGTCATTAGAAGGAGTTCATAGCATCTGACGGCTCTTGGCACCTTTGAGGCTGCAATGAGTTGTCTTCTGTTAGAGCGATTGACTTGCTTTCAAATGGGGGAAGCTTATTTATCCTGCCTCCCTGCACTCTGTATGTGGCGCTCTGATACTCAACATGGAGTGCTCTTTCAGATACTCTGTGTTCTGGTCACTCCAGCCCACTTTCAAAAGGGGAGCCCAGTACTTTCAATGGTGCAGAGTACTTTCCCATTACACTTCCTACTTCCGTTGCAGTCATAATAACCGATAGTTAACCAGAGCAGACTTGCTGAAGTCTCATTGTCCTGTGTTATGGTCACCCAGGGCGATTTGTCATGAGGTGCTCTGACATCATAAAGCTACAGCATGGTGTCATCTGACATGAGAGCAAGCAATAGGATGCCTTTTTCATGGAATTGAAATGGGTAGCAGGCTAGACAGGATGTGCAGGTGAAGACAAAGATGGTAACATGAATAAACTCAGGCATTAGTTGACTTATGCATTTGTTTGAAGGTTTGGGTGATCATAATATTCTCGAGATCTCTATAGGTTAACTGATAGGGTTGCACAAGAATGAAGATGTTAGAATCTGTTATTCGTAGTTTTTATTATTACCTCTAGCTGTAGCATAAGCCTTCTTTCAAAACCTTATCAGATCACTTAATAGTTACTGCTGTACCATAACCTAAAAATTCTCAGTGAGAAAGATACCATGTCACAGGGCTAGCACTGAGATCTTTTTATTTATGTCCTAATATAGGTGCTGGAATGGTGTAGAGAGTAGTAGCAAAGTTTGGCTTTTGATTGAGAGAAGTATGCTAGGTTGGAAATAAAAGTCAGATTTGAGTTTGTAGTGAGCTGTGGATTTTCGCAGAGTTACAGACGCCATAGTACTCATTATTAGCACATTATAAAAATCTGTTTATTGTGTTGCATTAGTTTGGAGATATTCAAGTTCTGTTAATGGACTAACAGTGGACTTTTCCATCTGCAGATTATACTGAATGACCAGCAGAGGGAGTGATGCCGTAGACCATTTCTCTGCGATGCTGAGACCAAAAAAAAAAAGAAAGCGTCCTCAGCCTTCGGCTTCCATTATCAATTTACATGGTAGGTGAAACTCTCATTTAATCGCTTTGCTTGTCATTAGAAGGAGTTCATAGCATCTGACGGCTCTTGGCACCTTTGAGGCTGCAATGAGTTGTCTTCTGTTAGAGCGATTGACTTACTTTCAAATGGGGGAAGCTTATTTATCCTGCCTCCCTGCACTCTGTATGTGGCGCTCTGATACTCAACATGGAGTGCTCTTTCAGATACTCTGTGTTCTGGTCACTCCAGCCCACTTTCAAAAGGGGAGCCCAGTACTTTCAATGGTGCAGAGTACTTTCCCATTACACTTCCTACTTCCGTTGCAGTCATAATAACCGATAGTTAACCAGAGCAGACTTGCTGAAGTCTCATTGTCCTGTGTTATGGTCACCCAGGGCGATTTGTCATGAGGTGCTCTGACATCATAAAGCTACAGCATGGTGTCATCTGACATGAGAGCAAGCAATAGGATGCCTTTTTCATGGAATTGAAATGGGTAGCAGGCTAGACAGGATGTGCAGGTGAAGACAAAGATGGTAACATGAATAAACTCAGGCATTAGTTGACTTATGCATTTGTTTGAAGGTTTGGGTGATCATAATATTCTCGAGATCTCTATAGGTTAACTGATAGGGTTGCACAAGAATGAAGATGTTAGAATCTGTTATTCGTAGTTTTTATTATTACCTCTAGCTGTAGCATAAGCCTTCTTTCAAAACCTTATCAGATCACTTAATAGTTACTGCTGTACCATAACCTAAAAATTCTCAGTGAGAAAGATACCATGTCACAGGGCTAGCACTGAGATCTTTTTATTTATGTCCTAATATAGGTGCTGGAATGGTGTAGAGAGTAGTAGCAAAGTTTGGCTTTTGATTGAGAGAAGTATGCTAGGTTGGAAATAAAAGTCAGATTTGAGTTTGTAGTGAGCTGTGGATTTTCGCAGAGTTACAGACGCCATAGTACTCATTATTAGCACATTATAAAAATCTGTTTATTGTGTTGCATTAGTTTGGAGATATTCAAGTTCTGTTAATGGACTAACAGTGGACTTTTCCATCTGCAGATTATACTGAATGACCAGCAGAGGGAGTGATGCCGTAGACCATTTCTCTGCGATGCTGAGACCAAAAAAAAAAAGAAAGCGTCCTCAGCCTTCGGCTTCCATTATCAATTTACATGGTAGGTGAAACTCTCATTTAATCGCTTTGCTTGTCATTAGAAGGAGTTCATAGCATCTGACGGCTCTTGGCACCTTTGAGGCTGCAATGAGTTGTCTTCTGTTAGAGCGATTGACTTACTTTCAAATGGGGGAAGCTTATTTATCCTGCCTCCCTGCACTCTGTATGTGGCGCTCTGATACTCAACATGGAGTGCTCTTTCAGATACTCTGTGTTCTGGTCACTCCAGCCCACTTTCAAAAGGGGAGCCCAGTACTTTCAATGGTGCAGAGTACTTTCCCATTACACTTCCTACTTCCGTTGCAGTCATAATAACCGATAGTTAACCAGAGCAGACTTGCTGAAGTCTCATTGTCCTGTGTTATGGTCACCCAGGGCGATTTGTCATGAGGTGCTCTGACATCATAAAGCTACAGCATGGTGTCATCTGACATGAGAGCAAGCAATAGGATGCCTTTTTCATGGAATTGAAATGGGTAGCAGGCTAGACAGGATGTGCAGGTGAAGACAAAGATGGTAACATGAATAAACTCAGGCATTAGTTGACTTATGCATTTGTTTGAAGGTTTGGGTGATCATAATATTCTCGAGATCTCTATAGGTTAACTGATAGGGTTGCACAAGAATGAAGATGTTAGAATCTGTTATTCGTAGTTTTTATTATTACCTCTAGCTGTAGCATAAGCCTTCTTTCAAAACCTTATCAGATCACTTAATAGTTACTGCTGTACCATAACCTAAAAATTCTCAGTGAGAAAGATACCATGTCACAGGGCTAGCACTGAGATCTTTTTATTTATGTCCTAATATAGGTGCTGGAATGGTGTAGAGAGTAGTAGCAAAGTTTGGCTTTTGATTGAGAGAAGTATGCTAGGTTGGAAATAAAAGTCAGATTTGAGTTTGTAGTGAGCTGTGGATTTTCGCAGAGTTACAGACGCCATAGTACTCATTATTAGCACATTATAAAAATCTGTTTATTGTGTTGCATTAGTTTGGAGATATTCAAGTTCTGTTAATGGACTAACAGTGGACTTTTCCATCTGCAGATTATACTGAATGACCAGCAGAGGGAGTGATGCCGTAGACCATTTCTCTGCGATGCTGAGACCAAAAAAAAAAAGAAAGCGTCCTCAGCCTTCGGCTTCCATTATCAATTTACATGGTAGGTGAAACTCTCATTTAATCGCTTTGCTTGTCATTAGAAGGAGTTCATAGCATCTGACGGCTCTTGGCACCTTTGAGGCTGCAATGAGTTGTCTTCTGTTAGAGCGATTGACTTACTTTCAAATGGGGGAAGCTTATTTATCCTGCCTCCCTGCACTCTGTATGTGGCGCTCTGATACTCAACATGGAGTGCTCTTTCAGATACTCTGTGTTCTGGTCACTCCAGCCCACTTTCAAAAGGGGAGCCCAGTACTTTCAATGGTGCAGAGTACTTTCCCATTACACTTCCTACTTCCGTTGCAGTCATAATAACCGATAGTTAACCAGAGCAGACTTGCTGAAGTCTCATTGTCCTGTGTTATGGTCACCCAGGGCGATTTGTCATGAGGTGCTCTGACATCATAAAGCTACAGCATGGTGTCATCTGACATGAGAGCAAGCAATAGGATGCCTTTTTCATGGAATTGAAATGGGTAGCAGGCTAGACAGGATGTGCAGGTGAAGACAAAGATGGTAACATGAATAAACTCAGGCATTAGTTGACTTATGCATTTGTTTGAAGGTTTGGGTGATCATAATATTCTCGAGATCTCTATAGGTTAACTGATAGGGTTGCACAAGAATGAAGATGTTAGAATCTGTTATTCGTAGTTTTTATTATTACCTCTAGCTGTAGCATAAGCCTTCTTTCAAAACCTTATCAGATCACTTAATAGTTACTGCTGTACCATAACCTAAAAATTCTCAGTGAGAAAGATACCATGTCACAGGGCTAGCACTGAGATCTTTTTATTTATGTCCTAATATAGGTGCTGGAATGGTGTAGAGAGTAGTAGCAAAGTTTGGCTTTTGATTGAGAGAAGTATGCTAGGTTGGAAATAAAAGTCAGATTTGAGTTTGTAGTGAGCTGTGGATTTTCGCAGAGTTACAGACGCCATAGTACTCATTATTAGCACATTATAAAAATCTGTTTCTTGTGTTGCATTAGTTTGGAGATATTCAAGTTCTGTTAATGGACTAACAGTGGACTTTTCCATCTGCAGATTATACTGAATGACCAGCAGAGGGAGTGATGCCGTAGACCATTTCTCTGCGATGCTGAGACCAAAAAAAAAAAGAAAGCGTCCTCAGCCTTCGGCTTCCATTATCAATTTACATGGTAGGTGAAACTCTCATTTAATCGCTTTGCTTGTCATTAGAAGGAGTTCATAGCATCTGACGGCTCTTGGCACCTTTGAGGCTGCAATGAGTTGTCTTCTGTTAGAGCGATTGACTTACTTTCAAATGGGGGAAGCTTATTTATCCTGCCTCCCTGCACTCTGTATGTGGCGCTCTGATACTCAACATGGAGTGCTCTTTCAGATACTCTGTGTTCTGGTCACTCCAGCCCACTTTCAAAAGGGGAGCCCAGTACTTTCAATGGTGCAGAGTACTTTCCCATTACACTTCCTACTTCCGTTGCAGTCATAATAACCGATAGTTAACCAGAGCAGACTTGCTGAAGTCTCATTGTCCTGTGTTATGGTCACCCAGGGCGATTTGTCATGAGGTGCTCTGACATCATAAAGCTACAGCATGGTGTCATCTGACATGAGAGCAAGCAATAGGATGCCTTTTTCATGGAATTGAAATGGGTAGCAGGCTAGACAGGATGTGCAGGTGAAGACAAAGATGGTAACATGAATAAACTCAGGCATTAGTTGACTTATGCATTTGTTTGAAGGTTTGGGTGATCATAATATTCTCGAGATCTCTATAGGTTAACTGATAGGGTTGCACAAGAATGAAGATGTTAGAATCTGTTATTCGTAGTTTTTATTATTACCTCTAGCTGTAGCATAAGCCTTCTTTCAAAACCTTATCAGATCACTTAATAGTTACTGCTGTACCATAACCTAAAAATTCTCAGTGAGAAAGATACCATGTCACAGGGCTAGCACTGAGATCTTTTTATTTATGTCCTAATATAGGTGCTGGAATGGTGTAGAGAGTAGTAGCAAAGTTTGGCTTTTGATTGAGAGAAGTATGCTAGGTTGGAAATAAAAGTCAGATTTGAGTTTGTAGTGAGCTGTGGATTTTCGCAGAGTTACAGACGCCATAGTACTCATTATTAGCACATTATAAAAATCTGTTTATTGTGTTGCATTAGTTTGGAGATATTCAAGTTCTGTTAATGGACTAACAGTGGACTTTTCCATCTGCAGATTATACTGAATGACCAGCAGAGGGAGTGATGCCGTAGACCATTTCTCTGCGATGCTGAGACCAAAAAAAAAAAGAAAGCGTCCTCAGCCTTCGGCTTCCATTATCAATTTACATGGTAGGTGAAACTCTCATTTAATCGCTTTGCTTGTCATTAGAAGGAGTTCATAGCATCTGACGGCTCTTGGCACCTTTGAGGCTGCAATGAGTTGTCTTCTGTTAGAGCGATTGACTTACTTTCAAATGGGGGAAGCTTATTTATCCTGCCTCCCTGCACTCTGTATGTGGCGCTCTGATACTCAACATGGAGTGCTCTTTCAGATACTCTGTGTTCTGGTCACTCCAGCCCACTTTCAAAAGGGGAGCCCAGTACTTTCAATGGTGCAGAGTACTTTCCCATTACACTTCCTACTTCCGTTGCAGTCATAATAACCGATAGTTAACCAGAGCAGACTTGCTGAAGTCTCATTGTCCTGTGTTATGGTCACCCAGGGCGATTTGTCATGAGGTGCTCTGACATCATAAAGCTACAGCATGGTGTCATCTGACATGAGAGCAAGCAATAGGATGCCTTTTTCATGGAATTGAAATGGGTAGCAGGCTAGACAGGATGTGCAGGTGAAGACAAAGATGGTAACATGAATAAACTCAGGCATTAGTTGACTTATGCATTTGTTTGAAGGTTTGGGTGATCATAATATTCTCGAGATCTCTATAGGTTAACTGATAGGGTTGCACAAGAATGAAGATGTTAGAATCTGTTATTCGTAGTTTTTATTATTACCTCTAGCTGTAGCATAAGCCTTCTTTCAAAACCTTATCAGATCACTTAATAGTTACTGCTGTACCATAACCTAAAAATTCTCAGTGAGAAAGATACCATGTCACAGGGCTAGCACTGAGATCTTTTTATTTATGTCCTAATATAGGTGCTGGAATGGTGTAGAGAGTAGTAGCAAAGTTTGGCTTTTGATTGAGAGAAGTATGCTAGGTTGGAAATAAAAGTCAGATTTGAGTTTGTAGTGAGCTGTGGATTTTCGCAGAGTTACAGACGCCATAGTACTCATTATTAGCACATTATAAAAATCTGTTTCTTGTGTTGCATTAGTTTGGAGATATTCAAGTTCTGTTAATGGACTAACAGTGGACTTTTCCATCTGCAGATTATACTGAATGACCAGCAGAGGGAGTGATGCCGTAGACCATTTCTCTGCGATGCCGAGACCAAAAAAAAAAAGAAAGCGTCCTCAGCCTTCGGCTTCCATTATCAATTTACATGGTACGTGAAACTCTCATTTAATTGCTTTGCTTGTCATTAGAAGGAGTTCATAGCATCTGACGGCTCTTGGCACCTTTGAGGCTGCAATGAGTTGTCTTCTGTTAGAGCGATTGACTTGCTTTCAAATGGGGGAAGCTTATTTATCCTGCCTCCCTGCACTCTGTATGTGGCGCTCTGATACTCAACATGGAGTGCTCTTTCAGATACTCTGTGTTCTGGTCACTCCAGCCCACTTTCAAAAGGGGAGCCCAGTACTTTCAATGGTGCAGAGTACTTTCCCATTACACTTCCTACTTCCGTTGCAGTCATAATAACCGATAGTTAACCAGAGCAGACTTGCTGAAGTCTCATTGTCCTGTGTTATGGTCACCCAGGGCGATTTGTCATGAGGTGCTCTGACATCATAAAGCTACAGCATGGTGTCATCTGACATGAGAGCAAGCAATAGGATGCCTTTTTCATGGAATTGAAATGGGTAGCAGGCTAGACAGGATGTGCAGGTGAAGACAAAGATGGTAACATGAATAAACTCAGGCATTAGTTGACTTATGCATTTGTTTGAAGGTTTGGGTGATCATAATATTCTCGAGATCTCTATAGGTTAACTGATAGGGTTGCACAAGAATGAAGATGTTAGAATCTGTTATTCGTAGTTTTTATTATTACCTCTAGCTGTAGCATAAGCCTTCTTTCAAAACCTTATCAGATCACTTAATAGTTACTGCTGTACCATAACCTAAAAATTCTCAGTGAGAAAGATACCATGTCACAGGGCTAGCACTGAGATCTTTTTATTTATGTCCTAATATAGGTGCTGGAATGGTGTAGAGAGTAGTAGCAAAGTTTGGCTTTTGATTGAGAGAAGTATGCTAGGTTGGAAATAAAAGTCAGATTTGAGTTTGTAGTGAGCTGTGGATTTTCGCAGAGTTACAGACGCCATAGTACTCATTATTAGCACATTATAAAAATCTGTTTATTGTGTTGCATTAGTTTGGAGATATTCAAGTTCTGTTAATGGACTAACAGTGGACTTTTCCATCTGCAGATTATACTGAATGACCAGCAGAGGGAGTGATGCCGTAGACCATTTCTCTGCGATGCTGAGACCAAAAAAAAAAAGAAAGCGTCCTCAGCCTTCGGCTTCCATTATCAATTTACATGGTAGGTGAAACTCTCATTTAATCGCTTTGCTTGTCATTAGAAGGAGTTCATAGCATCTGACGGCTCTTGGCACCTTTGAGGCTGCAATGAGTTGTCTTCTGTTAGAGCGATTGACTTACTTTCAAATGGGGGAAGCTTATTTATCCTGCCTCCCTGCACTCTGTATGTGGCGCTCTGATACTCAACATGGAGTGCTCTTTCAGATACTCTGTGTTCTGGTCACTCCAGCCCACTTTCAAAAGGGGAGCCCAGTACTTTCAATGGTGCAGAGTACTTTCCCATTACACTTCCTACTTCCGTTGCAGTCATAATAACCGATAGTTAACCAGAGCAGACTTGCTGAAGTCTCATTGTCCTGTGTTATGGTCACCCAGGGCGATTTGTCATGAGGTGCTCTGACATCATAAAGCTACAGCATGGTGTCATCTGACATGAGAGCAAGCAATAGGATGCCTTTTTCATGGAATTGAAATGGGTAGCAGGCTAGACAGGATGTGCAGGTGAAGACAAAGATGGTAACATGAATAAACTCAGGCATTAGTTGACTTATGCATTTGTTTGAAGGTTTGGGTGATCATAATATTCTCGAGATCTCTATAGGTTAACTGATAGGGTTGCACAAGAATGAAGATGTTAGAATCTGTTATTCGTAGTTTTTATTATTACCTCTAGCTGTAGCATAAGCCTTCTTTCAAAACCTTATCAGATCACTTAATAGTTACTGCTGTACCATAACCTAAAAATTCTCAGTGAGAAAGATACCATGTCACAGGGCTAGCACTGAGATCTTTTTATTTATGTCCTAATATAGGTGCTGGAATGGTGTAGAGAGTAGTAGCAAAGTTTGGCTTTTGATTGAGAGAAGTATGCTAGGTTGGAAATAAAAGTCAGATTTGAGTTTGTAGTGAGCTGTGGATTTTCGCAGAGTTACAGACGCCATAGTACTCATTATTAGCACATTATAAAAATCTGTTTATTGTGTTGCATTAGTTTGGAGATATTCAAGTTCTGTTAATGGACTAACAGTGGACTTTTCCATCTGCAGATTATACTGAATGACCAGCAGAGGGAGTGATGCCGTAGACCATTTCTCTGCGATGCTGAGACCAAAAAAAAAAAGAAAGCGTCCTCAGCCTTCGGCTTCCATTATCAATTTACATGGTAGGTGAAACTCTCATTTAATCGCTTTGCTTGTCATTAGAAGGAGTTCATAGCATCTGACGGCTCTTGGCACCTTTGAGGCTGCAATGAGTTGTCTTCTGTTAGAGCGATTGACTTACTTTCAAATGGGGGAAGCTTATTTATCCTGCCTCCCTGCACTCTGTATGTGGCGCTCTGATACTCAACATGGAGTGCTCTTTCAGATACTCTGTGTTCTGGTCACTCCAGCCCACTTTCAAAAGGGGAGCCCAGTACTTTCAATGGTGCAGAGTACTTTCCCATTACACTTCCTACTTCCGTTGCAGTCATAATAACCGATAGTTAACCAGAGCAGACTTGCTGAAGTCTCATTGTCCTGTGTTATGGTCACCCAGGGCGATTTGTCATGAGGTGCTCTGACATCATAAAGCTACAGCATGGTGTCATCTGACATGAGAGCAAGCAATAGGATGCCTTTTTCATGGAATTGAAATGGGTAGCAGGCTAGACAGGATGTGCAGGTGAAGACAAAGATGGTAACATGAATAAACTCAGGCATTAGTTGACTTATGCATTTGTTTGAAGGTTTGGGTGATCATAATATTCTCGAGATCTCTATAGGTTAACTGATAGGGTTGCACAAGAATGAAGATGTTAGAATCTGTTATTCGTAGTTTTTATTATTACCTCTAGCTGTAGCATAAGCCTTCTTTCAAAACCTTATCAGATCACTTAATAGTTACTGCTGTACCATAACCTAAAAATTCTCAGTGAGAAAGATACCATGTCACAGGGCTAGCACTGAGATCTTTTTATTTATGTCCTAATATAGGTGCTGGAATGGTGTAGAGAGTAGTAGCAAAGTTTGGCTTTTGATTGAGAGAAGTATGCTAGGTTGGAAATAAAAGTCAGATTTGAGTTTGTAGTGAGCTGTGGATTTTCGCAGAGTTACAGACGCCATAGTACTCATTATTAGCACATTATAAAAATCTGTTTCTTGTGTTGCATTAGTTTGGAGATATTCAAGTTCTGTTAATGGACTAACAGTGGACTTTTCCATCTGCAGATTATACTGAATGACCAGCAGAGGGAGTGATGCCGTAGACCATTTCTCTGCGATGCCGAGACCAAAAAAAAAAAGAAAGCGTCCTCAGCCTTCGGCTTCCATTATCAATTTACATGGTACGTGAAACTCTCATTTAATTGCTTTGCTTGTCATTAGAAGGAGTTCATAGCATCTGACGGCTCTTGGCACCTTTGAGGCTGCAATGAGTTGTCTTCTGTTAGAGCGATTGACTTGCTTTCAAATGGGGGAAGCTTATTTATCCTGCCTCCCTGCACTCTGTATGTGGCGCTCTGATACTCAACATGGAGTGCTCTTTCAGATACTCTGTGTTCTGGTCACTCCAGCCCACTTTCAAAAGGGGAGCCCAGTACTTTCAATGGTGCAGAGTACTTTCCCATTACACTTCCTACTTCCGTTGCAGTCATAATAACCGATAGTTAACCAGAGCAGACTTGCTGAAGTCTCATTGTCCTGTGTTATGGTCACCCAGGGCGATTTGTCATGAGGTGCTCTGACATCATAAAGCTACAGCATGGTGTCATCTGACATGAGAGCAAGCAATAGGATGCCTTTTTCATGGAATTGAAATGGGTAGCAGGCTAGACAGGATGTGCAGGTGAAGACAAAGATGGTAACATGAATAAACTCAGGCATTAGTTGACTTATGCATTTGTTTGAAGGTTTGGGTGATCATAATATTCTCGAGATCTCTATAGGTTAACTGATAGGGTTGCACAAGAATGAAGATGTTAGAATCTGTTATTCGTAGTTTTTATTATTACCTCTAGCTGTAGCATAAGCCTTCTTTCAAAACCTTATCAGATCACTTAATAGTTACTGCTGTACCATAACCTAAAAATTCTCAGTGAGAAAGATACCATGTCACAGGGCTAGCACTGAGATCTTTTTATTTATGTCCTAATATAGGTGCTGGAATGGTGTAGAGAGTAGTAGCAAAGTTTGGCTTTTGATTGAGAGAAGTATGCTAGGTTGGAAATAAAAGTCAGATTTGAGTTTGTAGTGAGCTGTGGATTTTCGCAGAGTTACAGACGCCATAGTACTCATTATTAGCACATTATAAAAATCTGTTTATTGTGTTGCATTAGTTTGGAGATATTCAAGTTCTGTTAATGGACTAACAGTGGACTTTTCCATCTGCAGATTATACTGAATGACCAGCAGAGGGAGTGATGCCGTAGACCATTTCTCTGCGATGCTGAGACCAAAAAAAAAAAGAAAGCGTCCTCAGCCTTCGGCTTCCATTATCAATTTACATGGTAGGTGAAACTCTCATTTAATCGCTTTGCTTGTCATTAGAAGGAGTTCATAGCATCTGACGGCTCTTGGCACCTTTGAGGCTGCAATGAGTTGTCTTCTGTTAGAGCGATTGACTTACTTTCAAATGGGGGAAGCTTATTTATCCTGCCTCCCTGCACTCTGTATGTGGCGCTCTGATACTCAACATGGAGTGCTCTTTCAGATACTCTGTGTTCTGGTCACTCCAGCCCACTTTCAAAAGGGGAGCCCAGTACTTTCAATGGTGCAGAGTACTTTCCCATTACACTTCCTACTTCCGTTGCAGTCATAATAACCGATAGTTAACCAGAGCAGACTTGCTGAAGTCTCATTGTCCTGTGTTATGGTCACCCAGGGCGATTTGTCATGAGGTGCTCTGACATCATAAAGCTACAGCATGGTGTCATCTGACATGAGAGCAAGCAATAGGATGCCTTTTTCATGGAATTGAAATGGGTAGCAGGCTAGACAGGATGTGCAGGTGAAGACAAAGATGGTAACATGAATAAACTCAGGCATTAGTTGACTTATGCATTTGTTTGAAGGTTTGGGTGATCATAATATTCTCGAGATCTCTATAGGTTAACTGATAGGGTTGCACAAGAATGAAGATGTTAGAATCTGTTATTCGTAGTTTTTATTATTACCTCTAGCTGTAGCATAAGCCTTCTTTCAAAACCTTATCAGATCACTTAATAGTTACTGCTGTACCATAACCTAAAAATTCTCAGTGAGAAAGATACCATGTCACAGGGCTAGCACTGAGATCTTTTTATTTATGTCCTAATATAGGTGCTGGAATGGTGTAGAGAGTAGTAGCAAAGTTTGGCTTTTGATTGAGAGAAGTATTCTAGGTTGGAAATAAAAGTCAGATTTGAGTTTGTAGTGAGCTGTGGATTTTCGCAGAGTTACAGACGCCATAGTACTCATTATTAGCACATTATAAAAATCTGTTTATTGTGTTGCATTAGTTTGGAGATATTCAAGTTCTGTTAATGGACTAACAGTGGACTTTTCCATCTGCAGATTATACTGAATGACCAGCAGAGGGAGTGATGCCGTAGACCATTTCTCTGCGATGCTGAGACCAAAAAAAAAAAGAAAGCGTCCTCAGCCTTCGGCTTCCATTATCAATTTACATGGTAGGTGAAACTCTCATTTAATCGCTTTGCTTGTCATTAGAAGGAGTTCATAGCATCTGACGGCTCTTGGCACCTTTGAGGCTGCAATGAGTTGTCTTCTGTTAGAGCGATTGACTTACTTTCAAATGGGGGAAGCTTATTTATCCTGCCTCCCTGCACTCTGTATGTGGCGCTCTGATACTCAACATGGAGTGCTCTTTCAGATACTCTGTGTTCTGGTCACTCCAGCCCACTTTCAAAAGGGGAGCCCAGTACTTTCAATGGTGCAGAGTACTTTCCCATTACACTTCCTACTTCCGTTGCAGTCATAATAACCGATAGTTAACCAGAGCAGACTTGCTGAAGTCTCATTGTCCTGTGTTATGGTCACCCAGGGCGATTTGTCATGAGGTGCTCTGACATCATAAAGCTACAGCATGGTGTCATCTGACATGAGAGCAAGCAATAGGATGCCTTTTTCATGGAATTGAAATGGGTAGCAGGCTAGACAGGATGTGCAGGTGAAGACAAAGATGGTAACATGAATAAACTCAGGCATTAGTTGACTTATGCATTTGTTTGAAGGTTTGGGTGATCATAATATTCTCGAGATCTCTATAGGTTAACTGATAGGGTTGCACAAGAATGAAGATGTTAGAATCTGTTATTCGTAGTTTTTATTATTACCTCTAGCTGTAGCATAAGCCTTCTTTCAAAACCTTATCAGATCACTTAATAGTTACTGCTGTACCATAACCTAAAAATTCTCAGTGAGAAAGATACCATGTCACAGGGCTAGCACTGAGATCTTTTTATTTATGTCCTAATATAGGTGCTGGAATGGTGTAGAGAGTAGTAGCAAAGTTTGGCTTTTGATTGAGAGAAGTATGCTAGGTTGGAAATAAAAGTCAGATTTGAGTTTGTAGTGAGCTGTGGATTTTCGCAGAGTTACAGACGCCATAGTACTCATTATTAGCACATTATAAAAATCTGTTTATTGTGTTGCATTAGTTTGGAGATATTCAAGTTCTGTTAATGGACTAACAGTGGACTTTTCCATCTGCAGATTATACTGAATGACCAGCAGAGGGAGTGATGCCGTAGACCATTTCTCTGCGATGCTGAGACCAAAAAAAAAAAGAAAGCGTCCTCAGCCTTCGGCTTCCATTATCAATTTACATGGTAGGTGAAACTCTCATTTAATCGCTTTGCTTGTCATTAGAAGGAGTTCATAGCATCTGACGGCTCTTGGCACCTTTGAGGCTGCAATGAGTTGTCTTCTGTTAGAGCGATTGACTTACTTTCAAATGGGGGAAGCTTATTTATCCTGCCTCCCTGCACTCTGTATGTGGCGCTCTGATACTCAACATGGAGTGCTCTTTCAGATACTCTGTGTTCTGGTCACTCCAGCCCACTTTCAAAAGGGGAGCCCAGTACTTTCAATGGTGCAGAGTACTTTCCCATTACACTTCCTACTTCCGTTGCAGTCATAATAACCGATAGTTAACCAGAGCAGACTTGCTGAAGTCTCATTGTCCTGTGTTATGGTCACCCAGGGCGATTTGTCATGAGGTGCTCTGACATCATAAAGCTACAGCATGGTGTCATCTGACATGAGAGCAAGCAATAGGATGCCTTTTTCATGGAATTGAAATGGGTAGCAGGCTAGACAGGATGTGCAGGTGAAGACAAAGATGGTAACATGAATAAACTCAGGCATTAGTTGACTTATGCATTTGTTTGAAGGTTTGGGTGATCATAATATTCTCGAGATCTCTATAGGTTAACTGATAGGGTTGCACAAGAATGAAGATGTTAGAATCTGTTATTCGTAGTTTTTATTATTACCTCTAGCTGTAGCATAAGCCTTCTTTCAAAACCTTATCAGATCACTTAATAGTTACTGCTGTACCATAACCTAAAAATTCTCAGTGAGAAAGATACCATGTCACAGGGCTAGCACTGAGATCTTTTTATTTATGTCCTAATATAGGTGCTGGAATGGTGTAGAGAGTAGTAGCAAAGTTTGGCTTTTGATTGAGAGAAGTATGCTAGGTTGGAAATAAAAGTCAGATTTGAGTTTGTAGTGAGCTGTGGATTTTCGCAGAGTTACAGACGCCATAGTACTCATTATTAGCACATTATAAAAATCTGTTTCTTGTGTTGCATTAGTTTGGAGATATTCAAGTTCTGTTAATGGACTAACAGTGGACTTTTCCATCTGCAGATTATACTGAATGACCAGCAGAGGGAGTGATGCCGTAGACCATTTCTCTGCGATGCCGAGACCAAAAAAAAAAAGAAAGCGTCCTCAGCCTTCGGCTTCCATTATCAATTTACATGGTACGTGAAACTCTCATTTAATTGCTTTGCTTGTCATTAGAAGGAGTTCATAGCATCTGACGGCTCTTGGCACCTTTGAGGCTGCAATGAGTTGTCTTCTGTTAGAGCGATTGACTTGCTTTCAAATGGGGGAAGCTTATTTATCCTGCCTCCCTGCACTCTGTATGTGGCGCTCTGATACTCAACATGGAGTGCTCTTTCAGATACTCTGTGTTCTGGTCACTCCAGCCCACTTTCAAAAGGGGAGCCCAGTACTTTCAATGGTGCAGAGTACTTTCCCATTACACTTCCTACTTCCGTTGCAGTCATAATAACCGATAGTTAACCAGAGCAGACTTGCTGAAGTCTCATTGTCCTGTGTTATGGTCACCCAGGGCGATTTGTCATGAGGTGCTCTGACATCATAAAGCTACAGCATGGTGTCATCTGACATGAGAGCAAGCAATAGGATGCCTTTTTCATGGAATTGAAATGGGTAGCAGGCTAGACAGGATGTGCAGGTGAAGACAAAGATGGTAACATGAATAAACTCAGGCATTAGTTGACTTATGCATTTGTTTGAAGGTTTGGGTGATCATAATATTCTCGAGATCTCTATAGGTTAACTGATAGGGTTGCACAAGAATGAAGATGTTAGAATCTGTTATTCGTAGTTTTTATTATTACCTCTAGCTGTAGCATAAGCCTTCTTTCAAAACCTTATCAGATCACTTAATAGTTACTGCTGTACCATAACCTAAAAATTCTCAGTGAGAAAGATACCATGTCACAGGGCTAGCACTGAGATCTTTTTATTTATGTCCTAATATAGGTGCTGGAATGGTGTAGAGAGTAGTAGCAAAGTTTGGCTTTTGATTGAGAGAAGTATGCTAGGTTGGAAATAAAAGTCAGATTTGAGTTTGTAGTGAGCTGTGGATTTTCGCAGAGTTACAGACGCCATAGTACTCATTATTAGCACATTATAAAAATCTGTTTATTGTGTTGCATTAGTTTGGAGATATTCAAGTTCTGTTAATGGACTAACAGTGGACTTTTCCATCTGCAGATTATACTGAATGACCAGCAGAGGGAGTGATGCCGTAGACCATTTCTCTGCGATGCTGAGACCAAAAAAAAAAAGAAAGCGTCCTCAGCCTTCGGCTTCCATTATCAATTTACATGGTAGGTGAAACTCTCATTTAATCGCTTTGCTTGTCATTAGAAGGAGTTCATAGCATCTGACGGCTCTTGGCACCTTTGAGGCTGCAATGAGTTGTCTTCTGTTAGAGCGATTGACTTACTTTCAAATGGGGGAAGCTTATTTATCCTGCCTCCCTGCACTCTGTATGTGGCGCTCTGATACTCAACATGGAGTGCTCTTTCAGATACTCTGTGTTCTGGTCACTCCAGCCCACTTTCAAAAGGGGAGCCCAGTACTTTCAATGGTGCAGAGTACTTTCCCATTACACTTCCTACTTCCGTTGCAGTCATAATAACCGATAGTTAACCAGAGCAGACTTGCTGAAGTCTCATTGTCCTGTGTTATGGTCACCCAGGGCGATTTGTCATGAGGTGCTCTGACATCATAAAGCTACAGCATGGTGTCATCTGACATGAGAGCAAGCAATAGGATGCCTTTTTCATGGAATTGAAATGGGTAGCAGGCTAGACAGGATGTGCAGGTGAAGACAAAGATGGTAACATGAATAAACTCAGGCATTAGTTGACTTATGCATTTGTTTGAAGGTTTGGGTGATCATAATATTCTCGAGATCTCTATAGGTTAACTGATAGGGTTGCACAAGAATGAAGATGTTAGAATCTGTTATTCGTAGTTTTTATTATTACCTCTAGCTGTAGCATAAGCCTTCTTTCAAAACCTTATCAGATCACTTAATAGTTACTGCTGTACCATAACCTAAAAATTCTCAGTGAGAAAGATACCATGTCACAGGGCTAGCACTGAGATCTTTTTATTTATGTCCTAATATAGGTGCTGGAATGGTGTAGAGAGTAGTAGCAAAGTTTGGCTTTTGATTGAGAGAAGTATGCTAGGTTGGAAATAAAAGTCAGATTTGAGTTTGTAGTGAGCTGTGGATTTTCGCAGAGTTACAGACGCCATAGTACTCATTATTAGCACATTATAAAAATCTGTTTATTGTGTTGCATTAGTTTGGAGATATTCAAGTTCTGTTAATGGACTAACAGTGGACTTTTCCATCTGCAGATTATACTGAATGACCAGCAGAGGGAGTGATGCCGTAGACCATTTCTCTGCGATGCTGAGACCAAAAAAAAAAAGAAAGCGTCCTCAGCCTTCGGCTTCCATTATCAATTTACATGGTAGGTGAAACTCTCATTTAATCGCTTTGCTTGTCATTAGAAGGAGTTCATAGCATCTGACGGCTCTTGGCACCTTTGAGGCTGCAATGAGTTGTCTTCTGTTAGAGCGATTGACTTACTTTCAAATGGGGGAAGCTTATTTATCCTGCCTCCCTGCACTCTGTATGTGGCGCTCTGATACTCAACATGGAGTGCTCTTTCAGATACTCTGTGTTCTGGTCACTCCAGCCCACTTTCAAAAGGGGAGCCCAGTACTTTCAATGGTGCAGAGTACTTTCCCATTACACTTCCTACTTCCGTTGCAGTCATAATAACCGATAGTTAACCAGAGCAGACTTGCTGAAGTCTCATTGTCCTGTGTTATGGTCACCCAGGGCGATTTGTCATGAGGTGCTCTGACATCATAAAGCTACAGCATGGTGTCATCTGACATGAGAGCAAGCAATAGGATGCCTTTTTCATGGAATTGAAATGGGTAGCAGGCTAGACAGGATGTGCAGGTGAAGACAAAGATGGTAACATGAATAAACTCAGGCATTAGTTGACTTATGCATTTGTTTGAAGGTTTGGGTGATCATAATATTCTCGAGATCTCTATAGGTTAACTGATAGGGTTGCACAAGAATGAAGATGTTAGAATCTGTTATTCGTAGTTTTTATTATTACCTCTAGCTGTAGCATAAGCCTTCTTTCAAAACCTTATCAGATCACTTAATAGTTACTGCTGTACCATAACCTAAAAATTCTCAGTGAGAAAGATACCATGTCACAGGGCTAGCACTGAGATCTTTTTATTTATGTCCTAATATAGGTGCTGGAATGGTGTAGAGAGTAGTAGCAAAGTTTGGCTTTTGATTGAGAGAAGTATGCTAGGTTGGAAATAAAAGTCAGATTTGAGTTTGTAGTGAGCTGTGGATTTTCGCAGAGTTACAGACGCCATAGTACTCATTATTAGCACATTATAAAAATCTGTTTATTGTGTTGCATTAGTTTGGAGATATTCAAGTTCTGTTAATGGACTAACAGTGGACTTTTCCATCTGCAGATTATACTGAATGACCAGCAGAGGGAGTGATGCCGTAGACCATTTCTCTGCGATGCTGAGACCAAAAAAAAAAAGAAAGCGTCCTCAGCCTTCGGCTTCCATTATCAATTTACATGGTAGGTGAAACTCTCATTTAATCGCTTTGCTTGTCATTAGAAGGAGTTCATAGCATCTGACGGCTCTTGGCACCTTTGAGGCTGCAATGAGTTGTCTTCTGTTAGAGCGATTGACTTACTTTCAAATGGGGGAAGCTTATTTATCCTGCCTCCCTGCACTCTGTATGTGGCGCTCTGATACTCAACATGGAGTGCTCTTTCAGATACTCTGTGTTCTGGTCACTCCAGCCCACTTTCAAAAGGGGAGCCCAGTACTTTCAATGGTGCAGAGTACTTTCCCATTACACTTCCTACTTCCGTTGCAGTCATAATAACCGATAGTTAACCAGAGCAGACTTGCTGAAGTCTCATTGTCCTGTGTTATGGTCACCCAGGGCGATTTGTCATGAGGTGCTCTGACATCATAAAGCTACAGCATGGTGTCATCTGACATGAGAGCAAGCAATAGGATGCCTTTTTCATGGAATTGAAATGGGTAGCAGGCTAGACAGGATGTGCAGGTGAAGACAAAGATGGTAACATGAATAAACTCAGGCATTAGTTGACTTATGCATTTGTTTGAAGGTTTGGGTGATCATAATATTCTCGAGATCTCTATAGGTTAACTGATAGGGTTGCACAAGAATGAAGATGTTAGAATCTGTTATTCGTAGTTTTTATTATTACCTCTAGCTGTAGCATAAGCCTTCTTTCAAAACCTTATCAGATCACTTAATAGTTACTGCTGTACCATAACCTAAAAATTCTCAGTGAGAAAGATACCATGTCACAGGGCTAGCACTGAGATCTTTTTATTTATGTCCTAATATAGGTGCTGGAATGGTGTAGAGAGTAGTAGCAAAGTTTGGCTTTTGATTGAGAGAAGTATGCTAGGTTGGAAATAAAAGTCAGATTTGAGTTTGTAGTGAGCTGTGGATTTTCGCAGAGTTACAGACGCCATAGTACTCATTATTAGCACATTATAAAAATCTGTTTATTGTGTTGCATTAGTTTGGAGATATTCAAGTTCTGTTAATGGACTAACAGTGGACTTTTCCATCTGCAGATTATACTGAATGACCAGCAGAGGGAGTGATGCCGTAGACCATTTCTCTGCGATGCTGAGACCAAAAAAAAAAAGAAAGCGTCCTCAGCCTTCGGCTTCCATTATCAATTTACATGGTACGTGAAACTCTCATTTAATCGCTTTGCTTGTCATTAGAAGGAGTTCATAGCATCTGACGGCTCTTGGCACCTTTGAGGCTGCAATGAGTTGTCTTCTGTTAGAGCGATTGACTTACTTTCAAATGGGGGAAGCTTATTTATCCTGCCTCCCTGCACTCTGTATGTGGCGCTCTGATACTCAACATGGAGTGCTCTTTCAGATACTCTGTGTTCTGGTCACTCCAGCCCACTTTCAAAAGGGGAGCCCAGTACTTTCAATGGTGCAGAGTACTTTCCCATTACACTTCCTACTTCCGTTGCAGTCATAATAACCGATAGTTAACCAGAGCAGACTTGCTGAAGTCTCATTGTCCTGTGTTATGGTCACCCAGGGCGATTTGTCATGAGGTGCTCTGACATCATAAAGCTACAGCATGGTGTCATCTGACATGAGAGCAAGCAATAGGATGCCTTTTTCATGGAATTGAAATGGGTAGCAGGCTAGACAGGATGTGCAGGTGAAGACAAAGATGGTAACATGAATAAACTCAGGCATTAGTTGACTTATGCATTTGTTTGAAGGTTTGGGTGATCATAATATTCTCGAGATCTCTATAGGTTAACTGATAGGGTTGCACAAGAATGAAGATGTTAGAATCTGTTATTCGTAGTTTTTATTATTACCTCTAGCTGTAGCATAAGCCTTCTTTCAAAACCTTATCAGATCACTTAATAGTTACTGCTGTACCATAACCTAAAAATTCTCAGTGAGAAAGATACCATGTCACAGGGCTAGCACTGAGATCTTTTTATTTATGTCCTAATATAGGTGCTGGAATGGTGTAGAGAGTAGTAGCAAAGTTTGGCTTTTGATTGAGAGAAGTATGCTAGGTTGGAAATAAAAGTCAGATTTGAGTTTGTAGTGAGCTGTGGATTTTCGCAGAGTTACAGACGCCATAGTACTCATTATTAGCACATTATAAAAATCTGTTTCTTGTGTTGCATTAGTTTGGAGATATTCAAGTTCTGTTAATGGACTAACAGTGGACTTTTCCATCTGCAGATTATACTGAATGACCAGCAGAGGGAGTGATGCCGTAGACCATTTCTCTGCGATGCCGAGACCAAAAAAAAAAAGAAAGCGTCCTCAGCCTTCGGCTTCCATTATCAATTTACATGGTACGTGAAACTCTCATTTAATTGCTTTGCTTGTCATTAGAAGGAGTTCATAGCATCTGACGGCTCTTGGCACCTTTGAGGCTGCAATGAGTTGTCTTCTGTTAGAGCGATTGACTTGCTTTCAAATGGGGGAAGCTTATTTATCCTGCCTCCCTGCACTCTGTATGTGGCGCTCTGATACTCAACATGGAGTGCTCTTTCAGATACTCTGTGTTCTGGTCACTCCAGCCCACTTTCAAAAGGGGAGCCCAGTACTTTCAATGGTGCAGAGTACTTTCCCATTACACTTCCTACTTCCGTTGCAGTCATAATAACCGATAGTTAACCAGAGCAGACTTGCTGAAGTCTCATTGTCCTGTGTTATGGTCACCCAGGGCGATTTGTCATGAGGTGCTCTGACATCATAAAGCTACAGCATGGTGTCATCTGACATGAGAGCAAGCAATAGGATGCCTTTTTCATGGAATTGAAATGGGTAGCAGGCTAGACAGGATGTGCAGGTGAAGACAAAGATGGTAACATGAATAAACTCAGGCATTAGTTGACTTATGCATTTGTTTGAAGGTTTGGGTGATCATAATATTCTCGAGATCTCTATAGGTTAACTGATAGGGTTGCACAAGAATGAAGATGTTAGAATCTGTTATTCGTAGTTTTTATTATTACCTCTAGCTGTAGCATAAGCCTTCTTTCAAAACCTTATCAGATCACTTAATAGTTACTGCTGTACCATAACCTAAAAATTCTCAGTGAGAAAGATACCATGTCACAGGGCTAGCACTGAGATCTTTTTATTTATGTCCTAATATAGGTGCTGGAATGGTGTAGAGAGTAGTAGCAAAGTTTGGCTTTTGATTGAGAGAAGTATGCTAGGTTGGAAATAAAAGTCAGATTTGAGTTTGTAGTGAGCTGTGGATTTTCGCAGAGTTACAGACGCCATAGTACTCATTATTAGCACATTATAAAAATCTGTTTATTGTGTTGCATTAGTTTGGAGATATTCAAGTTCTGTTAATGGACTAACAGTGGACTTTTCCATCTGCAGATTATACTGAATGACCAGCAGAGGGAGTGATGCCGTAGACCATTTCTCTGCGATGCTGAGACCAAAAAAAAAAAGAAAGCGTCCTCAGCCTTCGGCTTCCATTATCAATTTACATGGTAGGTGAAACTCTCATTTAATCGCTTTGCTTGTCATTAGAAGGAGTTCATAGCATCTGACGGCTCTTGGCACCTTTGAGGCTGCAATGAGTTGTCTTCTGTTAGAGCGATTGACTTACTTTCAAATGGGGGAAGCTTATTTATCCTGCCTCCCTGCACTCTGTATGTGGCGCTCTGATACTCAACATGGAGTGCTCTTTCAGATACTCTGTGTTCTGGTCACTCCAGCCCACTTTCAAAAGGGGAGCCCAGTACTTTCAATGGTGCAGAGTACTTTCCCATTACACTTCCTACTTCCGTTGCAGTCATAATAACCGATAGTTAACCAGAGCAGACTTGCTGAAGTCTCATTGTCCTGTGTTATGGTCACCCAGGGCGATTTGTCATGAGGTGCTCTGACATCATAAAGCTACAGCATGGTGTCATCTGACATGAGAGCAAGCAATAGGATGCCTTTTTCATGGAATTGAAATGGGTAGCAGGCTAGACAGGATGTGCAGGTGAAGACAAAGATGGTAACATGAATAAACTCAGGCATTAGTTGACTTATGCATTTGTTTGAAGGTTTGGGTGATCATAATATTCTCGAGATCTCTATAGGTTAACTGATAGGGTTGCACAAGAATGAAGATGTTAGAATCTGTTATTCGTAGTTTTTATTATTACCTCTAGCTGTAGCATAAGCCTTCTTTCAAAACCTTATCAGATCACTTAATAGTTACTGCTGTACCATAACCTAAAAATTCTCAGTGAGAAAGATACCATGTCACAGGGCTAGCACTGAGATCTTTTTATTTATGTCCTAATATAGGTGCTGGAATGGTGTAGAGAGTAGTAGCAAAGTTTGGCTTTTGATTGAGAGAAGTATGCTAGGTTGGAAATAAAAGTCAGATTTGAGTTTGTAGTGAGCTGTGGATTTTCGCAGAGTTACAGACGCCATAGTACTCATTATTAGCACATTATAAAAATCTGTTTATTGTGTTGCATTAGTTTGGAGATATTCAAGTTCTGTTAATGGACTAACAGTGGACTTTTCCATCTGCAGATTATACTGAATGACCAGCAGAGGGAGTGATGCCGTAGACCATTTCTCTGCGATGCTGAGACCAAAAAAAAAAAGAAAGCGTCCTCAGCCTTCGGCTTCCATTATCAATTTACATGGTAGGTGAAACTCTCATTTAATCGCTTTGCTTGTCATTAGAAGGAGTTCATAGCATCTGACGGCTCTTGGCACCTTTGAGGCTGCAATGAGTTGTCTTCTGTTAGAGCGATTGACTTACTTTCAAATGGGGGAAGCTTATTTATCCTGCCTCCCTGCACTCTGTATGTGGCGCTCTGATACTCAACATGGAGTGCTCTTTCAGATACTCTGTGTTCTGGTCACTCCAGCCCACTTTCAAAAGGGGAGCCCAGTACTTTCAATGGTGCAGAGTACTTTCCCATTACACTTCCTACTTCCGTTGCAGTCATAATAACCGATAGTTAACCAGAGCAGACTTGCTGAAGTCTCATTGTCCTGTGTTATGGTCACCCAGGGCGATTTGTCATGAGGTGCTCTGACATCATAAAGCTACAGCATGGTGTCATCTGACATGAGAGCAAGCAATAGGATGCCTTTTTCATGGAATTGAAATGGGTAGCAGGCTAGACAGGATGTGCAGGTGAAGACAAAGATGGTAACATGAATAAACTCAGGCATTAGTTGACTTATGCATTTGTTTGAAGGTTTGGGTGATCATAATATTCTCGAGATCTCTATAGGTTAACTGATAGGGTTGCACAAGAATGAAGATGTTAGAATCTGTTATTCGTAGTTTTTATTATTACCTCTAGCTGTAGCATAAGCCTTCTTTCAAAACCTTATCAGATCACTTAATAGTTACTGCTGTACCATAACCTAAAAATTCTCAGTGAGAAAGATACCATGTCACAGGGCTAGCACTGAGATCTTTTTATTTATGTCCTAATATAGGTGCTGGAATGGTGTAGAGAGTAGTAGCAAAGTTTGGCTTTTGATTGAGAGAAGTATGCTAGGTTGGAAATAAAAGTCAGATTTGAGTTTGTAGTGAGCTGTGGATTTTCGCAGAGTTACAGACGCCATAGTACTCATTATTAGCACATTATAAAAATCTGTTTATTGTGTTGCATTAGTTTGGAGATATTCAAGTTCTGTTAATGGACTAACAGTGGACTTTTCCATCTGCAGATTATACTGAATGACCAGCAGAGGGAGTGATGCCGTAGACCATTTCTCTGCGATGCTGAGACCAAAAAAAAAAAGAAAGCGTCCTCAGCCTTCGGCTTCCATTATCAATTTACATGGTAGGTGAAACTCTCATTTAATCGCTTTGCTTGTCATTAGAAGGAGTTCATAGCATCTGACGGCTCTTGGCACCTTTGAGGCTGCAATGAGTTGTCTTCTGTTAGAGCGATTGACTTACTTTCAAATGGGGGAAGCTTATTTATCCTGCCTCCCTGCACTCTGTATGTGGCGCTCTGATACTCAACATGGAGTGCTCTTTCAGATACTCTGTGTTCTGGTCACTCCAGCCCACTTTCAAAAGGGGAGCCCAGTACTTTCAATGGTGCAGAGTACTTTCCCATTACACTTCCTACTTCCGTTGCAGTCATAATAACCGATAGTTAACCAGAGCAGACTTGCTGAAGTCTCATTGTCCTGTGTTATGGTCACCCAGGGCGATTTGTCATGAGGTGCTCTGACATCATAAAGCTACAGCATGGTGTCATCTGACATGAGAGCAAGCAATAGGATGCCTTTTTCATGGAATTGAAATGGGTAGCAGGCTAGACAGGATGTGCAGGTGAAGACAAAGATGGTAACATGAATAAACTCAGGCATTAGTTGACTTATGCATTTGTTTGAAGGTTTGGGTGATCATAATATTCTCGAGATCTCTATAGGTTAACTGATAGGGTTGCACAAGAATGAAGATGTTAGAATCTGTTATTCGTAGTTTTTATTATTACCTCTAGCTGTAGCATAAGCCTTCTTTCAAAACCTTATCAGATCACTTAATAGTTACTGCTGTACCATAACCTAAAAATTCTCAGTGAGAAAGATACCATGTCACAGGGCTAGCACTGAGATCTTTTTATTTATGTCCTAATATAGGTGCTGGAATGGTGTAGAGAGTAGTAGCAAAGTTTGGCTTTTGATTGAGAGAAGTATGCTAGGTTGGAAATAAAAGTCAGATTTGAGTTTGTAGTGAGCTGTGGATTTTCGCAGAGTTACAGACGCCATAGTACTCATTATTAGCACATTATAAAAATCTGTTTATTGTGTTGCATTAGTTTGGAGATATTCAAGTTCTGTTAATGGACTAACAGTGGACTTTTCCATCTGCAGATTATACTGAATGACCAGCAGAGGGAGTGATGCCGTAGACCATTTCTCTGCGATGCTGAGACCAAAAAAAAAAAGAAAGCGTCCTCAGCCTTCGGCTTCCATTATCAATTTACATGGTACGTGAAACTCTCATTTAATCGCTTTGCTTGTCATTAGAAGGAGTTCATAGCATCTGACGGCTCTTGGCACCTTTGAGGCTGCAATGAGTTGTCTTCTGTTAGAGCGATTGACTTACTTTCAAATGGGGGAAGCTTATTTATCCTGCCTCCCTGCACTCTGTATGTGGCGCTCTGATACTCAACATGGAGTGCTCTTTCAGATACTCTGTGTTCTGGTCACTCCAGCCCACTTTCAAAAGGGGAGCCCAGTACTTTCAATGGTGCAGAGTACTTTCCCATTACACTTCCTACTTCCGTTGCAGTCATAATAACCGATAGTTAACCAGAGCAGACTTGCTGAAGTCTCATTGTCCTGTGTTATGGTCACCCAGGGCGATTTGTCATGAGGTGCTCTGACATCATAAAGCTACAGCATGGTGTCATCTGACATGAGAGCAAGCAATAGGATGCCTTTTTCATGGAATTGAAATGGGTAGCAGGCTAGACAGGATGTGCAGGTGAAGACAAAGATGGTAACATGAATAAACTCAGGCATTAGTTGACTTATGCATTTGTTTGAAGGTTTGGGTGATCATAATATTCTCGAGATCTCTATAGGTTAACTGATAGGGTTGCACAAGAATGAAGATGTTAGAATCTGTTATTCGTAGTTTTTATTATTACCTCTAGCTGTAGCATAAGCCTTCTTTCAAAACCTTATCAGATCACTTAATAGTTACTGCTGTACCATAACCTAAAAATTCTCAGTGAGAAAGATACCATGTCACAGGGCTAGCACTGAGATCTTTTTATTTATGTCCTAATATAGGTGCTGGAATGGTGTAGAGAGTAGTAGCAAAGTTTGGCTTTTGATTGAGAGAAGTATGCTAGGTTGGAAATAAAAGTCAGATTTGAGTTTGTAGTGAGCTGTGGATTTTCGCAGAGTTACAGACGCCATAGTACTCATTATTAGCACATTATAAAAATCTGTTTATTGTGTTGCATTAGTTTGGAGATATTCAAGTTCTGTTAATGGACTAACAGTGGACTTTTCCATCTGCAGATTATACTGAATGACCAGCAGAGGGAGTGATGCCGTAGACCATTTCTCTGCGATGCCGAGACCAAAAAAAAAAAGAAAGCGTCCTCAGCCTTCGGCTTCCATTATCAATTTACATGGTAGGTGAAACTCTCATTTAATCGCTTTGCTTGTCATTAGAAGGAGTTCATAGCATCTGACGGCTCTTGGCACCTTTGAGGCTGCAATGAGTTGTCTTCTGTTAGAGCGATTGACTTACTTTCAAATGGGGGAAGCTTATTTATCCTGCCTCCCTGCACTCTGTATGTGGCGCTCTGATACTCAACATGGAGTGCTCTTTCAGATACTCTGTGTTCTGGTCACTCCAGCCCACTTTCAAAAGGGGAGCCCAGTACTTTCAATGGTGCAGAGTACTTTCCCATTACACTTCCTACTTCCGTTGCAGTCATAATAACCGATAGTTAACCAGAGCAGACTTGCTGAAGTCTCATTGTCCTGTGTTATGGTCACCCAGGGCGATTTGTCATGAGGTGCTCTGACATCATAAAGCTACAGCATGGTGTCATCTGACATGAGAGCAAGCAATAGGATGCCTTTTTCATGGAATTGAAATGGGTAGCAGGCTAGACAGGATGTGCAGGTGAAGACAAAGATGGTAACATGAATAAACTCAGGCATTAGTTGACTTATGCATTTGTTTGAAGGTTTGGGTGATCATAATATTCTCGAGATCTCTATAGGTTAACTGATAGGGTTGCACAAGAATGAAGATGTTAGAATCTGTTATTCGTAGTTTTTATTATTACCTCTAGCTGTAGCATAAGCCTTCTTTCAAAACCTTATCAGATCACTTAATAGTTACTGCTGTACCATAACCTAAAAATTCTCAGTGAGAAAGATACCATGTCACAGGGCTAGCACTGAGATCTTTTTATTTATGTCCTAATATAGGTGCTGGAATGGTGTAGAGAGTAGTAGCAAAGTTTGGCTTTTGATTGAGAGAAGTATGCTAGGTTGGAAATAAAAGTCAGATTTGAGTTTGTAGTGAGCTGTGGATTTTCGCAGAGTTACAGACGCCATAGTACTCATTATTAGCACATTATAAAAATCTGTTTATTGTGTTGCATTAGTTTGGAGATATTCAAGTTCTGTTAATGGACTAACAGTGGACTTTTCCATCTGCAGATTATACTGAATGACCAGCAGAGGGAGTGATGCCGTAGACCATTTCTCTGCGATGCTGAGACCAAAAAAAAAAAGAAAGCGTCCTCAGCCTTCGGCTTCCATTATCAATTTACATGGTAGGTGAAACTCTCATTTAATCGCTTTGCTTGTCATTAGAAGGAGTTCATAGCATCTGACGGCTCTTGGCACCTTTGAGGCTGCAATGAGTTGTCTTCTGTTAGAGCGATTGACTTACTTTCAAATGGGGGAAGCTTATTTATCCTGCCTCCCTGCACTCTGTATGTGGCGCTCTGATACTCAACATGGAGTGCTCTTTCAGATACTCTGTGTTCTGGTCACTCCAGCCCACTTTCAAAAGGGGAGCCCAGTACTTTCAATGGTGCAGAGTACTTTCCCATTACACTTCCTACTTCCGTTGCAGTCATAATAACCGATAGTTAACCAGAGCAGACTTGCTGAAGTCTCATTGTCCTGTGTTATGGTCACCCAGGGCGATTTGTCATGAGGTGCTCTGACATCATAAAGCTACAGCATGGTGTCATCTGACATGAGAGCAAGCAATAGGATGCCTTTTTCATGGAATTGAAATGGGTAGCAGGCTAGACAGGATGTGCAGGTGAAGACAAAGATGGTAACATGAATAAACTCAGGCATTAGTTGACTTATGCATTTGTTTGAAGGTTTGGGTGATCATAATATTCTCGAGATCTCTATAGGTTAACTGATAGGGTTGCACAAGAATGAAGATGTTAGAATCTGTTATTCGTAGTTTTTATTATTACCTCTAGCTGTAGCATAAGCCTTCTTTCAAAACCTTATCAGATCACTTAATAGTTACTGCTGTACCATAACCTAAAAATTCTCAGTGAGAAAGATACCATGTCACAGGGCTAGCACTGAGATCTTTTTATTTATGTCCTAATATAGGTGCTGGAATGGTGTAGAGAGTAGTAGCAAAGTTTGGCTTTTGATTGAGAGAAGTATGCTAGGTTGGAAATAAAAGTCAGATTTGAGTTTGTAGTGAGCTGTGGATTTTCGCAGAGTTACAGACGCCATAGTACTCATTATTAGCACATTATAAAAATCTGTTTCTTGTGTTGCATTAGTTTGGAGATATTCAAGTTCTGTTAATGGACTAACAGTGGACTTTTCCATCTGCAGATTATACTGAATGACCAGCAGAGGGAGTGATGCCGTAGACCATTTCTCTGCGATGCTGAGACCAAAAAAAAAAAGAAAGCGTCCTCAGCCTTCGGCTTCCATTATCAATTTACATGGTAGGTGAAACTCTCATTTAATCGCTTTGCTTGTCATTAGAAGGAGTTCATAGCATCTGACGGCTCTTGGCACCTTTGAGGCTGCAATGAGTTGTCTTCTGTTAGAGCGATTGACTTACTTTCAAATGGGGGAAGCTTATTTATCCTGCCTCCCTGCACTCTGTATGTGGCGCTCTGATACTCAACATGGAGTGCTCTTTCAGATACTCTGTGTTCTGGTCACTCCAGCCCACTTTCAAAAGGGGAGCCCAGTACTTTCAATGGTGCAGAGTACTTTCCCATTACACTTCCTACTTCCGTTGCAGTCATAATAACCGATAGTTAACCAGAGCAGACTTGCTGAAGTCTCATTGTCCTGTGTTATGGTCACCCAGGGCGATTTGTCATGAGGTGCTCTGACATCATAAAGCTACAGCATGGTGTCATCTGACATGAGAGCAAGCAATAGGATGCCTTTTTCATGGAATTGAAATGGGTAGCAGGCTAGACAGGATGTGCAGGTGAAGACAAAGATGGTAACATGAATAAACTCAGGCATTAGTTGACTTATGCATTTGTTTGAAGGTTTGGGTGATCATAATATTCTCGAGATCTCTATAGGTTAACTGATAGGGTTGCACAAGAATGAAGATGTTAGAATCTGTTATTCGTAGTTTTTATTATTACCTCTAGCTGTAGCATAAGCCTTCTTTCAAAACCTTATCAGATCACTTAATAGTTACTGCTGTACCATAACCTAAAAATTCTCAGTGAGAAAGATACCATGTCACAGGGCTAGCACTGAGATCTTTTTATTTATGTCCTAATATAGGTGCTGGAATGGTGTAGAGAGTAGTAGCAAAGTTTGGCTTTTGATTGAGAGAAGTATGCTAGGTTGGAAATAAAAGTCAGATTTGAGTTTGTAGTGAGCTGTGGATTTTCGCAGAGTTACAGACGCCATAGTACTCATTATTAGCACATTATAAAAATCTGTTTATTGTGTTGCATTAGTTTGGAGATATTCAAGTTCTGTTAATGGACTAACAGTGGACTTTTCCATCTGCAGATTATACTGAATGACCAGCAGAGGGAGTGATGCCGTAGACCATTTCTCTGCGATGCTGAGACCAAAAAAAAAAAGAAAGCGTCCTCAGCCTTCGGCTTCCATTATCAATTTACATGGTAGGTGAAACTCCCATTTAATCGCTTTGCTTGTCATTAGAAGGAGTTCATAGCATCTGACGGCTCTTGGCACCTTTGAGGCTGCAATGAGTTGTCTTCTGTTAGAGCGATTGACTTACTTTCAAATGGGGGAAGCTTATTTATCCTGCCTCCCTGCACTCTGTATGTGGCGCTCTGATACTCAACATGGAGTGCTCTTTCAGATACTCTGTGTTCTGGTCACTCCAGCCCACTTTCAAAAGGGGAGCCCAGTACTTTCAATGGTGCAGAGTACTTTCCCATTACACTTCCTACTTCTGTTGCAGTCATAATAACCGATAGTTAACCAGAGCAGACTTGCTGAAGTCTCATTGTCCTGTGTTATGGTCACCCAGGGCGATTTGTCATGAGGTGCTCTGACATCATAAAGCTACAGCATGGTGTCATCTGACATGAGAGCAAGCAATAGGATGCCTTTTTCATGGAATTGAAATGGGTAGCAGGCTAGACAGGATGTGCAGGTGAAGACAAAGATGGTAACATGAATAAACTCAGGCATTAGTTGACTTATGCATTTGTTTGAAGGTTTGGGTGATCATAATATTCTCGAGATATCTATAGGTTAACTGATAGGGTTGCACAAGAATGAAGATGTTAGAATCTGTTATTCATAGTTTTTATTATTACCTCTAGCTGTAGCATAAGCCTTCTTTCAAAACCTTATCAGATCACTTAATAGTTACTGCTGTACCATAACCTAAAAATTCTCAGTGAGAAAGATACCATGTCACAGGGCTAGCACTGAGATCTTTTTATTTATGTCCTAATATAGGTGCTGGAATGGTGTAGAGAGTAGTAGCAAAGTTTGGCTTTTGATTGAGAGAAGTATGCTAGGTTGGAAATAAAAGTCAGATTTGAGTTTGTAGTGAGCTGTGGATTTTCGCAGAGTTACAGACGCCATAGTACTCATTATTAGCACATTATAAAAATCTGTTTATTGTGTTGCATTAGTTTGGAGATATTCAAGTTCTGTTAATGGACTAACAGTGGACTTTTCCATCTGCAGATTATACTGAATGACCAGCAGAGGGAGTGATGCCGTAGACCATTTCTCTGCGATGCCGAGACCAAAAAAAAAAAGAAAGCGTCCTCAGCCTTCGGCTTCCATTATCAATTTACATGGTACGTGAAACTCTCATTTAATTGCTTTGCTTGTCATTAGAAGGAGTTCATAGCATCTGACGGCTCTTGGCACCTTTGAGGCTGCAATGAGTTGTCTTCTGTTAGAGCGATTGACTTGCTTTCAAATGGGGGAAGCTTATTTATCCTGCCTCCCTGCACTCTGTATGTGGCGCTCTGATACTCAACATGGAGTGCTCTTTCAGATACTCTGTGTTCTGGTCACTCCAGCCCACTTTCAAAAGGGGAGCCCAGTACTTTCAATGGTGCAGAGTACTTTCCCATTACACTTCCTACTTCTGTTGCAGTCATAATAACCGATAGTTAACCAGAGCAGACTTGCTGAAGTCTCATTGTCCTGTGTTATGGTCACCCAGGGCGATTTGTCATGAGGTGCTCTGACATCATAAAGCTACAGCATGGTGTCATCTGACATGAGAGCAAGCAATAGGATGCCTTTTTCATGGAATTGAAATGGGTAGCAGGCTAGACAGGATGTGCAGGTGAAGACAAAGATGGTAACATGAATAAACTCAGGCATTAGTTGACTTATGCATTTGTTTGAAGGTTTGGGTGATCATAATATTCTCGAGATCTCTATAGGTTAACTGATAGGGTTGCACAAGAATGAAGATGTTAGAATCTGTTATTCGTAGTTTTTATTATTACCTCTAGCTGTAGCATAAGCCTTCTTTCAAAACCTTATCAGATCACTTAATAGTTACTACTGTACCATAACCTAAAAATTCTCAGTGAGAAAGATACCATGTCACAGGGCTAGCACTGAGATCTTTTTATTTATGTCCTAATATAGGTGCTGGAATGGTGTAGAGAGTAGTAGCAAAGTTTGGCTTTTGATTGAGAGAAGTATGCTAGGTTGGAAATAAAAGTCAGATTTGAGTTTGTAGTGAGCTGTGGATTTTCGCAGAGTTACAGACGCCATAGTACTCATTATTAGCACATTATAAAAATCTGTTTATTGTGTTGCATTAGTTTGGAGATATTCAAGTTCTGTTAATGGACTAACAGTGCACTTTTCCATCTGCAGATTATACTGAATGACCAGCAGAGGGAGTGATGCCGTAGACCATTTCTCTGCGATGCCGAGACCAAAAAAAAAAAGAAAGCGTCCTCAGCCTTCGGCTTCCATTATCAATTTACATGGTACGTGAAACTCTCATTTAATTGCTTTGCTTGTCATTAGAAGGAGTTCATAGCATCTGACGGCTCTTGGCACCTTTGAGGCTGCAATGAGTTGTCTTCTGTTAGAGCGATTGACTTGCTTTCAAATGGGGGAAGCTTATTTATCCTGCCTCCCTGCACTCTGTATGTGGCGCTCTGATACTCAACATGGAGTGCTCTTTCAGATACTCTGTGTTCTGGTCACTCCAGCCCACTTTCAAAAGGGGAGCCCAGTACTTTCAATGGTGCAGAGTACTTTCCCATTACACTTCCTACTTCCGTTGCAGTCATAATAACCGATAGTTAACCAGAGCAGACTTGCTGAAGTCTCATTGTCCTGTGTTATGGTCACCCAGGGCGATTTGTCATGAGGTGCTCTGACATCATAAAGCTACAGCATGGTGTCATCTGACATGAGAGCAAGCAATAGGATGCCTTTTTCATGGAATTGAAATGGGTAGCAGGCTAGACAGGATGCGCAGGTGAAGACAAAGATGGTAACATGAATAAACTCAGGCATTAGTTGACTTATGCATTTGTTTGAAGGTTTGGGTGATCATAATATTCTCGAGATCTCTATAGGTTAACTGATAGGGTTGCACAAGAATGAAGATGTTAGAATCTGTTATTCGTAGTTTTTATTATTACCTCTAGCTGTAGCATAAGCCTTCTTTCAAAACCTTATCAGATCACTTAATAGTTACTGCTGTACCATAACCTAAAAATTCTCAGTGAGAAAGATACCATGTCACAGGGCTAGCACTGAGATCTTTTTATTTATGTCCTAATATAGGTGCTGGAATGGTGTAGAGAGTAGTAGCAAAGTTTGGCTTTTGATTGAGAGAAGTATGCTAGGTTGGAAATAAAAGTCAGATTTGAGTTTGTAGTGAGCTGTGGATTTTCGCAGAGTTACAGACGCCATAGTACTCATTATTAGCACATTATAAAAATCTGTTTATTGTGTTGCATTAGTTTGGAGATATTCAAGTTCTGTTAATGGACTAACAGTGGACTTTTCCATCTGCAGATTATACTGAATGACCAGCAGAGGGAGTGATGCCGTAGACCATTTCTCTGCGATGCTGAGACCAAAAAAAAAAAGAAAGCGTCCTCAGCCTTCGGCTTCCATTATCAATTTACATGGTAGGTGAAACTCTCATTTAATCGCTTTGCTTGTCATTAGAAGGAGTTCATAGCATCTGACGGCTCTTGGCACCTTTGAGGCTGCAATGAGTTGTCTTCTGTTAGAGCGATTGACTTACTTTCAAATGGGGGAAGCTTATTTATCCTGCCTCCCTGCACTCTGTATGTGGCGCTCTGATACTCAACATGGAGTGCTCTTTCAGATACTCTGTGTTCTGGTCACTCCAGCCCACTTTCAAAAGGGGAGCCCAGTACTTTCAATGGTGCAGAGTACTTTCCCATTACACTTCCTACTTCCGTTGCAGTCATAATAACCGATAGTTAACCAGAGCAGACTTGCTGAAGTCTCATTGTCCTGTGTTATGGTCACCCAGGGCGATTTGTCATGAGGTGCTCTGACATCATAAAGCTACAGCATGGTGTCATCTGACATGAGAGCAAGCAATAGGATGCCTTTTTCATGGAATTGAAATGAGTAGCAGGCTAGACAGGATGTGCAGGTGAAGACAAAGATGGTAACATGAATAAACTCAGGCATTAGTTGACTTATGCATTTGTTTGAAGGTTTGGGTGATCATAATATTCTCGAGATCTCTATAGGTTAACTGATAGGGTTGCACAAGAATGAAGATGTTAGAATCTGTTATTCGTAGTTTTTATTATTACCTCTAGCTGTAGCATAAGCCTTCTTTCAAAACCTTATCAGATCACTTAATAGTTACTGCTGTACCATAACCTAAAAATTCTCAGTGAGAAAGATACCATGTCACAGGGCTAGCACTGAGATCTTTTTATTTATGTCCTAATATAGGTGCTGGAATGGTGTAGAGAGTAGTAGCAAAGTTTGGCTTTTGATTGAGAGAAGTATGCTAGGTTGGAAATAAAAGTCAGATTTGAGTTTGTAGTGAGCTGTGGATTTTCGCAGAGTTACAGACGCCATAGTACTCATTATTAGCACATTATAAAAATCTGTTTCTTGTGTTGCATTAGTTTGGAGATATTCAAGTTCTGTTAATGGACTAACAGTGGACTTTTCCATCTGCAGATTATACTGAATGACCAGCAGAGGGAGTGATGCCGTAGACCATTTCTCTGCGATGCCGAGACCAAAAAAAAAAAGAAAGCGTCCTCAGCCTTCGGCTTCCATTATCAATTTACATGGTACGTGAAACTCTCATTTAATTGCTTTGCTTGTCATTAGAAGGAGTTCATAGCATCTGACGGCTCTTGGCACCTTTGAGGCTGCAATGAGTTGTCTTCTGTTAGAGCGATTGACTTGCTTTCAAATGGGGGAAGCTTATTTATCCTGCCTCCCTGCACTCTGTATGTGGCGCTCTGATACTCAACATGGAGTGCTCTTTCAGATACTCTGTGTTCTGGTCACTCCAGCCCACTTTCAAAAGGGGAGCCCAGTACTTTCAATGGTGCAGAGTACTTTCCCATTACACTTCCTACTTCCGTTGCAGTCATAATAACCGATAGTTAACCAGAGCAGACTTGCTGAAGTCTCATTGTCCTGTGTTATGGTCACCCAGGGCGATTTGTCATGAGGTGCTCTGACATCATAAAGCTACAGCATGGTGTCATCTGACATGAGAGCAAGCAATAGGATGCCTTTTTCATGGAATTGAAATGGGTAGCAGGCTAGACAGGATGTGCAGGTGAAGACAAAGATGGTAACATGAATAAACTCAGGCATTAGTTGACTTATGCATTTGTTTGAAGGTTTGGGTGATCATAATATTCTCGAGATCTCTATAGGTTAACTGATAGGGTTGCACAAGAATGAAGATGTTAGAATCTGTTATTCGTAGTTTTTATTATTACCTCTAGCTGTAGCATAAGCCTTCTTTCAAAACCTTATCAGATCACTTAATAGTTACTGCTGTACCATAACCTAAAAATTCTCAGTGAGAAAGATACCATGTCACAGGGCTAGCACTGAGATCTTTTTATTTATGTCCTAATATAGGTGCTGGAATGGTGTAGAGAGTAGTAGCAAAGTTTGGCTTTTGATTGAGAGAAGTATGCTAGGTTGGAAATAAAAGTCAGATTTGAGTTTGTAGTGAGCTGTGGATTTTCGCAGAGTTACAGACGCCATAGTACTCATTATTAGCACATTATAAAAATCTGTTTATTGTGTTGCATTAGTTTGGAGATATTCAAGTTCTGTTAATGGACTAACAGTGGACTTTTCCATCTGCAGATTATACTGAATGACCAGCAGAGGGAGTGATGCCGTAGACCATTTCTCTGCGATGCCGAGACCAAAAAAAAAAAGAAAGCGTCCTCAGCCTTCGGCTTCCATTATCAATTTACATGGTAGGTGAAACTCTCATTTAATCGCTTTGCTTGTCATTAGAAGGAGTTCATAGCATCTGACGGCTCTTGGCACCTTTGAGGCTGCAATGAGTTGTCTTCTGTTAGAGCGATTGACTTACTTTCAAATGGGGGAAGCTTATTTATCCTGCCTCCCTGCACTCTGTATGTGGCGCTCTGATACTCAACATGGAGTGCTCTTTCAGATACTCTGTGTTCTGGTCACTCCAGCCCACTTTCAAAAGGGGAGCCCAGTACTTTCAATGGTGCAGAGTACTTTCCCATTACACTTCCTACTTCCGTTGCAGTCATAATAACCGATAGTTAACCAGAGCAGACTTGCTGAAGTCTCATTGTCCTGTGTTATGGTCACCCAGGGCGATTTGTCATGAGGTGCTCTGACATCATAAAGCTACAGCATGGTGTCATCTGACATGAGAGCAAGCAATAGGATGCCTTTTTCATGGAATTGAAATGGGTAGCAGGCTAGACAGGATGTGCAGGTGAAGACAAAGATGGTAACATGAATAAACTCAGGCATTAGTTGACTTATGCATTTGTTTGAAGGTTTGGGTGATCATAATATTCTCGAGATCTCTATAGGTTAACTGATAGGGTTGCACAAGAATGAAGATGTTAGAATCTGTTATTCGTAGTTTTTATTATTACCTCTAGCTGTAGCATAAGCCTTCTTTCAAAACCTTATCAGATCACTTAATAGTTACTGCTGTACCATAACCTAAAAATTCTCAGTGAGAAAGATACCATGTCACAGGGCTAGCACTGAGATCTTTTTATTTATGTCCTAATATAGGTGCTGGAATGGTGTAGAGAGTAGTAGCAAAGTTTGGCTTTTGATTGAGAGAAGTATGCTAGGTTGGAAATAAAAGTCAGATTTGAGTTTGTAGTGAGCTGTGGATTTTCGCAGAGTTACAGACGCCATAGTACTCATTATTAGCACATTATAAAAATCTGTTTATTGTGTTGCATTAGTTTGGAGATATTCAAGTTCTGTTAATGGACTAACAGTGGACTTTTCCATCTGCAGATTATACTGAATGACCAGCAGAGGGAGTGATGCCGTAGACCATTTCTCTGCGATGCTGAGACCAAAAAAAAAAAGAAAGCGTCCTCAGCCTTCGGCTTCCATTATCAATTTACATGGTAGGTGAAACTCTCATTTAATCGCTTTGCTTGTCATTAGAAGGAGTTCATAGCATCTGACGGCTCTTGGCACCTTTGAGGCTGCAATGAGTTGTCTTCTGTTAGAGCGATTGACTTACTTTCAAATGGGGGAAGCTTATTTATCCTGCCTCCCTGCACTCTGTATGTGGCGCTCTGATACTCAACATGGAGTGCTCTTTCAGATACTCTGTGTTCTGGTCACTCCAGCCCACTTTCAAAAGGGGAGCCCAGTACTTTCAATGGTGCAGAGTACTTTCCCATTACACTTCCTACTTCCGTTGCAGTCATAATAACCGATAGTTAACCAGAGCAGACTTGCTGAAGTCTCATTGTCCTGTGTTATGGTCACCCAGGGCGATTTGTCATGAGGTGCTCTGACATCATAAAGCTACAGCATGGTGTCATCTGACATGAGAGCAAGCAATAGGATGCCTTTTTCATGGAATTGAAATGGGTAGCAGGCTAGACAGGATGTGCAGGTGAAGACAAAGATGGTAACATGAATAAACTCAGGCATTAGTTGACTTATGCATTTGTTTGAAGGTTTGGGTGATCATAATATTCTCGAGATCTCTATAGGTTAACTGATAGGGTTGCACAAGAATGAAGATGTTAGAATCTGTTATTCGTAGTTTTTATTATTACCTCTAGCTGTAGCATAAGCCTTCTTTCAAAACCTTATCAGATCACTTAATAGTTACTGCTGTACCATAACCTAAAAATTCTCAGTGAGAAAGATACCATGTCACAGGGCTAGCACTGAGATCTTTTTATTTATGTCCTAATATAGGTGCTGGAATGGTGTAGAGAGTAGTAGCAAAGTTTGGCTTTTGATTGAGAGAAGTATGCTAGGTTGGAAATAAAAGTCAGATTTGAGTTTGTAGTGAGCTGTGGATTTTCGCAGAGTTACAGACGCCATAGTACTCATTATTAGCACATTATAAAAATCTGTTTATTGTGTTGCATTAGTTTGGAGATATTCAAGTTCTGTTAATGGACTAACAGTGGACTTTTCCATCTGCAGATTATACTGAATGACCAGCAGAGGGAGTGATGCCGTAGACCATTTCTCTGCGATGCTGAGACCAAAAAAAAAAAGAAAGCGTCCTCAGCCTTCGGCTTCCATTATCAATTTACATGGTAGGTGAAACTCTCATTTAATCGCTTTGCTTGTCATTAGAAGGAGTTCATAGCATCTGACGGCTCTTGGCACCTTTGAGGCTGCAATGAGTTGTCTTCTGTTAGAGCGATTGACTTACTTTCAAATGGGGGAAGCTTATTTATCCTGCCTCCCTGCACTCTGTATGTGGCGCTCTGATACTCAACATGGAGTGCTCTTTCAGATACTCTGTGTTCTGGTCACTCCAGCCCACTTTCAAAAGGGGAGCCCAGTACTTTCAATGGTGCAGAGTACTTTCCCATTACACTTCCTACTTCCGTTGCAGTCATAATAACCGATAGTTAACCAGAGCAGACTTGCTGAAGTCTCATTGTCCTGTGTTATGGTCACCCAGGGCGATTTGTCATGAGGTGCTCTGACATCATAAAGCTACAGCATGGTGTCATCTGACATGAGAGCAAGCAATAGGATGCCTTTTTCATGGAATTGAAATGGGTAGCAGGCTAGACAGGATGTGCAGGTGAAGACAAAGATGGTAACATGAATAAACTCAGGCATTAGTTGACTTATGCATTTGTTTGAAGGTTTGGGTGATCATAATATTCTCGAGATCTCTATAGGTTAACTGATAGGGTTGCACAAGAATGAAGATGTTAGAATCTGTTATTCGTAGTTTTTATTATTACCTCTAGCTGTAGCATAAGCCTTCTTTCAAAACCTTATCAGATCACTTAATAGTTACTGCTGTACCATAACCTAAAAATTCTCAGTGAGAAAGATACCATGTCACAGGGCTAGCACTGAGATCTTTTTATTTATGTCCTAATATAGGTGCTGGAATGGTGTAGAGAGTAGTAGCAAAGTTTGGCTTTTGATTGAGAGAAGTATGCTAGGTTGGAAATAAAAGTCAGATTTGAGTTTGTAGTGAGCTGTGGATTTTCGCAGAGTTACAGACGCCATAGTACTCATTATTAGCACATTATAAAAATCTGTTTATTGTGTTGCATTAGTTTGGAGATATTCAAGTTCTGTTAATGGACTAACAGTGGACTTTTCCATCTGCAGATTATACTGAATGACCAGCAGAGGGAGTGATGCCGTAGACCATTTCTCTGCGATGCTGAGACCAAAAAAAAAAAGAAAGCGTCCTCAGCCTTCGGCTTCCATTATCAATTTACATGGTAGGTGAAACTCCCATTTAATCGCTTTGCTTGTCATTAGAAGGAGTTCATAGCATCTGACGGCTCTTGGCACCTTTGAGGCTGCAATGAGTTGTCTTCTGTTAGAGCGATTGACTTACTTTCAAATGGGGGAAGCTTATTTATCCTGCCTCCCTGCACTCTGTATGTGGCGCTCTGATACTCAACATGGAGTGCTCTTTCAGATACTCTGTGTTCTGGTCACTCCAGCCCACTTTCAAAAGGGGAGCCCAGTACTTTCAATGGTGCAGAGTACTTTCCCATTACACTTCCTACTTCTGTTGCAGTCATAATAACCGATAGTTAACCAGAGCAGACTTGCTGAAGTCTCATTGTCCTGTGTTATGGTCACCCAGGGCGATTTGTCATGAGGTGCTCTGACATCATAAAGCTACAGCATGGTGTCATCTGACATGAGAGCAAGCAATAGGATGCCTTTTTCATGGAATTGAAATGGGTAGCAGGCTAGACAGGATGTGCAGGTGAAGACAAAGATGGTAACATGAATAAACTCAGGCATTAGTTGACTTATGCATTTGTTTGAAGGTTTGGGTGATCATAATATTCTCGAGATATCTATAGGTTAACTGATAGGGTTGCACAAGAATGAAGATGTTAGAATCTGTTATTCATAGTTTTTATTATTACCTCTAGCTGTAGCATAAGCCTTCTTTCAAAACCTTATCAGATCACTTAATAGTTACTGCTGTACCATAACCTAAAAATTCTCAGTGAGAAAGATACCATGTCACAGGGCTAGCACTGAGATCTTTTTATTTATGTCCTAATATAGGTGCTGGAATGGTGTAGAGAGTAGTAGCAAAGTTTGGCTTTTGATTGAGAGAAGTATGCTAGGTTGGAAATAAAAGTCAGATTTGAGTTTGTAGTGAGCTGTGGATTTTCGCAGAGTTACAGACGCCATAGTACTCATTATTAGCACATTATAAAAATCTGTTTATTGTGTTGCATTAGTTTGGAGATATTCAAGTTCTGTTAATGGACTAACAGTGGACTTTTCCATCTGCAGATTATACTGAATGACCAGCAGAGGGAGTGATGCCGTAGACCATTTCTCTGCGATGCCGAGACCAAAAAAAAAAAGAAAGCGTCCTCAGCCTTCGGCTTCCATTATCAATTTACATGGTACGTGAAACTCTCATTTAATTGCTTTGCTTGTCATTAGAAGGAGTTCATAGCATCTGACGGCTCTTGGCACCTTTGAGGCTGCAATGAGTTGTCTTCTGTTAGAGCGATTGACTTGCTTTCAAATGGGGGAAGCTTATTTATCCTGCCTCCCTGCACTCTGTATGTGGCGCTCTGATACTCAACATGGAGTGCTCTTTCAGATACTCTGTGTTCTGGTCACTCCAGCCCACTTTCAAAAGGGGAGCCCAGTACTTTCAATGGTGCAGAGTACTTTCCCATTACACTTCCTACTTCTGTTGCAGTCATAATAACCGATAGTTAACCAGAGCAGACTTGCTGAAGTCTCATTGTCCTGTGTTATGGTCACCCAGGGCGATTTGTCATGAGGTGCTCTGACATCATAAAGCTACAGCATGGTGTCATCTGACATGAGAGCAAGCAATAGGATGCCTTTTTCATGGAATTGAAATGGGTAGCAGGCTAGACAGGATGTGCAGGTGAAGACAAAGATGGTAACATGAATAAACTCAGGCATTAGTTGACTTATGCATTTGTTTGAAGGTTTGGGTGATCATAATATTCTCGAGATCTCTATAGGTTAACTGATAGGGTTGCACAAGAATGAAGATGTTAGAATCTGTTATTCGTAGTTTTTATTATTACCTCTAGCTGTAGCATAAGCCTTCTTTCAAAACCTTATCAGATCACTTAATAGTTACTACTGTACCATAACCTAAAAATTCTCAGTGAGAAAGATACCATGTCACAGGGCTAGCACTGAGATCTTTTTATTTATGTCCTAATATAGGTGCTGGAATGGTGTAGAGAGTAGTAGCAAAGTTTGGCTTTTGATTGAGAGAAGTATGCTAGGTTGGAAATAAAAGTCAGATTTGAGTTTGTAGTGAGCTGTGGATTTTCGCAGAGTTACAGACGCCATAGTACTCATTATTAGCACATTATAAAAATCTGTTTATTGTGTTGCATTAGTTTGGAGATATTCAAGTTCTGTTAATGGACTAACAGTGCACTTTTCCATCTGCAGATTATACTGAATGACCAGCAGAGGGAGTGATGCCGTAGACCATTTCTCTGCGATGCCGAGACCAAAAAAAAAAAGAAAGCGTCCTCAGCCTTCGGCTTCCATTATCAATTTACATGGTACGTGAAACTCTCATTTAATTGCTTTGCTTGTCATTAGAAGGAGTTCATAGCATCTGACGGCTCTTGGCACCTTTGAGGCTGCAATGAGTTGTCTTCTGTTACAGCGATTGACTTGCTTTCAAATGGGGGAAGCTTATTTATCCTGCCTCCCTGCACTCTGTATGTGGCGCTCTGATACTCAACATGGAGTGCTCTTTCAGATACTCTGTGTTCTGGTCACTCCAGCCCACTTTCAAAAGGGGAGCCCAGTACTTTCAATGGTGCAGAGTACTTTCCCATTACACTTCCTACTTCCGTTGCAGTCATAATAACCGATAGTTAACCAGAGCAGACTTGCTGAAGTCTCATTGTCCTGTGTTATGGTCACCCAGGGCGATTTGTCATGAGGTGCTCTGACATCATAAAGCTACAGCATGGTGTCATCTGACATGAGAGCAAGCAATAGGATGCCTTTTTCATGGAATTGAAATGGGTAGCAGGCTAGACAGGATGCGCAGGTGAAGACAAAGATGGTAACATGAATAAACTCAGGCATTAGTTGACTTATGCATTTGTTTGAAGGTTTGGGTGATCATAATATTCTCGAGATCTCTATAGGTTAACTGATAGGGTTGCACAAGAATGAAGATGTTAGAATCTGTTATTCGTAGTTTTTATTATTACCTCTAGCTGTAGCATAAGCCTTCTTTCAAAACCTTATCAGATCACTTAATAGTTACTGCTGTACCATAACCTAAAAATTCTCAGTGAGAAAGATACCATGTCACAGGGCTAGCACTGAGATCTTTTTATTTATGTCCTAATATAGGTGCTGGAATGGTGTAGAGAGTAGTAGCAAAGTTTGGCTTTTGATTGAGAGAAGTATGCTAGGTTGGAAATAAAAGTCAGATTTGAGTTTGTAGTGAGCTGTGGATTTTCGCAGAGTTACAGACGCCATAGTACTCATTATTAGCACATTATAAAAATCTGTTTATTGTGTTGCATTAGTTTGGAGATATTCAAGTTCTGTTAATGGACTAACAGTGGACTTTTCCATCTGCAGATTATACTGAATGACCAGCAGAGGGAGTGATGCCGTAGACCATTTCTCTGCGATGCCGAGACCAAAAAAAAAAAGAAAGCGTCCTCAGCCTTCGGCTTCCATTATCAATTTACATGGTACGTGAAACTCTCATTTAATTGCTTTGCTTGTCATTAGAAGGAGTTCATAGCATCTGACGGCTCTTGGCACCTTTGAGGCTGCAATGAGTTGTCTTCTGTTAGAGCGATTGACTTGCTTTCAAATGGGGGAAGCTTATTTATCCTGCCTCCCTGCACTCTGTATGTGGCGCTCTGATACTCAACATGGAGTGCTCTTTCAGATACTCTGTGTTCTGGTCACTCCAGCCCACTTTCAAAAGGGGAGCCCAGTACTTTCAATGGTGCAGAGTACTTTCCCATTACACTTCCTACTTCCGTTGCAGTCATAATAACCGATAGTTAACCAGAGCAGACTTGCTGAAGTCTCATTGTCCTGTGTTATGGTCACCCAGGGCGATTTGTCATGAGGTGCTCTGACATCATAAAGCTACAGCATGGTGTCATCTGACATGAGAGCAAGCAATAGGATGCCTTTTTCATGGAATTGAAATGGGTAGCAGGCTAGACAGGATGTGCAGGTGAAGACAAAGATGGTAACATGAATAAACTCAGGCATTAGTTGACTTATGCATTTGTTTGAAGGTTTGGGTGATCATAATATTCTCGAGATCTCTATAGGTTAACTGATAGGGTTGCACAAGAATGAAGATGTTAGAATCTGTTATTCGTAGTTTTTATTATTACCTCTAGCTGTAGCATAAGCCTTCTTTCAAAACCTTATCAGATCACTTAATAGTTACTGCTGTACCATAACCTAAAAATTCTCAGTGAGAAAGATACCATGTCACAGGGCTAGCACTGAGATCTTTTTATTTATGTCCTAATATAGGTGCTGGAATGGTGTAGAGAGTAGTAGCAAAGTTTGGCTTTTGATTGAGAGAAGTATGCTAGGTTGGAAATAAAAGTCAGATTTGAGTTTGTAGTGAGCTGTGGATTTTCGCAGAGTTACAGACGCCATAGTACTCATTATTAGCACATTATAAAAATCTGTTTATTGTGTTGCATTAGTTTGGAGATATTCAAGTTCTGTTAATGGACTAACAGTGGACTTTTCCATCTGCAGATTATACTGAATGACCAGCAGAGGGAGTGATGCCGTAGACCATTTCTCTGCGATGCCGAGACCAAAAAAAAAAAGAAAGCGTCCTCAGCCTTCGGCTTCCATTATCAATTTACATGGTACGTGAAACTCTCATTTAATTGCTTTGCTTGTCATTAGAAGGAGTTCATAGCATCTGACGGCTCTTGGCACCTTTGAGGCTGCAATGAGTTGTCTTCTGTTAGAGCGATTGACTTGCTTTCAAATGGGGGAAGCTTATTTATCCTGCCTCCCTGCACTCTGTATGTGGCGCTCTGATACTCAACATGGAGTGCTCTTTCAGATACTCTGTGTTCTGGTCACTCCAGCCCACTTTCAAAAGGGGAGCCCAGTACTTTCAATGGTGCAGAGTACTTTCCCATTACACTTCCTACTTCCGTTGCAGTCATAATAACCGATAGTTAACCAGAGCAGACTTGCTGAAGTCTCATTGTCCTGTGTTATGGTCACCCAGGGCGATTTGTCATGAGGTGCTCTGACATCATAAAGCTACAGCATGGTGTCATCTGACATGAGAGCAAGCAATAGGATGCCTTTTTCATGGAATTGAAATGGGTAGCAGGCTAGACAGGATGTGCAGGTGAAGACAAAGATGGTAACATGAATAAACTCAGGCATTAGTTGACTTATGCATTTGTTTGAAGGTTTGGGTGATCATAATATTCTCGAGATCTCTATAGGTTAACTGATAGGGTTGCACAAGAATGAAGATGTTAGAATCTGTTATTCGTAGTTTTTATTATTACCTCTAGCTGTAGCATAAGCCTTCTTTCAAAACCTTATCAGATCACTTAATAGTTACTGCTGTACCATAACCTAAAAATTCTCAGTGAGAAAGATACCATGTCACAGGGCTAGCACTGAGATCTTTTTATTTATGTCCTAATATAGGTGCTGGAATGGTGTAGAGAGTAGTAGCAAAGTTTGGCTTTTGATTGAGAGAAGTATGCTAGGTTGGAAATAAAAGTCAGATTTGAGTTTGTAGTGAGCTGTGGATTTTCGCAGAGTTACAGACGCCATAGTACTCATTATTAGCACATTATAAAAATCTGTTTATTGTGTTGCATTAGTTTGGAGATATTCAAGTTCTGTTAATGGACTAACAGTGGACTTTTCCATCTGCAGATTATACTGAATGACCAGCAGAGGGAGTGATGCCGTAGACCATTTCTCTGCGATGCTGAGACCAAAAAAAAAAAGAAAGCGTCCTCAGCCTTCGGCTTCCATTATCAATTTACATGGTAGGTGAAACTCTCATTTAATCGCTTTGCTTGTCATTAGAAGGAGTTCATAGCATCTGACGGCTCTTGGCACCTTTGAGGCTGCAATGAGTTGTCTTCTGTTAGAGCGATTGACTTACTTTCAAATGGGGGAAGCTTATTTATCCTGCCTCCCTGCACTCTGTATGTGGCGCTCTGATACTCAACATGGAGTGCTCTTTCAGATACTCTGTGTTCTGGTCACTCCAGCCCACTTTCAAAAGGGGAGCCCAGTACTTTCAATGGTGCAGAGTACTTTCCCATTACACTTCCTACTTCCGTTGCAGTCATAATAACCGATAGTTAACCAGAGCAGACTTGCTGAAGTCTCATTGTCCTGTGTTATGGTCACCCAGGGCGATTTGTCATGAGGTGCTCTGACATCATAAAGCTACAGCATGGTGTCATCTGACATGAGAGCAAGCAATAGGATGCCTTTTTCATGGAATTGAAATGGGTAGCAGGCTAGACAGGATGTGCAGGTGAAGACAAAGATGGTAACATGAATAAACTCAGGCATTAGTTGACTTATGCATTTGTTTGAAGGTTTGGGTGATCATAATATTCTCGAGATCTCTATAGGTTAACTGATAGGGTTGCACAAGAATGAAGATGTTAGAATCTGTTATTCGTAGTTTTTATTATTACCTCTAGCTGTAGCATAAGCCTTCTTTCAAAACCTTATCAGATCACTTAATAGTTACTGCTGTACCATAACCTAAAAATTCTCAGTGAGAAAGATACCATGTCACAGGGCTAGCACTGAGATCTTTTTATTTATGTCCTAATATAGGTGCTGGAATGGTGTAGAGAGTAGTAGCAAAGTTTGGCTTTTGATTGAGAGAAGTATGCTAGGTTGGAAATAAAAGTCAGATTTGAGTTTGTAGTGAGCTGTGGATTTTCGCAGAGTTACAGACGCCATAGTACTCATTATTAGCACATTATAAAAATCTGTTTATTGTGTTGCATTAGTTTGGAGATATTCAAGTTCTGTTAATGGACTAACAGTGGACTTTTCCATCTGCAGATTATACTGAATGACCAGCAGAGGGAGTGATGCCGTAGACCATTTCTCTGCGATGCTGAGACCAAAAAAAAAAAGAAAGCGTCCTCAGCCTTCGGCTTCCATTATCAATTTACATGGTAGGTGAAACTCTCATTTAATCGCTTTGCTTGTCATTAGAAGGAGTTCATAGCATCTGACGGCTCTTGGCACCTTTGAGGCTGCAATGAGTTGTCTTCTGTTAGAGCGATTGACTTACTTTCAAATGGGGGAAGCTTATTTATCCTGCCTCCCTGCACTCTGTATGTGGCGCTCTGATACTCAACATGGAGTGCTCTTTCAGATACTCTGTGTTCTGGTCACTCCAGCCCACTTTCAAAAGGGGAGCCCAGTACTTTCAATGGTGCAGAGTACTTTCCCATTACACTTCCTACTTCCGTTGCAGTCATAATAACCGATAGTTAACCAGAGCAGACTTGCTGAAGTCTCATTGTCCTGTGTTATGGTCACCCAGGGCGATTTGTCATGAGGTGCTCTGACATCATAAAGCTACAGCATGGTGTCATCTGACATGAGAGCAAGCAATAGGATGCCTTTTTCATGGAATTGAAATGGGTAGCAGGCTAGACAGGATGTGCAGGTGAAGACAAAGATGGTAACATGAATAAACTCAGGCATTAGTTGACTTATGCATTTGTTTGAAGGTTTGGGTGATCATAATATTCTCGAGATCTCTATAGGTTAACTGATAGGGTTGCACAAGAATGAAGATGTTAGAATCTGTTATTCGTAGTTTTTATTATTACCTCTAGCTGTAGCATAAGCCTTCTTTCAAAACCTTATCAGATCACTTAATAGTTACTGCTGTACCATAACCTAAAAATTCTCAGTGAGAAAGATACCATGTCACAGGGCTAGCACTGAGATCTTTTTATTTATGTCCTAATATAGGTGCTGGAATGGTGTAGAGAGTAGTAGCAAAGTTTGGCTTTTGATTGAGAGAAGTATGCTAGGTTGGAAATAAAAGTCAGATTTGAGTTTGTAGTGAGCTGTGGATTTTCGCAGAGTTACAGACGCCATAGTACTCATTATTAGCACATTATAAAAATCTGTTTCTTGTGTTGCATTAGTTTGGAGATATTCAAGTTCTGTTAATGGACTAACAGTGGACTTTTCCATCTGCAGATTATACTGAATGACCAGCAGAGGGAGTGATGCCGTAGACCATTTCTCTGCGATGCTGAGACCAAAAAAAAAAAGAAAGCGTCCTCAGCCTTCGGCTTCCATTATCAATTTACATGGTAGGTGAAACTCTCATTTAATCGCTTTGCTTGTCATTAGAAGGAGTTCATAGCATCTGACGGCTCTTGGCACCTTTGAGGCTGCAATGAGTTGTCTTCTGTTAGAGCGATTGACTTACTTTCAAATGGGGGAAGCTTATTTATCCTGCCTCCCTGCACTCTGTATGTGGCGCTCTGATACTCAACATGGAGTGCTCTTTCAGATACTCTGTGTTCTGGTCACTCCAGCCCACTTTCAAAAGGGGAGCCCAGTACTTTCAATGGTGCAGAGTACTTTCCCATTACACTTCCTACTTCCGTTGCAGTCATAATAACCGATAGTTAACCAGAGCAGACTTGCTGAAGTCTCATTGTCCTGTGTTATGGTCACCCAGGGCGATTTGTCATGAGGTGCTCTGACATCATAAAGCTACAGCATGGTGTCATCTGACATGAGAGCAAGCAATAGGATGCCTTTTTCATGGAATTGAAATGGGTAGCAGGCTAGACAGGATGCGCAGGTGAAGACAAAGATGGTAACATGAATAAACTCAGGCATTAGTTGACTTATGCATTTGTTTGAAGGTTTGGGTGATCATAATATTCTCGAGATCTCTATAGGTTAACTGATAGGGTTGCACAAGAATGAAGATGTTAGAATCTGTTATTCGTAGTTTTTATTATTACCTCTAGCTGTAGCATAAGCCTTCTTTCAAAACCTTATCAGATCACTTAATAGTTACTGCTGTACCATAACCTAAAAATTCTCAGTGAGAAAGATACCATGTCACAGGGCTAGCACTGAGATCTTTTTATTTATGTCCTAATATAGGTGCTGGAATGGTGTAGAGAGTAGTAGCAAAGTTTGGCTTTTGATTGAGAGAAGTATGCTAGGTTGGAAATAAAAGTCAGATTTGAGTTTGTAGTGAGCTGTGGATTTTCGCAGAGTTACAGACGCCATAGTACTCATTATTAGCACATTATAAAAATCTGTTTATTGTGTTGCATTAGTTTGGAGATATTCAAGTTCTGTTAATGGACTAACAGTGGACTTTTCCATCTGCAGATTATACTGAATGACCAGCAGAGGGAGTGATGCCGTAGACCATTTCTCTGCGATGCCGAGACCAAAAAAAAAAAGAAAGCGTCCTCAGCCTTCGGCTTCCATTATCAATTTACATGGTACGTGAAACTCTCATTTAATTGCTTTGCTTGTCATTAGAAGGAGTTCATAGCATCTGACGGCTCTTGGCACCTTTGAGGCTGCAATGAGTTGTCTTCTGTTAGAGCGATTGACTTGCTTTCAAATGGGGGAAGCTTATTTATCCTGCCTCCCTGCACTCTGTATGTGGCGCTCTGATACTCAACATGGAGTGCTCTTTCAGATACTCTGTGTTCTGGTCACTCCAGCCCACTTTCAAAAGGGGAGCCCAGTACTTTCAATGGTGCAGAGTACTTTCCCATTACACTTCCTACTTCCGTTGCAGTCATAATAACCGATAGTTAACCAGAGCAGACTTGCTGAAGTCTCATTGTCCTGTGTTATGGTCACCCAGGGCGATTTGTCATGAGGTGCTCTGACATCATAAAGCTACAGCATGGTGTCATCTGACATGAGAGCAAGCAATAGGATGCCTTTTTCATGGAATTGAAATGGGTAGCAGGCTAGACAGGATGTGCAGGTGAAGACAAAGATGGTAACATGAATAAACTCAGGCATTAGTTGACTTATGCATTTGTTTGAAGGTTTGGGTGATCATAATATTCTCGAGATCTCTATAGGTTAACTGATAGGGTTGCACAAGAATGAAGATGTTAGAATCTGTTATTCGTAGTTTTTATTATTACCTCTAGCTGTAGCATAAGCCTTCTTTCAAAACCTTATCAGATCACTTAATAGTTACTGCTGTACCATAACCTAAAAATTCTCAGTGAGAAAGATACCATGTCACAGGGCTAGCACTGAGATCTTTTTATTTATGTCCTAATATAGGTGCTGGAATGGTGTAGAGAGTAGTAGCAAAGTTTGGCTTTTGATTGAGAGAAGTATGCTAGGTTGGAAATAAAAGTCAGATTTGAGTTTGTAGTGAGCTGTGGATTTTCGCAGAGTTACAGACGCCATAGTACTCATTATTAGCACATTATAAAAATCTGTTTATTGTGTTGCATTAGTTTGGAGATATTCAAGTTCTGTTAATGGACTAACAGTGGACTTTTCCATCTGCAGATTATACTGAATGACCAGCAGAGGGAGTGATGCCGTAGACCATTTCTCTGCGATGCCGAGACCAAAAAAAAAAAGAAAGCGTCCTCAGCCTTCGGCTTCCATTATCAATTTACATGGTACGTGAAACTCTCATTTAATTGCTTTGCTTGTCATTAGAAGGAGTTCATAGCATCTGACGGCTCTTGGCACCTTTGAGGCTGCAATGAGTTGTCTTCTGTTAGAGCGATTGACTTGCTTTCAAATGGGGGAAGCTTATTTATCCTGCCTCCCTGCACTCTGTATGTGGCGCTCTGATACTCAACATGGAGTGCTCTTTCAGATACTCTGTGTTCTGGTCACTCCAGCCCACTTTCAAAAGGGGAGCCCAGTACTTTCAATGGTGCAGAGTACTTTCCCATTACACTTCCTACTTCCGTTGCAGTCATAATAACCGATAGTTAACCAGAGCAGACTTGCTGAAGTCTCATTGTCCTGTGTTATGGTCACCCAGGGCGATTTGTCATGAGGTGCTCTGACATCATAAAGCTACAGCATGGTGTCATCTGACATGAGAGCAAGCAATAGGATGCCTTTTTCATGGAATTGAAATGGGTAGCAGGCTAGACAGGATGTGCAGGTGAAGACAAAGATGGTAACATGAATAAACTCAGGCATTAGTTGACTTATGCATTTGTTTGAAGGTTTGGGTGATCATAATATTCTCGAGATCTCTATAGGTTAACTGATAGGGTTGCACAAGAATGAAGATGTTAGAATCTGTTATTCGTAGTTTTTATTATTACCTCTAGCTGTAGCATAAGCCTTCTTTCAAAACCTTATCAGATCACTTAATAGTTACTGCTGTACCATAACCTAAAAATTCTCAGTGAGAAAGATACCATGTCACAGGGCTAGCACTGAGATCTTTTTATTTATGTCCTAATATAGGTGCTGGAATGGTGTAGAGAGTAGTAGCAAAGTTTGGCTTTTGATTGAGAGAAGTATGCTAGGTTGGAAATAAAAGTCAGATTTGAGTTTGTAGTGAGCTGTGGATTTTCGCAGAGTTACAGACGCCATAGTACTCATTATTAGCACATTATAAAAATCTGTTTATTGTGTTGCATTAGTTTGGAGATATTCAAGTTCTGTTAATGGACTAACAGTGGACTTTTCCATCTGCAGATTATACTGAATGACCAGCAGAGGGAGTGATGCCGTAGACCATTTCTCTGCGATGCCGAGACCAAAAAAAAAAAGAAAGCGTCCTCAGCCTTCGGCTTCCATTATCAATTTACATGGTACGTGAAACTCTCATTTAATTGCTTTGCTTGTCATTAGAAGGAGTTCATAGCATCTGACGGCTCTTGGCACCTTTGAGGCTGCAATGAGTTGTCTTCTGTTAGAGCGATTGACTTGCTTTCAAATGGGGGAAGCTTATTTATCCTGCCTCCCTGCACTCTGTATGTGGCGCTCTGATACTCAACATGGAGTGCTCTTTCAGATACTCTGTGTTCTGGTCACTCCAGCCCACTTTCAAAAGGGGAGCCCAGTACTTTCAATGGTGCAGAGTACTTTCCCATTACACTTCCTACTTCCGTTGCAGTCATAATAACCGATAGTTAACCAGAGCAGACTTGCTGAAGTCTCATTGTCCTGTGTTATGGTCACCCAGGGCGATTTGTCATGAGGTGCTCTGACATCATAAAGCTACAGCATGGTGTCATCTGACATGAGAGCAAGCAATAGGATGCCTTTTTCATGGAATTGAAATGGGTAGCAGGCTAGACAGGATGTGCAGGTGAAGACAAAGATGGTAACATGAATAAACTCAGGCATTAGTTGACTTATGCATTTGTTTGAAGGTTTGGGTGATCATAATATTCTCGAGATCTCTATAGGTTAACTGATAGGGTTGCACAAGAATGAAGATGTTAGAATCTGTTATTCGTAGTTTTTATTATTACCTCTAGCTGTAGCATAAGCCTTCTTTCAAAACCTTATCAGATCACTTAATAGTTACTGCTGTACCATAACCTAAAAATTCTCAGTGAGAAAGATACCATGTCACAGGGCTAGCACTGAGATCTTTTTATTTATGTCCTAATATAGGTGCTGGAATGGTGTAGAGAGTAGTAGCAAAGTTTGGCTTTTGATTGAGAGAAGTATGCTAGGTTGGAAATAAAAGTCAGATTTGAGTTTGTAGTGAGCTGTGGATTTTCGCAGAGTTACAGACGCCATAGTACTCATTATTAGCACATTATAAAAATCTGTTTATTGTGTTGCATTAGTTTGGAGATATTCAAGTTCTGTTAATGGACTAACAGTGGACTTTTCCATCTGCAGATTATACTGAATGACCAGCAGAGGGAGTGATGCCGTAGACCATTTCTCTGCGATGCTGAGACCAAAAAAAAAAAGAAAGCGTCCTCAGCCTTCGGCTTCCATTATCAATTTACATGGTAGGTGAAACTCTCATTTAATCGCTTTGCTTGTCATTAGAAGGAGTTCATAGCATCTGACGGCTCTTGGCACCTTTGAGGCTGCAATGAGTTGTCTTCTGTTAGAGCGATTGACTTACTTTCAAATGGGGGAAGCTTATTTATCCTGCCTCCCTGCACTCTGTATGTGGCGCTCTGATACTCAACATGGAGTGCTCTTTCAGATACTCTGTGTTCTGGTCACTCCAGCCCACTTTCAAAAGGGGAGCCCAGTACTTTCAATGGTGCAGAGTACTTTCCCATTACACTTCCTACTTCCGTTGCAGTCATAATAACCGATAGTTAACCAGAGCAGACTTGCTGAAGTCTCATTGTCCTGTGTTATGGTCACCCAGGGCGATTTGTCATGAGGTGCTCTGACATCATAAAGCTACAGCATGGTGTCATCTGACATGAGAGCAAGCAATAGGATGCCTTTTTCATGGAATTGAAATGGGTAGCAGGCTAGACAGGATGTGCAGGTGAAGACAAAGATGGTAACATGAATAAACTCAGGCATTAGTTGACTTATGCATTTGTTTGAAGGTTTGGGTGATCATAATATTCTCGAGATCTCTATAGGTTAACTGATAGGGTTGCACAAGAATGAAGATGTTAGAATCTGTTATTCGTAGTTTTTATTATTACCTCTAGCTGTAGCATAAGCCTTCTTTCAAAACCTTATCAGATCACTTAATAGTTACTGCTGTACCATAACCTAAAAATTCTCAGTGAGAAAGATACCATGTCACAGGGCTAGCACTGAGATCTTTTTATTTATGTCCTAATATAGGTGCTGGAATGGTGTAGAGAGTAGTAGCAAAGTTTGGCTTTTGATTGAGAGAAGTATGCTAGGTTGGAAATAAAAGTCAGATTTGAGTTTGTAGTGAGCTGTGGATTTTCGCAGAGTTACAGACGCCATAGTACTCATTATTAGCACATTATAAAAATCTGTTTATTGTGTTGCATTAGTTTGGAGATATTCAAGTTCTGTTAATGGACTAACAGTGGACTTTTCCATCTGCAGATTATACTGAATGACCAGCAGAGGGAGTGATGCCGTAGACCATTTCTCTGCGATGCTGAGACCAAAAAAAAAAAGAAAGCGTCCTCAGCCTTCGGCTTCCATTATCAATTTACATGGTAGGTGAAACTCTCATTTAATCGCTTTGCTTGTCATTAGAAGGAGTTCATAGCATCTGACGGCTCTTGGCACCTTTGAGGCTGCAATGAGTTGTCTTCTGTTAGAGCGATTGACTTACTTTCAAATGGGGGAAGCTTATTTATCCTGCCTCCCTGCACTCTGTATGTGGCGCTCTGATACTCAACATGGAGTGCTCTTTCAGATACTCTGTGTTCTGGTCACTCCAGCCCACTTTCAAAAGGGGAGCCCAGTACTTTCAATGGTGCAGAGTACTTTCCCATTACACTTCCTACTTCCGTTGCAGTCATAATAACCGATAGTTAACCAGAGCAGACTTGCTGAAGTCTCATTGTCCTGTGTTATGGTCACCCAGGGCGATTTGTCATGAGGTGCTCTGACATCATAAAGCTACAGCATGGTGTCATCTGACATGAGAGCAAGCAATAGGATGCCTTTTTCATGGAATTGAAATGGGTAGCAGGCTAGACAGGATGTGCAGGTGAAGACAAAGATGGTAACATGAATAAACTCAGGCATTAGTTGACTTATGCATTTGTTTGAAGGTTTGGGTGATCATAATATTCTCGAGATCTCTATAGGTTAACTGATAGGGTTGCACAAGAATGAAGATGTTAGAATCTGTTATTCGTAGTTTTTATTATTACCTCTAGCTGTAGCATAAGCCTTCTTTCAAAACCTTATCAGATCACTTAATAGTTACTGCTGTACCATAACCTAAAAATTCTCAGTGAGAAAGATACCATGTCACAGGGCTAGCACTGAGATCTTTTTATTTATGTCCTAATATAGGTGCTGGAATGGTGTAGAGAGTAGTAGCAAAGTTTGGCTTTTGATTGAGAGAAGTATGCTAGGTTGGAAATAAAAGTCAGATTTGAGTTTGTAGTGAGCTGTGGATTTTCGCAGAGTTACAGACGCCATAGTACTCATTATTAGCACATTATAAAAATCTGTTTCTTGTGTTGCATTAGTTTGGAGATATTCAAGTTCTGTTAATGGACTAACAGTGGACTTTTCCATCTGCAGATTATACTGAATGACCAGCAGAGGGAGTGATGCCGTAGACCATTTCTCTGCGATGCTGAGACCAAAAAAAAAAAGAAAGCGTCCTCAGCCTTCGGCTTCCATTATCAATTTACATGGTAGGTGAAACTCTCATTTAATCGCTTTGCTTGTCATTAGAAGGAGTTCATAGCATCTGACGGCTCTTGGCACCTTTGAGGCTGCAATGAGTTGTCTTCTGTTAGAGCGATTGACTTACTTTCAAATGGGGGAAGCTTATTTATCCTGCCTCCCTGCACTCTGTATGTGGCGCTCTGATACTCAACATGGAGTGCTCTTTCAGATACTCTGTGTTCTGGTCACTCCAGCCCACTTTCAAAAGGGGAGCCCAGTACTTTCAATGGTGCAGAGTACTTTCCCATTACACTTCCTACTTCCGTTGCAGTCATAATAACCGATAGTTAACCAGAGCAGACTTGCTGAAGTCTCATTGTCCTGTGTTATGGTCACCCAGGGCGATTTGTCATGAGGTGCTCTGACATCATAAAGCTACAGCATGGTGTCATCTGACATGAGAGCAAGCAATAGGATGCCTTTTTCATGGAATTGAAATGGGTAGCAGGCTAGACAGGATGTGCAGGTGAAGACAAAGATGGTAACATGAATAAACTCAGGCATTAGTTGACTTATGCATTTGTTTGAAGGTTTGGGTGATCATAATATTCTCGAGATCTCTATAGGTTAACTGATAGGGTTGCACAAGAATGAAGATGTTAGAATCTGTTATTCGTAGTTTTTATTATTACCTCTAGCTGTAGCATAAGCCTTCTTTCAAAACCTTATCAGATCACTTAATAGTTACTGCTGTACCATAACCTAAAAATTCTCAGTGAGAAAGATACCATGTCACAGGGCTAGCACTGAGATCTTTTTATTTATGTCCTAATATAGGTGCTGGAATGGTGTAGAGAGTAGTAGCAAAGTTTGGCTTTTGATTGAGAGAAGTATGCTAGGTTGGAAATAAAAGTCAGATTTGAGTTTGTAGTGAGCTGTGGATTTTCGCAGAGTTACAGACGCCATAGTACTCATTATTAGCACATTATAAAAATCTGTTTCTTGTGTTGCATTAGTTTGGAGATATTCAAGTTCTGTTAATGGACTAACAGTGGACTTTTCCATCTGCAGATTATACTGAATGACCAGCAGAGGGAGTGATGCCGTAGACCATTTCTCTGCGATGCTGAGACCAAAAAAAAAAAGAAAGAGTCCTCAGCCTTCGGCTTCCATTATCAATTTACATGGTAGGTGAAACTCTCATTTAATCGCTTTGCTTGTCATTAGAAGGAGTTCATAGCATCTGACGGCTCTTGGCACCTTTGAGGCTGCAATGAGTTGTCTTCTGTTAGAGCGATTGACTTACTTTCAAATGGGGGAAGCTTATTTATCCTGCCTCCCTGCACTCTGTATGTGGCGCTCTGATACTCAACATGGAGTGCTCTTTCAGATACTCTGTGTTCTGGTCACTCCAGCCCACTTTCAAAAGGGGAGCCCAGTACTTTCAATGGTGCAGAGTACTTTCCCATTACACTTCCTACTTCCGTTGCAGTCATAATAACCGATAGTTAACCAGAGCAGACTTGCTGAAGTCTCATTGTCCTGTGTTATGGTCACCCAGGGCGATTTGTCATGAGGTGCTCTGACATCATAAAGCTACAGCATGGTGTCATCTGACATGAGAGCAAGCAATAGGATGCCTTTTTCATGGAATTGAAATGGGTAGCAGGCTAGACAGGATGTGCAGGTGAAGACAAAGATGGTAACATGAATAAACTCAGGCATTAGTTGACTTATGCATTTGTTTGAAGGTTTGGGTGATCATAATATTCTCGAGATCTCTATAGGTTAACTGATAGGGTTGCACAAGAATGAAGATGTTAGAATCTGTTATTCGTAGTTTTTATTATTACCTCTAGCTGTAGCATAAGCCTTCTTTCAAAACCTTATCAGATCACTTAATAGTTACTGCTGTACCATAACCTAAAAATTCTCAGTGAGAAAGATACCATGTCACAGGGCTAGCACTGAGATCTTTTTATTTATGTCCTAATATAGGTGCTGGAATGGTGTAGAGAGTAGTAGCAAAGTTTGGCTTTTGATTGAGAGAAGTATGCTAGGTTGGAAATAAAAGTCAGATTTGAGTTTGTAGTGAGCTGTGGATTTTCGCAGAGTTACAGACGCCATAGTACTCATTATTAGCACATTATAAAAATCTGTTTATTGTGTTGCATTAGTTTGGAGATATTCAAGTTCTGTTAATGGACTAACAGTGGACTTTTCCATCTGCAGATTATACTGAATGACCAGCAGAGGGAGTGATGCCGTAGACCATTTCTCTGCGATGCTGAGACCAAAAAAAAAAAGAAAGCGTCCTCAGCCTTCGGCTTCCATTATCAATTTACATGGTAGGTGAAACTCTCATTTAATCGCTTTGCTTGTCATTAGAAGGAGTTCATAGCATCTGACGGCTCTTGGCACCTTTGAGGCTGCAATGAGTTGTCTTCTGTTAGAGCGATTGACTTACTTTCAAATGGGGGAAGCTTATTTATCCTGCCTCCCTGCACTCTGTATGTGGCGCTCTGATACTCAACATGGAGTGCTCTTTCAGATACTCTGTGTTCTGGTCACTCCAGCCCACTTTCAAAAGGGGAGCCCAGTACTTTCAATGGTGCAGAGTACTTTCCCATTACACTTCCTACTTCCGTTGCAGTCATAATAACCGATAGTTAACCAGAGCAGACTTGCTGAAGTCTCATTGTCCTGTGTTATGGTCACCCAGGGCGATTTGTCATGAGGTGCTCTGACATCATAAAGCTACAGCATGGTGTCATCTGACATGAGAGCAAGCAATAGGATGCCTTTTTCATGGAATTGAAATGGGTAGCAGGCTAGACAGGATGTGCAGGTGAAGACAAAGATGGTAACATGAATAAACTCAGGCATTAGTTGACTTATGCATTTGTTTGAAGGTTTGGGTGATCATAATATTCTCGAGATCTCTATAGGTTAACTGATAGGGTTGCACAAGAATGAAGATGTTAGAATCTGTTATTCGTAGTTTTTATTATTACCTCTAGCTGTAGCATAAGCCTTCTTTCAAAACCTTATCAGATCACTTAATAGTTACTGCTGTACCATAACCTAAAAATTCTCAGTGAGAAAGATACCATGTCACAGGGCTAGCACTGAGATCTTTTTATTTATGTCCTAATATAGGTGCTGGAATGGTGTAGAGAGTAGTAGCAAAGTTTGGCTTTTGATTGAGAGAAGTATGCTAGGTTGGAAATAAAAGTCAGATTTGAGTTTGTAGTGAGCTGTGGATTTTCGCAGAGTTACAGACGCCATAGTACTCATTATTAGCACATTATAAAAATCTGTTTATTGTGTTGCATTAGTTTGGAGATATTCAAGTTCTGTTAATGGACTAACAGTGGACTTTTCCATCTGCAGATTATACTGAATGACCAGCAGAGGGAGTGATGCCGTAGACCATTTCTCTGCGATGCTGAGACCAAAAAAAAAAAGAAAGCGTCCTCAGCCTTCGGCTTCCATTATCAATTTACATGGTAGGTGAAACTCTCATTTAATCGCTTTGCTTGTCATTAGAAGGAGTTCATAGCATCTGACGGCTCTTGGCACCTTTGAGGCTGCAATGAGTTGTCTTCTGTTAGAGCGATTGACTTACTTTCAAATGGGGGAAGCTTATTTATCCTGCCTCCCTGCACTCTGTATGTGGCGCTCTGATACTCAACATGGAGTGCTCTTTCAGATACTCTGTGTTCTGGTCACTCCAGCCCACTTTCAAAAGGGGAGCCCAGTACTTTCAATGGTGCAGAGTACTTTCCCATTACACTTCCTACTTCCGTTGCAGTCATAATAACCGATAGTTAACCAGAGCAGACTTGCTGAAGTCTCATTGTCCTGTGTTATGGTCACCCAGGGCGATTTGTCATGAGGTGCTCTGACATCATAAAGCTACAGCATGGTGTCATCTGACATGAGAGCAAGCAATAGGATGCCTTTTTCATGGAATTGAAATGGGTAGCAGGCTAGACAGGATGTGCAGGTGAAGACAAAGATGGTAACATGAATAAACTCAGGCATTAGTTGACTTATGCATTTGTTTGAAGGTTTGGGTGATCATAATATTCTCGAGATCTCTATAGGTTAACTGATAGGGTTGCACAAGAATGAAGATGTTAGAATCTGTTATTCGTAGTTTTTATTATTACCTCTAGCTGTAGCATAAGCCTTCTTTCAAAACCTTATCAGATCACTTAATAGTTACTGCTGTACCATAACCTAAAAATTCTCAGTGAGAAAGATACCATGTCACAGGGCTAGCACTGAGATCTTTTTATTTATGTCCTAATATAGGTGCTGGAATGGTGTAGAGAGTAGTAGCAAAGTTTGGCTTTTGATTGAGAGAAGTATGCTAGGTTGGAAATAAAAGTCAGATTTGAGTTTGTAGTGAGCTGTGGATTTTCGCAGAGTTACAGACGCCATAGTACTCATTATTAGCACATTATAAAAATCTGTTTATTGTGTTGCATTAGTTTGGAGATATTCAAGTTCTGTTAATGGACTAACAGTGGACTTTTCCATCTGCAGATTATACTGAATGACCAGCAGAGGGAGTGATGCCGTAGACCATTTCTCTGCGATGCTGAGACCAAAAAAAAAAAGAAAGCGTCCTCAGCCTTCGGCTTCCATTATCAATTTACATGGTAGGTGAAACTCTCATTTAATCGCTTTGCTTGTCATTAGAAGGAGTTCATAGCATCTGACGGCTCTTGGCACCTTTGAGGCTGCAATGAGTTGTCTTCTGTTAGAGCGATTGACTTACTTTCAAATGGGGGAAGCTTATTTATCCTGCCTCCCTGCACTCTGTATGTGGCGCTCTGATACTCAACATGGAGTGCTCTTTCAGATACTCTGTGTTCTGGTCACTCCAGCCCACTTTCAAAAGGGGAGCCCAGTACTTTCAATGGTGCAGAGTACTTTCCCATTACACTTCCTACTTCCGTTGCAGTCATAATAACCGATAGTTAACCAGAGCAGACTTGCTGAAGTCTCATTGTCCTGTGTTATGGTCACCCAGGGCGATTTGTCATGAGGTGCTCTGACATCATAAAGCTACAGCATGGTGTCATCTGACATGAGAGCAAGCAATAGGATGCCTTTTTCATGGAATTGAAATGGGTAGCAGGCTAGACAGGATGCGCAGGTGAAGACAAAGATGGTAACATGAATAAACTCAGGCATTAGTTGACTTATGCATTTGTTTGAAGGTTTGGGTGATCATAATATTCTCGAGATCTCTATAGGTTAACTGATAGGGTTGCACAAGAATGAAGATGTTAGAATCTGTTATTCGTAGTTTTTATTATTACCTCTAGCTGTAGCATAAGCCTTCTTTCAAAACCTTATCAGATCACTTAATAGTTACTGCTGTACCATAACCTAAAAATTCTCAGTGAGAAAGATACCATGTCACAGGGCTAGCACTGAGATCTTTTTATTTATGTCCTAATATAGGTGCTGGAATGGTGTAGAGAGTAGTAGCAAAGTTTGGCTTTTGATTGAGAGAAGTATGCTAGGTTGGAAATAAAAGTCAGATTTGAGTTTGTAGTGAGCTGTGGATTTTCGCAGAGTTACAGACGCCATAGTACTCATTATTAGCACATTATAAAAATCTGTTTATTGTGTTGCATTAGTTTGGAGATATTCAAGTTCTGTTAATGGACTAACAGTGGACTTTTCCATCTGCAGATTATACTGAATGACCAGCAGAGGGAGTGATGCCGTAGACCATTTCTCTGCGATGCCGAGACCAAAAAAAAAAAGAAAGCGTCCTCAGCCTTCGGCTTCCATTATCAATTTACATGGTACGTGAAACTCTCATTTAATTGCTTTGCTTGTCATTAGAAGGAGTTCATAGCATCTGACGGCTCTTGGCACCTTTGAGGCTGCAATGAGTTGTCTTCTGTTAGAGCGATTGACTTGCTTTCAAATGGGGGAAGCTTATTTATCCTGCCTCCCTGCACTCTGTATGTGGCGCTCTGATACTCAACATGGAGTGCTCTTTCAGATACTCTGTGTTCTGGTCACTCCAGCCCACTTTCAAAAGGGGAGCCCAGTACTTTCAATGGTGCAGAGTACTTTCCCATTACACTTCCTACTTCCGTTGCAGTCATAATAACCGATAGTTAACCAGAGCAGACTTGCTGAAGTCTCATTGTCCTGTGTTATGGTCACCCAGGGCGATTTGTCATGAGGTGCTCTGACATCATAAAGCTACAGCATGGTGTCATCTGACATGAGAGCAAGCAATAGGATGCCTTTTTCATGGAATTGAAATGGGTAGCAGGCTAGACAGGATGTGCAGGTGAAGACAAAGATGGTAACATGAATAAACTCAGGCATTAGTTGACTTATGCATTTGTTTGAAGGTTTGGGTGATCATAATATTCTCGAGATCTCTATAGGTTAACTGATAGGGTTGCACAAGAATGAAGATGTTAGAATCTGTTATTCGTAGTTTTTATTATTACCTCTAGCTGTAGCATAAGCCTTCTTTCAAAACCTTATCAGATCACTTAATAGTTACTGCTGTACCATAACCTAAAAATTCTCAGTGAGAAAGATACCATGTCACAGGGCTAGCACTGAGATCTTTTTATTTATGTCCTAATATAGGTGCTGGAATGGTGTAGAGAGTAGTAGCAAAGTTTGGCTTTTGATTGAGAGAAGTATGCTAGGTTGGAAATAAAAGTCAGATTTGAGTTTGTAGTGAGCTGTGGATTTTCGCAGAGTTACAGACGCCATAGTACTCATTATTAGCACATTATAAAAATCTGTTTATTGTGTTGCATTAGTTTGGAGATATTCAAGTTCTGTTAATGGACTAACAGTGGACTTTTCCATCTGCAGATTATACTGAATGACCAGCAGAGGGAGTGATGCCGTAGACCATTTCTCTGCGATGCCGAGACCAAAAAAAAAAAGAAAGCGTCCTCAGCCTTCGGCTTCCATTATCAATTTACATGGTACGTGAAACTCTCATTTAATTGCTTTGCTTGTCATTAGAAGGAGTTCATAGCATCTGACGGCTCTTGGCACCTTTGAGGCTGCAATGAGTTGTCTTCTGTTAGAGCGATTGACTTGCTTTCAAATGGGGGAAGCTTATTTATCCTGCCTCCCTGCACTCTGTATGTGGCGCTCTGATACTCAACATGGAGTGCTCTTTCAGATACTCTGTGTTCTGGTCACTCCAGCCCACTTTCAAAAGGGGAGCCCAGTACTTTCAATGGTGCAGAGTACTTTCCCATTACACTTCCTACTTCCGTTGCAGTCATAATAACCGATAGTTAACCAGAGCAGACTTGCTGAAGTCTCATTGTCCTGTGTTATGGTCACCCAGGGCGATTTGTCATGAGGTGCTCTGACATCATAAAGCTACAGCATGGTGTCATCTGACATGAGAGCAAGCAATAGGATGCCTTTTTCATGGAATTGAAATGGGTAGCAGGCTAGACAGGATGTGCAGGTGAAGACAAAGATGGTAACATGAATAAACTCAGGCATTAGTTGACTTATGCATTTGTTTGAAGGTTTGGGTGATCATAATATTCTCGAGATCTCTATAGGTTAACTGATAGGGTTGCACAAGAATGAAGATGTTAGAATCTGTTATTCGTAGTTTTTATTATTACCTCTAGCTGTAGCATAAGCCTTCTTTCAAAACCTTATCAGATCACTTAATAGTTACTGCTGTACCATAACCTAAAAATTCTCAGTGAGAAAGATACCATGTCACAGGGCTAGCACTGAGATCTTTTTATTTATGTCCTAATATAGGTGCTGGAATGGTGTAGAGAGTAGTAGCAAAGTTTGGCTTTTGATTGAGAGAAGTATGCTAGGTTGGAAATAAAAGTCAGATTTGAGTTTGTAGTGAGCTGTGGATTTTCGCAGAGTTACAGACGCCATAGTACTCATTATTAGCACATTATAAAAATCTGTTTATTGTGTTGCATTAGTTTGGAGATATTCAAGTTCTGTTAATGGACTAACAGTGGACTTTTCCATCTGCAGATTATACTGAATGACCAGCAGAGGGAGTGATGCCGTAGACCATTTCTCTGCGATGCCGAGACCAAAAAAAAAAAGAAAGCGTCCTCAGCCTTCGGCTTCCATTATCAATTTACATGGTACGTGAAACTCTCATTTAATTGCTTTGCTTGTCATTAGAAGGAGTTCATAGCATCTGACGGCTCTTGGCACCTTTGAGGCTGCAATGAGTTGTCTTCTGTTAGAGCGATTGACTTGCTTTCAAATGGGGGAAGCTTATTTATCCTGCCTCCCTGCACTCTGTATGTGGCGCTCTGATACTCAACATGGAGTGCTCTTTCAGATACTCTGTGTTCTGGTCACTCCAGCCCACTTTCAAAAGGGGAGCCCAGTACTTTCAATGGTGCAGAGTACTTTCCCATTACACTTCCTACTTCCGTTGCAGTCATAATAACCGATAGTTAACCAGAGCAGACTTGCTGAAGTCTCATTGTCCTGTGTTATGGTCACCCAGGGCGATTTGTCATGAGGTGCTCTGACATCATAAAGCTACAGCATGGTGTCATCTGACATGAGAGCAAGCAATAGGATGCCTTTTTCATGGAATTGAAATGGGTAGCAGGCTAGACAGGATGTGCAGGTGAAGACAAAGATGGTAACATGAATAAACTCAGGCATTAGTTGACTTATGCATTTGTTTGAAGGTTTGGGTGATCATAATATTCTCGAGATCTCTATAGGTTAACTGATAGGGTTGCACAAGAATGAAGATGTTAGAATCTGTTATTCGTAGTTTTTATTATTACCTCTAGCTGTAGCATAAGCCTTCTTTCAAAACCTTATCAGATCACTTAATAGTTACTGCTGTACCATAACCTAAAAATTCTCAGTGAGAAAGATACCATGTCACAGGGCTAGCACTGAGATCTTTTTATTTATGTCCTAATATAGGTGCTGGAATGGTGTAGAGAGTAGTAGCAAAGTTTGGCTTTTGATTGAGAGAAGTATGCTAGGTTGGAAATAAAAGTCAGATTTGAGTTTGTAGTGAGCTGTGGATTTTCGCAGAGTTACAGACGCCATAGTACTCATTATTAGCACATTATAAAAATCTGTTTATTGTGTTGCATTAGTTTGGAGATATTCAAGTTCTGTTAATGGACTAACAGTGGACTTTTCCATCTGCAGATTATACTGAATGACCAGCAGAGGGAGTGATGCCGTAGACCATTTCTCTGCGATGCTGAGACCAAAAAAAAAAAGAAAGCGTCCTCAGCCTTCGGCTTCCATTATCAATTTACATGGTAGGTGAAACTCTCATTTAATCGCTTTGCTTGTCATTAGAAGGAGTTCATAGCATCTGACGGCTCTTGGCACCTTTGAGGCTGCAATGAGTTGTCTTCTGTTAGAGCGATTGACTTACTTTCAAATGGGGGAAGCTTATTTATCCTGCCTCCCTGCACTCTGTATGTGGCGCTCTGATACTCAACATGGAGTGCTCTTTCAGATACTCTGTGTTCTGGTCACTCCAGCCCACTTTCAAAAGGGGAGCCCAGTACTTTCAATGGTGCAGAGTACTTTCCCATTACACTTCCTACTTCCGTTGCAGTCATAATAACCGATAGTTAACCAGAGCAGACTTGCTGAAGTCTCATTGTCCTGTGTTATGGTCACCCAGGGCGATTTGTCATGAGGTGCTCTGACATCATAAAGCTACAGCATGGTGTCATCTGACATGAGAGCAAGCAATAGGATGCCTTTTTCATGGAATTGAAATGGGTAGCAGGCTAGACAGGATGTGCAGGTGAAGACAAAGATGGTAACATGAATAAACTCAGGCATTAGTTGACTTATGCATTTGTTTGAAGGTTTGGGTGATCATAATATTCTCGAGATCTCTATAGGTTAACTGATAGGGTTGCACAAGAATGAAGATGTTAGAATCTGTTATTCGTAGTTTTTATTATTACCTCTAGCTGTAGCATAAGCCTTCTTTCAAAACCTTATCAGATCACTTAATAGTTACTGCTGTACCATAACCTAAAAATTCTCAGTGAGAAAGATACCATGTCACAGGGCTAGCACTGAGATCTTTTTATTTATGTCCTAATATAGGTGCTGGAATGGTGTAGAGAGTAGTAGCAAAGTTTGGCTTTTGATTGAGAGAAGTATGCTAGGTTGGAAATAAAAGTCAGATTTGAGTTTGTAGTGAGCTGTGGATTTTCGCAGAGTTACAGACGCCATAGTACTCATTATTAGCACATTATAAAAATCTGTTTATTGTGTTGCATTAGTTTGGAGATATTCAAGTTCTGTTAATGGACTAACAGTGGACTTTTCCATCTGCAGATTATACTGAATGACCAGCAGAGGGAGTGATGCCGTAGACCATTTCTCTGCGATGCTGAGACCAAAAAAAAAAAGAAAGCGTCCTCAGCCTTCGGCTTCCATTATCAATTTACATGGTAGGTGAAACTCTCATTTAATCGCTTTGCTTGTCATTAGAAGGAGTTCATAGCATCTGACGGCTCTTGGCACCTTTGAGGCTGCAATGAGTTGTCTTCTGTTAGAGCGATTGACTTACTTTCAAATGGGGGAAGCTTATTTATCCTGCCTCCCTGCACTCTGTATGTGGCGCTCTGATACTCAACATGGAGTGCTCTTTCAGATACTCTGTGTTCTGGTCACTCCAGCCCACTTTCAAAAGGGGAGCCCAGTACTTTCAATGGTGCAGAGTACTTTCCCATTACACTTCCTACTTCCGTTGCAGTCATAATAACCGATAGTTAACCAGAGCAGACTTGCTGAAGTCTCATTGTCCTGTGTTATGGTCACCCAGGGCGATTTGTCATGAGGTGCTCTGACATCATAAAGCTACAGCATGGTGTCATCTGACATGAGAGCAAGCAATAGGATGCCTTTTTCATGGAATTGAAATGGGTAGCAGGCTAGACAGGATGTGCAGGTGAAGACAAAGATGGTAACATGAATAAACTCAGGCATTAGTTGACTTATGCATTTGTTTGAAGGTTTGGGTGATCATAATATTCTCGAGATCTCTATAGGTTAACTGATAGGGTTGCACAAGAATGAAGATGTTAGAATCTGTTATTCGTAGTTTTTATTATTACCTCTAGCTGTAGCATAAGCCTTCTTTCAAAACCTTATCAGATCACTTAATAGTTACTGCTGTACCATAACCTAAAAATTCTCAGTGAGAAAGATACCATGTCACAGGGCTAGCACTGAGATCTTTTTATTTATGTCCTAATATAGGTGCTGGAATGGTGTAGAGAGTAGTAGCAAAGTTTGGCTTTTGATTGAGAGAAGTATGCTAGGTTGGAAATAAAAGTCAGATTTGAGTTTGTAGTGAGCTGTGGATTTTCGCAGAGTTACAGACGCCATAGTACTCATTATTAGCACATTATAAAAATCTGTTTCTTGTGTTGCATTAGTTTGGAGATATTCAAGTTCTGTTAATGGACTAACAGTGGACTTTTCCATCTGCAGATTATACTGAATGACCAGCAGAGGGAGTGATGCCGTAGACCATTTCTCTGCGATGCTGAGACCAAAAAAAAAAAGAAAGCGTCCTCAGCCTTCGGCTTCCATTATCAATTTACATGGTAGGTGAAACTCTCATTTAATCGCTTTGCTTGTCATTAGAAGGAGTTCATAGCATCTGACGGCTCTTGGCACCTTTGAGGCTGCAATGAGTTGTCTTCTGTTAGAGCGATTGACTTACTTTCAAATGGGGGAAGCTTATTTATCCTGCCTCCCTGCACTCTGTATGTGGCGCTCTGATACTCAACATGGAGTGCTCTTTCAGATACTCTGTGTTCTGGTCACTCCAGCCCACTTTCAAAAGGGGAGCCCAGTACTTTCAATGGTGCAGAGTACTTTCCCATTACACTTCCTACTTCCGTTGCAGTCATAATAACCGATAGTTAACCAGAGCAGACTTGCTGAAGTCTCATTGTCCTGTGTTATGGTCACCCAGGGCGATTTGTCATGAGGTGCTCTGACATCATAAAGCTACAGCATGGTGTCATCTGACATGAGAGCAAGCAATAGGATGCCTTTTTCATGGAATTGAAATGGGTAGCAGGCTAGACAGGATGTGCAGGTGAAGACAAAGATGGTAACATGAATAAACTCAGGCATTAGTTGACTTATGCATTTGTTTGAAGGTTTGGGTGATCATAATATTCTCGAGATCTCTATAGGTTAACTGATAGGGTTGCACAAGAATGAAGATGTTAGAATCTGTTATTCGTAGTTTTTATTATTACCTCTAGCTGTAGCATAAGCCTTCTTTCAAAACCTTATCAGATCACTTAATAGTTACTGCTGTACCATAACCTAAAAATTCTCAGTGAGAAAGATACCATGTCACAGGGCTAGCACTGAGATCTTTTTATTTATGTCCTAATATAGGTGCTGGAATGGTGTAGAGAGTAGTAGCAAAGTTTGGCTTTTGATTGAGAGAAGTATGCTAGGTTGGAAATAAAAGTCAGATTTGAGTTTGTAGTGAGCTGTGGATTTTCGCAGAGTTACAGACGCCATAGTACTCATTATTAGCACATTATAAAAATCTGTTTCTTGTGTTGCATTAGTTTGGAGATATTCAAGTTCTGTTAATGGACTAACAGTGGACTTTTCCATCTGCAGATTATACTGAATGACCAGCAGAGGGAGTGATGCCGTAGACCATTTCTCTGCGATGCTGAGACCAAAAAAAAAAAGAAAGCGTCCTCAGCCTTCGGCTTCCATTATCAATTTACATGGTAGGTGAAACTCTCATTTAATCGCTTTGCTTGTCATTAGAAGGAGTTCATAGCATCTGACGGCTCTTGGCACCTTTGAGGCTGCAATGAGTTGTCTTCTGTTAGAGCGATTGACTTACTTTCAAATGGGGGAAGCTTATTTATCCTGCCTCCCTGCACTCTGTATGTGGCGCTCTGATACTCAACATGGAGTGCTCTTTCAGATACTCTGTGTTCTGGTCACTCCAGCCCACTTTCAAAAGGGGAGCCCAGTACTTTCAATGGTGCAGAGTACTTTCCCATTACACTTCCTACTTCCGTTGCAGTCATAATAACCGATAGTTAACCAGAGCAGACTTGCTGAAGTCTCATTGTCCTGTGTTATGGTCACCCAGGGCGATTTGTCATGAGGTGCTCTGACATCATAAAGCTACAGCATGGTGTCATCTGACATGAGAGCAAGCAATAGGATGCCTTTTTCATGGAATTGAAATGGGTAGCAGGCTAGACAGGATGTGCAGGTGAAGACAAAGATGGTAACATGAATAAACTCAGGCATTAGTTGACTTATGCATTTGTTTGAAGGTTTGGGTGATCATAATATTCTCGAGATCTCTATAGGTTAACTGATAGGGTTGCACAAGAATGAAGATGTTAGAATCTGTTATTCGTAGTTTTTATTATTACCTCTAGCTGTAGCATAAGCCTTCTTTCAAAACCTTATCAGATCACTTAATAGTTACTGCTGTACCATAACCTAAAAATTCTCAGTGAGAAAGATACCATGTCACAGGGCTAGCACTGAGATCTTTTTATTTATGTCCTAATATAGGTGCTGGAATGGTGTAGAGAGTAGTAGCAAAGTTTGGCTTTTGATTGAGAGAAGTATGCTAGGTTGGAAATAAAAGTCAGATTTGAGTTTGTAGTGAGCTGTGGATTTTCGCAGAGTTACAGACGCCATAGTACTCATTATTAGCACATTATAAAAATCTGTTTATTGTGTTGCATTAGTTTGGAGATATTCAAGTTCTGTTAATGGACTAACAGTGGACTTTTCCATCTGCAGATTATACTGAATGACCAGCAGAGGGAGTGATGCCGTAGACCATTTCTCTGCGATGCTGAGACCAAAAAAAAAAAGAAAGCGTCCTCAGCCTTCGGCTTCCATTATCAATTTACATGGTAGGTGAAACTCTCATTTAATCGCTTTGCTTGTCATTAGAAGGAGTTCATAGCATCTGACGGCTCTTGGCACCTTTGAGGCTGCAATGAGTTGTCTTCTGTTAGAGCGATTGACTTACTTTCAAATGGGGGAAGCTTATTTATCCTGCCTCCCTGCACTCTGTATGTGGCGCTCTGATACTCAACATGGAGTGCTCTTTCAGATACTCTGTGTTCTGGTCACTCCAGCCCACTTTCAAAAGGGGAGCCCAGTACTTTCAATGGTGCAGAGTACTTTCCCATTACACTTCCTACTTCCGTTGCAGTCATAATAACCGATAGTTAACCAGAGCAGACTTGCTGAAGTCTCATTGTCCTGTGTTATGGTCACCCAGGGCGATTTGTCATGAGGTGCTCTGACATCATAAAGCTACAGCATGGTGTCATCTGACATGAGAGCAAGCAATAGGATGCCTTTTTCATGGAATTGAAATGGGTAGCAGGCTAGACAGGATGTGCAGGTGAAGACAAAGATGGTAACATGAATAAACTCAGGCATTAGTTGACTTATGCATTTGTTTGAAGGTTTGGGTGATCATAATATTCTCGAGATCTCTATAGGTTAACTGATAGGGTTGCACAAGAATGAAGATGTTAGAATCTGTTATTCGTAGTTTTTATTATTACCTCTAGCTGTAGCATAAGCCTTCTTTCAAAACCTTATCAGATCACTTAATAGTTACTGCTGTACCATAACCTAAAAATTCTCAGTGAGAAAGATACCATGTCACAGGGCTAGCACTGAGATCTTTTTATTTATGTCCTAATATAGGTGCTGGAATGGTGTAGAGAGTAGTAGCAAAGTTTGGCTTTTGATTGAGAGAAGTATGCTAGGTTGGAAATAAAAGTCAGATTTGAGTTTGTAGTGAGCTGTGGATTTTCGCAGAGTTACAGACGCCATAGTACTCATTATTAGCACATTATAAAAATCTGTTTATTGTGTTGCATTAGTTTGGAGATATTCAAGTTCTGTTAATGGACTAACAGTGGACTTTTCCATCTGCAGATTATACTGAATGACCAGCAGAGGGAGTGATGCCGTAGACCATTTCTCTGCGATGCTGAGACCAAAAAAAAAAAGAAAGCGTCCTCAGCCTTCGGCTTCCATTATCAATTTACATGGTAGGTGAAACTCTCATTTAATCGCTTTGCTTGTCATTAGAAGGAGTTCATAGCATCTGACGGCTCTTGGCACCTTTGAGGCTGCAATGAGTTGTCTTCTGTTAGAGCGATTGACTTACTTTCAAATGGGGGAAGCTTATTTATCCTGCCTCCCTGCACTCTGTATGTGGCGCTCTGATACTCAACATGGAGTGCTCTTTCAGATACTCTGTGTTCTGGTCACTCCAGCCCACTTTCAAAAGGGGAGCCCAGTACTTTCAATGGTGCAGAGTACTTTCCCATTACACTTCCTACTTCCGTTGCAGTCATAATAACCGATAGTTAACCAGAGCAGACTTGCTGAAGTCTCATTGTCCTGTGTTATGGTCACCCAGGGCGATTTGTCATGAGGTGCTCTGACATCATAAAGCTACAGCATGGTGTCATCTGACATGAGAGCAAGCAATAGGATGCCTTTTTCATGGAATTGAAATGGGTAGCAGGCTAGACAGGATGTGCAGGTGAAGACAAAGATGGTAACATGAATAAACTCAGGCATTAGTTGACTTATGCATTTGTTTGAAGGTTTGGGTGATCATAATATTCTCGAGATCTCTATAGGTTAACTGATAGGGTTGCACAAGAATGAAGATGTTAGAATCTGTTATTCGTAGTTTTTATTATTACCTCTAGCTGTAGCATAAGCCTTCTTTCAAAACCTTATCAGATCACTTAATAGTTACTGCTGTACCATAACCTAAAAATTCTCAGTGAGAAAGATACCATGTCACAGGGCTAGCACTGAGATCTTTTTATTTATGTCCTAATATAGGTGCTGGAATGGTGTAGAGAGTAGTAGCAAAGTTTGGCTTTTGATTGAGAGAAGTATGCTAGGTTGGAAATAAAAGTCAGATTTGAGTTTGTAGTGAGCTGTGGATTTTCGCAGAGTTACAGACGCCATAGTACTCATTATTAGCACATTATAAAAATCTGTTTCTTGTGTTGCATTAGTTTGGAGATATTCAAGTTCTGTTAATGGACTAACAGTGGACTTTTCCATCTGCAGATTATACTGAATGACCAGCAGAGGGAGTGATGCCGTAGACCATTTCTCTGCGATGCTGAGACCAAAAAAAAAAAGAAAGCGTCCTCAGCCTTCGGCTTCCATTATCAATTTACATGGTAGGTGAAACTCTCATTTAATCGCTTTGCTTGTCATTAGAAGGAGTTCATAGCATCTGACGGCTCTTGGCACCTTTGAGGCTGCAATGAGTTGTCTTCTGTTAGAGCGATTGACTTACTTTCAAATGGGGGAAGCTTATTTATCCTGCCTCCCTGCACTCTGTATGTGGCGCTCTGATACTCAACATGGAGTGCTCTTTCAGATACTCTGTGTTCTGGTCACTCCAGCCCACTTTCAAAAGGGGAGCCCAGTACTTTCAATGGTGCAGAGTACTTTCCCATTACACTTCCTACTTCCGTTGCAGTCATAATAACCGATAGTTAACCAGAGCAGACTTGCTGAAGTCTCATTGTCCTGTGTTATGGTCACCCAGGGCGATTTGTCATGAGGTGCTCTGACATCATAAAGCTACAGCATGGTGTCATCTGACATGAGAGCAAGCAATAGGATGCCTTTTTCATGGAATTGAAATGGGTAGCAGGCTAGACAGGATGTGCAGGTGAAGACAAAGATGGTAACATGAATAAACTCAGGCATTAGTTGACTTATGCATTTGTTTGAAGGTTTGGGTGATCATAATATTCTCGAGATCTCTATAGGTTAACTGATAGGGTTGCACAAGAATGAAGATGTTAGAATCTGTTATTCGTAGTTTTTATTATTACCTCTAGCTGTAGCATAAGCCTTCTTTCAAAACCTTATCAGATCACTTAATAGTTACTGCTGTACCATAACCTAAAAATTCTCAGTGAGAAAGATACCATGTCACAGGGCTAGCACTGAGATCTTTTTATTTATGTCCTAATATAGGTGCTGGAATGGTGTAGAGAGTAGTAGCAAAGTTTGGCTTTTGATTGAGAGAAGTATGCTAGGTTGGAAATAAAAGTCAGATTTGAGTTTGTAGTGAGCTGTGGATTTTCGCAGAGTTACAGACGCCATAGTACTCATTATTAGCACATTATAAAAATCTGTTTATTGTGTTGCATTAGTTTGGAGATATTCAAGTTCTGTTAATGGACTAACAGTGGACTTTTCCATCTGCAGATTATACTGAATGACCAGCAGAGGGAGTGATGCCGTAGACCATTTCTCTGCGATGCTGAGACCAAAAAAAAAAAAGAAAGCGTCCTCAGCCTTCGGCTTCCATTATCAATTTACATGGTAGGTGAAACTCCCATTTAATCGCTTTGCTTGTCATTAGAAGGAGTTCATAGCATCTGACGGCTCTTGGCACCTTTGAGGCTGCAATGAGTTGTCTTCTGTTAGAGCGATTGACTTACTTTCAAATGGGGGAAGCTTATTTATCCTGCCTCCCTGCACTCTGTATGTGGCGCTCTGATACTCAACATGGAGTGCTCTTTCAGATACTCTGTGTTCTGGTCACTCCAGCCCACTTTCAAAAGGGGAGCCCAGTACTTTCAATGGTGCAGAGTACTTTCCCATTACACTTCCTACTTCTGTTGCAGTCATAATAACCGATAGTTAACCAGAGCAGACTTGCTGAAGTCTCATTGTCCTGTGTTATGGTCACCCAGGGCGATTTGTCATGAGGTGCTCTGACATCATAAAGCTACAGCATGGTGTCATCTGACATGAGAGCAAGCAATAGGATGCCTTTTTCATGGAATTGAAATGGGTAGCAGGCTAGACAGGATGTGCAGGTGAAGACAAAGATGGTAACATGAATAAACTCAGGCATTAGTTGACTTATGCATTTGTTTGAAGGTTTGGGTGATCATAATATTCTCGAGATATCTATAGGTTAACTGATAGGGTTGCACAAGAATGAAGATGTTAGAATCTGTTATTCATAGTTTTTATTATTACCTCTAGCTGTAGCATAAGCCTTCTTTCAAAACCTTATCAGATCACTTAATAGTTACTGCTGTACCATAACCTAAAAATTCTCAGTGAGAAAGATACCATGTCACAGGGCTAGCACTGAGATCTTTTTATTTATGTCCTAATATAGGTGCTGGAATGGTGTAGAGAGTAGTAGCAAAGTTTGGCTTTTGATTGAGAGAAGTATGCTAGGTTGGAAATAAAAGTCAGATTTGAGTTTGTAGTGAGCTGTGGATTTTCGCAGAGTTACAGACGCCATAGTACTCATTATTAGCACATTATAAAAATCTGTTTATTGTGTTGCATTAGTTTGGAGATATTCAAGTTCTGTTAATGGACTAACAGTGGACTTTTCCATCTGCAGATTATACTGAATGACCAGCAGAGGGAGTGATGCCGTAGACCATTTCTCTGCGATGCCGAGACCAAAAAAAAAAAGAAAGCGTCCTCAGCCTTCGGCTTCCATTATCAATTTACATGGTACGTGAAACTCTCATTTAATTGCTTTGCTTGTCATTAGAAGGAGTTCATAGCATCTGACGGCTCTTGGCACCTTTGAGGCTGCAATGAGTTGTCTTCTGTTAGAGCGATTGACTTGCTTTCAAATGGGGGAAGCTTATTTATCCTGCCTCCCTGCACTCTGTATGTGGCGCTCTGATACTCAACATGGAGTGCTCTTTCAGATACTCTGTGTTCTGGTCACTCCAGCCCACTTTCAAAAGGGGAGCCCAGTACTTTCAATGGTGCAGAGTACTTTCCCATTACACTTCCTACTTCTGTTGCAGTCATAATAACCGATAGTTAACCAGAGCAGACTTGCTGAAGTCTCATTGTCCTGTGTTATGGTCACCCAGGGCGATTTGTCATGAGGTGCTCTGACATCATAAAGCTACAGCATGGTGTCATCTGACATGAGAGCAAGCAATAGGATGCCTTTTTCATGGAATTGAAATGGGTAGCAGGCTAGACAGGATGTGCAGGTGAAGACAAAGATGGTAACATGAATAAACTCAGGCATTAGTTGACTTATGCATTTGTTTGAAGGTTTGGGTGATCATAATATTCTCGAGATCTCTATAGGTTAACTGATAGGGTTGCACAAGAATGAAGATGTTAGAATCTGTTATTCGTAGTTTTTATTATTACCTCTAGCTGTAGCATAAGCCTTCTTTCAAAACCTTATCAGATCACTTAATAGTTACTGCTGTACCATAACCTAAAAATTCTCAGTGAGAAAGGTACCATGTCACAGGGCTAGCACTGAGATCTTTTTATTTATGTCCTAATATAGGTGCTGGAATGGTGTAGAGAGTAGTAGCAAAGTTTGGCTTTTGATTGAGAGAAGTATGCTAGGTTGGAAATAAAAGTCAGATTTGAGTTTGTAGTGAGCTGTGGATTTTCGCAGAGTTACAGACGCCATAGTACTCATTATTAGCACATTATAAAAATCTGTTTATTGTGTTGCATTAGTTTGGAGATATTCAAGTTCTGTTAATGGACTAACAGTGCACTTTTCCATCTGCAGATTATACTGAATGACCAGCAGAGGGAGTGATGCCGTAGACCATTTCTCTGCGATGCCGAGACCAAAAAAAAAAAGAAAGCGTCCTCAGCCTTCGGCTTCCATTATCAATTTACATGGTACGTGAAACTCTCATTTAATTGCTTTGCTTGTCATTAGAAGGAGTTCATAGCATCTGACGGCTCTTGGCACCTTTGAGGCTGCAATGAGTTGTCTTCTGTTAGAGCGATTGACTTGCTTTCAAATGGGGGAAGCTTATTTATCCTGCCTCCCTGCACTCTGTATGTGGCGCTCTGATACTCAACATGGAGTGCTCTTTCAGATACTCTGTGTTCTGGTCACTCCAGCCCACTTTCAAAAGGGGAGCCCAGTACTTTCAATGGTGCAGAGTACTTTCCCATTACACTTCCTACTTCCGTTGCAGTCATAATAACCGATAGTTAACCAGAGCAGACTTGCTGAAGTCTCATTGTCCTGTGTTATGGTCACCCAGGGCGATTTGTCATGAGGTGCTCTGACATCATAAAGCTACAGCATGGTGTCATCTGACATGAGAGCAAGCAATAGGATGCCTTTTTCATGGAATTGAAATGGGTAGCAGGCTAGACAGGATGCGCAGGTGAAGACAAAGATGGTAACATGAATAAACTCAGGCATTAGTTGACTTATGCATTTGTTTGAAGGTTTGGGTGATCATAATATTCTCGAGATCTCTATAGGTTAACTGATAGGGTTGCACAAGAATGAAGATGTTAGAATCTGTTATTCGTAGTTTTTATTATTACCTCTAGCTGTAGCATAAGCCTTCTTTCAAAACCTTATCAGATCACTTAATAGTTACTGCTGTACCATAACCTAAAAATTCTCAGTGAGAAAGATACCATGTCACAGGGCTAGCACTGAGATCTTTTTATTTATGTCCTAATATAGGTGCTGGAATGGTGTAGAGAGTAGTAGCAAAGTTTGGCTTTTGATTGAGAGAAGTATGCTAGGTTGGAAATAAAAGTCAGATTTGAGTTTGTAGTGAGCTGTGGATTTTCGCAGAGTTACAGACGCCATAGTACTCATTATTAGCACATTATAAAAATCTGTTTATTGTGTTGCATTAGTTTGGAGATATTCAAGTTCTGTTAATGGACTAACAGTGGACTTTTCCATCTGCAGATTATACTGAATGACCAGCAGAGGGAGTGATGCCGTAGACCATTTCTCTGCGATGCCGAGACCAAAAAAAAAAAGAAAGCGTCCTCAGCCTTCGGCTTCCATTATCAATTTACATGGTACGTGAAACTCTCATTTAATTGCTTTGCTTGTCATTAGAAGGAGTTCATAGCATCTGACGGCTCTTGGCACCTTTGAGGCTGCAATGAGTTGTCTTCTGTTAGAGCGATTGACTTGCTTTCAAATGGGGGAAGCTTATTTATCCTGCCTCCCTGCACTCTGTATGTGGCGCTCTGATACTCAACATGGAGTGCTCTTTCAGATACTCTGTGTTCTGGTCACTCCAGCCCACTTTCAAAAGGGGAGCCCAGTACTTTCAATGGTGCAGAGTACTTTCCCATTACACTTCCTACTTCCGTTGCAGTCATAATAACCGATAGTTAACCAGAGCAGACTTGCTGAAGTCTCATTGTCCTGTGTTATGGTCACCCAGGGCGATTTGTCATGAGGTGCTCTGACATCATAAAGCTACAGCATGGTGTCATCTGACATGAGAGCAAGCAATAGGATGCCTTTTTCATGGAATTGAAATGGGTAGCAGGCTAGACAGGATGTGCAGGTGAAGACAAAGATGGTAACATGAATAAACTCAGGCATTAGTTGACTTATGCATTTGTTTGAAGGTTTGGGTGATCATAATATTCTCGAGATCTCTATAGGTTAACTGATAGGGTTGCACAAGAATGAAGATGTTAGAATCTGTTATTCGTAGTTTTTATTATTACCTCTAGCTGTAGCATAAGCCTTCTTTCAAAACCTTATCAGATCACTTAATAGTTACTGCTGTACCATAACCTAAAAATTCTCAGTGAGAAAGATACCATGTCACAGGGCTAGCACTGAGATCTTTTTATTTATGTCCTAATATAGGTGCTGGAATGGTGTAGAGAGTAGTAGCAAAGTTTGGCTTTTGATTGAGAGAAGTATGCTAGGTTGGAAATAAAAGTCAGATTTGAGTTTGTAGTGAGCTGTGGATTTTCGCAGAGTTACAGACGCCATAGTACTCATTATTAGCACATTATAAAAATCTGTTTCTTGTGTTGCATTAGTTTGGAGATATTCAAGTTCTGTTAATGGACTAACAGTGGACTTTTCCATCTGCAGATTATACTGAATGACCAGCAGAGGGAGTGATGCCGTAGACCATTTCTCTGCGATGCTGAGACCAAAAAAAAAAAGAAAGCGTCCTCAGCCTTCGGCTTCCATTATCAATTTACATGGTAGGTGAAACTCTCATTTAATCGCTTTGCTTGTCATTAGAAGGAGTTCATAGCATCTGACGGCTCTTGGCACCTTTGAGGCTGCAATGAGTTGTCTTCTGTTAGAGCGATTGACTTACTTTCAAATGGGGGAAGCTTATTTATCCTGCCTCCCTGCACTCTGTATGTGGCGCTCTGATACTCAACATGGAGTGCTCTTTCAGATACTCTGTGTTCTGGTCACTCCAGCCCACTTTCAAAAGGGGAGCCCAGTACTTTCAATGGTGCAGAGTACTTTCCCATTACACTTCCTACTTCCGTTGCAGTCATAATAACCGATAGTTAACCAGAGCAGACTTGCTGAAGTCTCATTGTCCTGTGTTATGGTCACCCAGGGCGATTTGTCATGAGGTGCTCTGACATCATAAAGCTACAGCATGGTGTCATCTGACATGAGAGCAAGCAATAGGATGCCTTTTTCATGGAATTGAAATGGGTAGCAGGCTAGACAGGATGTGCAGGTGAAGACAAAGATGGTAACATGAATAAACTCAGGCATTAGTTGACTTATGCATTTGTTTGAAGGTTTGGGTGATCATAATATTCTCGAGATCTCTATAGGTTAACTGATAGGGTTGCACAAGAATGAAGATGTTAGAATCTGTTATTCGTAGTTTTTATTATTACCTCTAGCTGTAGCATAAGCCTTCTTTCAAAACCTTATCAGATCACTTAATAGTTACTGCTGTACCATAACCTAAAAATTCTCAGTGAGAAAGATACCATGTCACAGGGCTAGCACTGAGATCTTTTTATTTATGTCCTAATATAGGTGCTGGAATGGTGTAGAGAGTAGTAGCAAAGTTTGGCTTTTGATTGAGAGAAGTATGCTAGGTTGGAAATAAAAGTCAGATTTGAGTTTGTAGTGAGCTGTGGATTTTCGCAGAGTTACAGACGCCATAGTACTCATTATTAGCACATTATAAAAATCTGTTTATTGTGTTGCATTAGTTTGGAGATATTCAAGTTCTGTTAATGGACTAACAGTGGACTTTTCCATCTGCAGATTATACTGAATGACCAGCAGAGGGAGTGATGCCGTAGACCATTTCTCTGCGATGCTGAGACCAAAAAAAAAAAGAAAGCGTCCTCAGCCTTCGGCTTCCATTATCAATTTACATGGTAGGTGAAACTCTCATTTAATCGCTTTGCTTGTCATTAGAAGGAGTTCATAGCATCTGACGGCTCTTGGCACCTTTGAGGCTGCAATGAGTTGTCTTCTGTTAGAGCGATTGACTTACTTTCAAATGGGGGAAGCTTATTTATCCTGCCTCCCTGCACTCTGTATGTGGCGCTCTGATACTCAACATGGAGTGCTCTTTCAGATACTCTGTGTTCTGGTCACTCCAGCCCACTTTCAAAAGGGGAGCCCAGTACTTTCAATGGTGCAGAGTACTTTCCCATTACACTTCCTACTTCCGTTGCAGTCATAATAACCGATAGTTAACCAGAGCAGACTTGCTGAAGTCTCATTGTCCTGTGTTATGGTCACCCAGGGCGATTTGTCATGAGGTGCTCTGACATCATAAAGCTACAGCATGGTGTCATCTGACATGAGAGCAAGCAATAGGATGCCTTTTTCATGGAATTGAAATGGGTAGCAGGCTAGACAGGATGTGCAGGTGAAGACAAAGATGGTAACATGAATAAACTCAGGCATTAGTTGACTTATGCATTTGTTTGAAGGTTTGGGTGATCATAATATTCTCGAGATCTCTATAGGTTAACTGATAGGGTTGCACAAGAATGAAGATGTTAGAATCTGTTATTCGTAGTTTTTATTATTACCTCTAGCTGTAGCATAAGCCTTCTTTCAAAACCTTATCAGATCACTTAATAGTTACTGCTGTACCATAACCTAAAAATTCTCAGTGAGAAAGATACCATGTCACAGGGCTAGCACTGAGATCTTTTTATTTATGTCCTAATATAGGTGCTGGAATGGTGTAGAGAGTAGTAGCAAAGTTTGGCTTTTGATTGAGAGAAGTATGCTAGGTTGGAAATAAAAGTGAGATTTGAGTTTGTAGTGAGCTGTGGATTTTCGCAGAGTTACAGACGCCATAGTACTCATTATTAGCACATTATAAAAATCTGTTTATTGTGTTGCATTAGTTTGGAGATATTCAAGTTCTGTTAATGGACTAACAGTGGACTTTTCCATCTGCAGATTATACTGAATGACCAGCAGAGGGAGTGATGCCGTAGACCATTTCTCTGCGATGCCGAGACCAAAAAAAAAAAGAAAGCGTCCTCAGCCTTCGGCTTCCATTATCAATTTACATGGTACGTGAAACTCTCATTTAATTGCTTTGCTTGTCATTAGAAGGAGTTCATAGCATCTGACGGCTCTTGGCACCTTTGAGGCTGCAATGAGTTGTCTTCTGTTAGAGCGATTGACTTGCTTTCAAATGGGGGAAGCTTATTTATCCTGCCTCCCTGCACTCTGTATGTGGCGCTCTGATACTCAACATGGAGTGCTCTTTCAGATACTCTGTGTTCTGGTCACTCCAGCCCACTTTCAAAAGGGGAGCCCAGTACTTTCAATGGTGCAGAGTACTTTCCCATTACACTTCCTACTTCCGTTGCAGTCATAATAACCGATAGTTAACCAGAGCAGACTTGCTGAAGTCTCATTGTCCTGTGTTATGGTCACCCAGGGCGATTTGTCATGAGGTGCTCTGACATCATAAAGCTACAGCATGGTGTCATCTGACATGAGAGCAAGCAATAGGATGCCTTTTTCATGGAATTGAAATGGGTAGCAGGCTAGACAGGATGTGCAGGTGAAGACAAAGATGGTAACATGAATAAACTCAGGCATTAGTTGACTTATGCATTTGTTTGAAGGTTTGGGTGATCATAATATTCTCGAGATCTCTATAGGTTAACTGATAGGGTTGCACAAGAATGAAGATGTTAGAATCTGTTATTCGTAGTTTTTATTATTACCTCTAGCTGTAGCATAAGCCTTCTTTCAAAACCTTATCAGATCACTTAATAGTTACTGCTGTACCATAACCTAAAAATTCTCAGTGAGAAAGATACCATGTCACAGGGCTAGCACTGAGATCTTTTTATTTATGTCCTAATATAGGTGCTGGAATGGTGTAGAGAGTAGTAGCAAAGTTTGGCTTTTGATTGAGAGAAGTATGCTAGGTTGGAAATAAAAGTCAGATTTGAGTTTGTAGTGAGCTGTGGATTTTCGCAGAGTTACAGACGCCATAGTACTCATTATTAGCACATTATAAAAATCTGTTTATTGTGTTGCATTAGTTTGGAGATATTCAAGTTCTGTTAATGGACTAACAGTGGACTTTTCCATCTGCAGATTATACTGAATGACCAGCAGAGGGAGTGATGCCGTAGACCATTTCTCTGCGATGCTGAGACCAAAAAAAAAAAGAAAGCGTCCTCAGCCTTCGGCTTCCATTATCAATTTACATGGTAGGTGAAACTCTCATTTAATCGCTTTGCTTGTCATTAGAAGGAGTTCATAGCATCTGACGGCTCTTGGCACCTTTGAGGCTGCAATGAGTTGTCTTCTGTTAGAGCGATTGACTTACTTTCAAATGGGGGAAGCTTATTTATCCTGCCTCCCTGCACTCTGTATGTGGCGCTCTGATACTCAACATGGAGTGCTCTTTCAGATACTCTGTGTTCTGGTCACTCCAGCCCACTTTCAAAAGGGGAGCCCAGTACTTTCAATGGTGCAGAGTACTTTCCCATTACACTTCCTACTTCCGTTGCAGTCATAATAACCGATAGTTAACCAGAGCAGACTTGCTGAAGTCTCATTGTCCTGTGTTATGGTCACCCAGGGCGATTTGTCATGAGGTGCTCTGACATCATAAAGCTACAGCATGGTGTCATCTGACATGAGAGCAAGCAATAGGATGCCTTTTTCATGGAATTGAAATGGGTAGCAGGCTAGACAGGATGTGCAGGTGAAGACAAAGATGGTAACATGAATAAACTCAGGCATTAGTTGACTTATGCATTTGTTTGAAGGTTTGGGTGATCATAATATTCTCGAGATCTCTATAGGTTAACTGATAGGGTTGCACAAGAATGAAGATGTTAGAATCTGTTATTCGTAGTTTTTATTATTACCTCTAGCTGTAGCATAAGCCTTCTTTCAAAACCTTATCAGATCACTTAATAGTTACTGCTGTACCATAACCTAAAAATTCTCAGTGAGAAAGATACCATGTCACAGGGCTAGCACTGAGATCTTTTTATTTATGTCCTAATATAGGTGCTGGAATGGTGTAGAGAGTAGTAGCAAAGTTTGGCTTTTGATTGAGAGAAGTATGCTAGGTTGGAAATAAAAGTGAGATTTGAGTTTGTAGTGAGCTGTGGATTTTCGCAGAGTTACAGACGCCATAGTACTCATTATTAGCACATTATAAAAATCTGTTTATTGTGTTGCATTAGTTTGGAGATATTCAAGTTCTGTTAATGGACTAACAGTGGACTTTTCCATCTGCAGATTATACTGAATGACCAGCAGAGGGAGTGATGCCGTAGACCATTTCTCTGCGATGCCGAGACCAAAAAAAAAAAGAAAGCGTCCTCAGCCTTCGGCTTCCATTATCAATTTACATGGTACGTGAAACTCTCATTTAATTGCTTTGCTTGTCATTAGAAGGAGTTCATAGCATCTGACGGCTCTTGGCACCTTTGAGGCTGCAATGAGTTGTCTTCTGTTAGAGCGATTGACTTGCTTTCAAATGGGGGAAGCTTATTTATCCTGCCTCCCTGCACTCTGTATGTGGCGCTCTGATACTCAACATGGAGTGCTCTTTCAGATACTCTGTGTTCTGGTCACTCCAGCCCACTTTCAAAAGGGGAGCCCAGTACTTTCAATGGTGCAGAGTACTTTCCCATTACACTTCCTACTTCCGTTGCAGTCATAATAACCGATAGTTAACCAGAGCAGACTTGCTGAAGTCTCATTGTCCTGTGTTATGGTCACCCAGGGCGATTTGTCATGAGGTGCTCTGACATCATAAAGCTACAGCATGGTGTCATCTGACATGAGAGCAAGCAATAGGATGCCTTTTTCATGGAATTGAAATGGGTAGCAGGCTAGACAGGATGTGCAGGTGAAGACAAAGATGGTAACATGAATAAACTCAGGCATTAGTTGACTTATGCATTTGTTTGAAGGTTTGGGTGATCATAATATTCTCGAGATCTCTATAGGTTAACTGATAGGGTTGCACAAGAATGAAGATGTTAGAATCTGTTATTCGTAGTTTTTATTATTACCTCTAGCTGTAGCATAAGCCTTCTTTCAAAACCTTATCAGATCACTTAATAGTTACTGCTGTACCATAACCTAAAAATTCTCAGTGAGAAAGATACCATGTCACAGGGCTAGCACTGAGATCTTTTTATTTATGTCCTAATATAGGTGCTGGAATGGTGTAGAGAGTAGTAGCAAAGTTTGGCTTTTGATTGAGAGAAGTATGCTAGGTTGGAAATAAAAGTCAGATTTGAGTTTGTAGTGAGCTGTGGATTTTCGCAGAGTTACAGACGCCATAGTACTCATTATTAGCACATTATAAAAATCTGTTTATTGTGTTGCATTAGTTTGGAGATATTCAAGTTCTGTTAATGGACTAACAGTGGACTTTTCCATCTGCAGATTATACTGAATGACCAGCAGAGGGAGTGATGCCGTAGACCATTTCTCTGCGATGCTGAGACCAAAAAAAAAAAGAAAGCGTCCTCAGCCTTCGGCTTCCATTATCAATTTACATGGTAGGTGAAACTCTCATTTAATCGCTTTGCTTGTCATTAGAAGGAGTTCATAGCATCTGACGGCTCTTGGCACCTTTGAGGCTGCAATGAGTTGTCTTCTGTTAGAGCGATTGACTTACTTTCAAATGGGGGAAGCTTATTTATCCTGCCTCCCTGCACTCTGTATGTGGCGCTCTGATACTCAACATGGAGTGCTCTTTCAGATACTCTGTGTTCTGGTCACTCCAGCCCACTTTCAAAAGGGGAGCCCAGTACTTTCAATGGTGCAGAGTACTTTCCCATTACACTTCCTACTTCCGTTGCAGTCATAATAACCGATAGTTAACCAGAGCAGACTTGCTGAAGTCTCATTGTCCTGTGTTATGGTCACCCAGGGCGATTTGTCATGAGGTGCTCTGACATCATAAAGCTACAGCATGGTGTCATCTGACATGAGAGCAAGCAATAGGATGCCTTTTTCATGGAATTGAAATGGGTAGCAGGCTAGACAGGATGTGCAGGTGAAGACAAAGATGGTAACATGAATAAACTCAGGCATTAGTTGACTTATGCATTTGTTTGAAGGTTTGGGTGATCATAATATTCTCGAGATCTCTATAGGTTAACTGATAGGGTTGCACAAGAATGAAGATGTTAGAATCTGTTATTCGTAGTTTTTATTATTACCTCTAGCTGTAGCATAAGCCTTCTTTCAAAACCTTATCAGATCACTTAATAGTTACTGCTGTACCATAACCTAAAAATTCTCAGTGAGAAAGATACCATGTCACAGGGCTAGCACTGAGATCTTTTTATTTATGTCCTAATATAGGTGCTGGAATGGTGTAGAGAGTAGTAGCAAAGTTTGGCTTTTGATTGAGAGAAGTATGCTAGGTTGGAAATAAAAGTCAGATTTGAGTTTGTAGTGAGCTGTGGATTTTCGCAGAGTTACAGACGCCATAGTACTCATTATTAGCACATTATAAAAATCTGTTTATTGTGTTGCATTAGTTTGGAGATATTCAAGTTCTGTTAATGGACTAACAGTGGACTTTTCCATCTGCAGATTATACTGAATGACCAGCAGAGGGAGTGATGCCGTAGACCATTTCTCTGCGATGCTGAGACCAAAAAAAAAAAGAAAGCGTCCTCAGCCTTCGGCTTCCATTATCAATTTACATGGTAGGTGAAACTCTCATTTAATCGCTTTGCTTGTCATTAGAAGGAGTTCATAGCATCTGACGGCTCTTGGCACCTTTGAGGCTGCAATGAGTTGTCTTCTGTTAGAGCGATTGACTTACTTTCAAATGGGGGAAGCTTATTTATCCTGCCTCCCTGCACTCTGTATGTGGCGCTCTGATACTCAACATGGAGTGCTCTTTCAGATACTCTGTGTTCTGGTCACTCCAGCCCACTTTCAAAAGGGGAGCCCAGTACTTTCAATGGTGCAGAGTACTTTCCCATTACACTTCCTACTTCCGTTGCAGTCATAATAACCGATAGTTAACCAGAGCAGACTTGCTGAAGTCTCATTGTCCTGTGTTATGGTCACCCAGGGCGATTTGTCATGAGGTGCTCTGACATCATAAAGCTACAGCATGGTGTCATCTGACATGAGAGCAAGCAATAGGATGCCTTTTTCATGGAATTGAAATGGGTAGCAGGCTAGACAGGATGTGCAGGTGAAGACAAAGATGGTAACATGAATAAACTCAGGCATTAGTTGACTTATGCATTTGTTTGAAGGTTTGGGTGATCATAATATTCTCGAGATCTCTATAGGTTAACTGATAGGGTTGCACAAGAATGAAGATGTTAGAATCTGTTATTCGTAGTTTTTATTATTACCTCTAGCTGTAGCATAAGCCTTCTTTCAAAACCTTATCAGATCACTTAATAGTTACTGCTGTACCATAACCTAAAAATTCTCAGTGAGAAAGATACCATGTCACAGGGCTAGCACTGAGATCTTTTTATTTATGTCCTAATATAGGTGCTGGAATGGTGTAGAGAGTAGTAGCAAAGTTTGGCTTTTGATTGAGAGAAGTATGCTAGGTTGGAAATAAAAGTCAGATTTGAGTTTGTAGTGAGCTGTGGATTTTCGCAGAGTTACAGACGCCATAGTACTCATTATTAGCACATTATAAAAATCTGTTTATTGTGTTGCATTAGTTTGGAGATATTCAAGTTCTGTTAATGGACTAACAGTGGACTTTTCCATCTGCAGATTATACTGAATGACCAGCAGAGGGAGTGATGCCGTAGACCATTTCTCTGCGATGCTGAGACCAAAAAAAAAAAGAAAGCGTCCTCAGCCTTCGGCTTCCATTATCAATTTACATGGTAGGTGAAACTCTCATTTAATCGCTTTGCTTGTCATTAGAAGGAGTTCATAGCATCTGACGGCTCTTGGCACCTTTGAGGCTGCAATGAGTTGTCTTCTGTTAGAGCGATTGACTTACTTTCAAATGGGGGAAGCTTATTTATCCTGCCTCCCTGCACTCTGTATGTGGCGCTCTGATACTCAACATGGAGTGCTCTTTCAGATACTCTGTGTTCTGGTCACTCCAGCCCACTTTCAAAAGGGGAGCCCAGTACTTTCAATGGTGCAGAGTACTTTCCCATTACACTTCCTACTTCCGTTGCAGTCATAATAACCGATAGTTAACCAGAGCAGACTTGCTGAAGTCTCATTGTCCTGTGTTATGGTCACCCAGGGCGATTTGTCATGAGGTGCTCTGACATCATAAAGCTACAGCATGGTGTCATCTGACATGAGAGCAAGCAATAGGATGCCTTTTTCATGGAATTGAAATGGGTAGCAGGCTAGACAGGATGTGCAGGTGAAGACAAAGATGGTAACATGAATAAACTCAGGCATTAGTTGACTTATGCATTTGTTTGAAGGTTTGGGTGATCATAATATTCTCGAGATCTCTATAGGTTAACTGATAGGGTTGCACAAGAATGAAGATGTTAGAATCTGTTATTCGTAGTTTTTATTATTACCTCTAGCTGTAGCATAAGCCTTCTTTCAAAACCTTATCAGATCACTTAATAGTTACTGCTGTACCATAACCTAAAAATTCTCAGTGAGAAAGATACCATGTCACAGGGCTAGCACTGAGATCTTTTTATTTATGTCCTAATATAGGTGCTGGAATGGTGTAGAGAGTAGTAGCAAAGTTTGGCTTTTGATTGAGAGAAGTATGCTAGGTTGGAAATAAAAGTCAGATTTGAGTTTGTAGTGAGCTGTGGATTTTCGCAGAGTTACAGACGCCATAGTACTCATTATTAGCACATTATAAAAATCTGTTTATTGTGTTGCATTAGTTTGGAGATATTCAAGTTCTGTTAATGGACTAACAGTGGACTTTTCCATCTGCAGATTATACTGAATGACCAGCAGAGGGAGTGATGCCGTAGACCATTTCTCTGCGATGCTGAGACCAAAAAAAAAAAGAAAGCGTCCTCAGCCTTCGGCTTCCATTATCAATTTACATGGTAGGTGAAACTCTCATTTAATCGCTTTGCTTGTCATTAGAAGGAGTTCATAGCATCTGACGGCTCTTGGCACCTTTGAGGCTGCAATGAGTTGTCTTCTGTTAGAGCGATTGACTTACTTTCAAATGGGGGAAGCTTATTTATCCTGCCTCCCTGCACTCTGTATGTGGCGCTCTGATACTCAACATGGAGTGCTCTTTCAGATACTCTGTGTTCTGGTCACTCCAGCCCACTTTCAAAAGGGGAGCCCAGTACTTTCAATGGTGCAGAGTACTTTCCCATTACACTTCCTACTTCCGTTGCAGTCATAATAACCGATAGTTAACCAGAGCAGACTTGCTGAAGTCTCATTGTCCTGTGTTATGGTCACCCAGGGCGATTTGTCATGAGGTGCTCTGACATCATAAAGCTACAGCATGGTGTCATCTGACATGAGAGCAAGCAATAGGATGCCTTTTTCATGGAATTGAAATGGGTAGCAGGCTAGACAGGATGTGCAGGTGAAGACAAAGATGGTAACATGAATAAACTCAGGCATTAGTTGACTTATGCATTTGTTTGAAGGTTTGGGTGATCATAATATTCTCGAGATCTCTATAGGTTAACTGATAGGGTTGCACAAGAATGAAGATGTTAGAATCTGTTATTCGTAGTTTTTATTATTACCTCTAGCTGTAGCATAAGCCTTCTTTCAAAACCTTATCAGATCACTTAATAGTTACTGCTGTACCATAACCTAAAAATTCTCAGTGAGAAAGATACCATGTCACAGGGCTAGCACTGAGATCTTTTTATTTATGTCCTAATATAGGTGCTGGAATGGTGTAGAGAGTAGTAGCAAAGTTTGGCTTTTGATTGAGAGAAGTATGCTAGGTTGGAAATAAAAGTCAGATTTGAGTTTGTAGTGAGCTGTGGATTTTCGCAGAGTTACAGACGCCATAGTACTCATTATTAGCACATTATAAAAATCTGTTTATTGTGTTGCATTAGTTTGGAGATATTCAAGTTCTGTTAATGGACTAACAGTGGACTTTTCCATCTGCAGATTATACTGAATGACCAGCAGAGGGAGTGATGCCGTAGACCATTTCTCTGCGATGCTGAGACCAAAAAAAAAAAGAAAGCGTCCTCAGCCTTCGGCTTCCATTATCAATTTACATGGTAGGTGAAACTCTCATTTAATCGCTTTGCTTGTCATTAGAAGGAGTTCATAGCATCTGACGGCTCTTGGCACCTTTGAGGCTGCAATGAGTTGTCTTCTGTTAGAGCGATTGACTTACTTTCAAATGGGGGAAGCTTATTTATCCTGCCTCCCTGCACTCTGTATGTGGCGCTCTGATACTCAACATGGAGTGCTCTTTCAGATACTCTGTGTTCTGGTCACTCCAGCCCACTTTCAAAAGGGGAGCCCAGTACTTTCAATGGTGCAGAGTACTTTCCCATTACACTTCCTACTTCCGTTGCAGTCATAATAACCGATAGTTAACCAGAGCAGACTTGCTGAAGTCTCATTGTCCTGTGTTATGGTCACCCAGGGCGATTTGTCATGAGGTGCTCTGACATCATAAAGCTACAGCATGGTGTCATCTGACATGAGAGCAAGCAATAGGATGCCTTTTTCATGGAATTGAAATGGGTAGCAGGCTAGACAGGATGTGCAGGTGAAGACAAAGATGGTAACATGAATAAACTCAGGCATTAGTTGACTTATGCATTTGTTTGAAGGTTTGGGTGATCATAATATTCTCGAGATCTCTATAGGTTAACTGATAGGGTTGCACAAGAATGAAGATGTTAGAATCTGTTATTCGTAGTTTTTATTATTACCTCTAGCTGTAGCATAAGCCTTCTTTCAAAACCTTATCAGATCACTTAATAGTTACTGCTGTACCATAACCTAAAAATTCTCAGTGAGAAAGATACCATGTCACAGGGCTAGCACTGAGATCTTTTTATTTATGTCCTAATATAGGTGCTGGAATGGTGTAGAGAGTAGTAGCAAAGTTTGGCTTTTGATTGAGAGAAGTATGCTAGGTTGGAAATAAAAGTCAGATTTGAGTTTGTAGTGAGCTGTGGATTTTCGCAGAGTTACAGACGCCATAGTACTCATTATTAGCACATTATAAAAATCTGTTTCTTGTGTTGCATTAGTTTGGAGATATTCAAGTTCTGTTAATGGACTAACAGTGGACTTTTCCATCTGCAGATTATACTGAATGACCAGCAGAGGGAGTGATGCCGTAGACCATTTCTCTGCGATGCTGAGACCAAAAAAAAAAAGAAAGCGTCCTCAGCCTTCGGCTTCCATTATCAATTTACATGGTAGGTGAAACTCTCATTTAATCGCTTTGCTTGTCATTAGAAGGAGTTCATAGCATCTGACGGCTCTTGGCACCTTTGAGGCTGCAATGAGTTGTCTTCTGTTAGAGCGATTGACTTACTTTCAAATGGGGGAAGCTTATTTATCCTGCCTCCCTGCACTCTGTATGTGGCGCTCTGATACTCAACATGGAGTGCTCTTTCAGATACTCTGTGTTCTGGTCACTCCAGCCCACTTTCAAAAGGGGAGCCCAGTACTTTCAATGGTGCAGAGTACTTTCCCATTACACTTCCTACTTCCGTTGCAGTCATAATAACCGATAGTTAACCAGAGCAGACTTGCTGAAGTCTCATTGTCCTGTGTTATGGTCACCCAGGGCGATTTGTCATGAGGTGCTCTGACATCATAAAGCTACAGCATGGTGTCATCTGACATGAGAGCAAGCAATAGGATGCCTTTTTCATGGAATTGAAATGGGTAGCAGGCTAGACAGGATGTGCAGGTGAAGACAAAGATGGTAACATGAATAAACTCAGGCATTAGTTGACTTATGCATTTGTTTGAAGGTTTGGGTGATCATAATATTCTCGAGATCTCTATAGGTTAACTGATAGGGTTGCACAAGAATGAAGATGTTAGAATCTGTTATTCGTAGTTTTTATTATTACCTCTAGCTGTAGCATAAGCCTTCTTTCAAAACCTTATCAGATCACTTAATAGTTACTGCTGTACCATAACCTAAAAATTCTCAGTGAGAAAGATACCATGTCACAGGGCTAGCACTGAGATCTTTTTATTTATGTCCTAATATAGGTGCTGGAATGGTGTAGAGAGTAGTAGCAAAGTTTGGCTTTTGATTGAGAGAAGTATGCTAGGTTGGAAATAAAAGTCAGATTTGAGTTTGTAGTGAGCTGTGGATTTTCGCAGAGTTACAGACGCCATAGTACTCATTATTAGCACATTATAAAAATCTGTTTCTTGTGTTGCATTAGTTTGGAGATATTCAAGTTCTGTTAATGGACTAACAGTGGACTTTTCCATCTGCAGATTATACTGAATGACCAGCAGAGGGAGTGATGCCGTAGACCATTTCTCTGCGATGCTGAGACCAAAAAAAAAAAGAAAGCGTCCTCAGCCTTCGGCTTCCATTATCAATTTACATGGTAGGTGAAACTCTCATTTAATCGCTTTGCTTGTCATTAGAAGGAGTTCATAGCATCTGACGGCTCTTGGCACCTTTGAGGCTGCAATGAGTTGTCTTCTGTTAGAGCGATTGACTTACTTTCAAATGGGGGAAGCTTATTTATCCTGCCTCCCTGCACTCTGTATGTGGCGCTCTGATACTCAACATGGAGTGCTCTTTCAGATACTCTGTGTTCTGGTCACTCCAGCCCACTTTCAAAAGGGGAGCCCAGTACTTTCAATGGTGCAGAGTACTTTCCCATTACACTTCCTACTTCCGTTGCAGTCATAATAACCGATAGTTAACCAGAGCAGACTTGCTGAAGTCTCATTGTCCTGTGTTATGGTCACCCAGGGCGATTTGTCATGAGGTGCTCTGACATCATAAAGCTACAGCATGGTGTCATCTGACATGAGAGCAAGCAATAGGATGCCTTTTTCATGGAATTGAAATGGGTAGCAGGCTAGACAGGATGTGCAGGTGAAGACAAAGATGGTAACATGAATAAACTCAGGCATTAGTTGACTTATGCATTTGTTTGAAGGTTTGGGTGATCATAATATTCTCGAGATCTCTATAGGTTAACTGATAGGGTTGCACAAGAATGAAGATGTTAGAATCTGTTATTCGTAGTTTTTATTATTACCTCTAGCTGTAGCATAAGCCTTCTTTCAAAACCTTATCAGATCACTTAATAGTTACTGCTGTACCATAACCTAAAAATTCTCAGTGAGAAAGATACCATGTCACAGGGCTAGCACTGAGATCTTTTTATTTATGTCCTAATATAGGTGCTGGAATGGTGTAGAGAGTAGTAGCAAAGTTTGGCTTTTGATTGAGAGAAGTATGCTAGGTTGGAAATAAAAGTCAGATTTGAGTTTGTAGTGAGCTGTGGATTTTCGCAGAGTTACAGACGCCATAGTACTCATTATTAGCACATTATAAAAATCTGTTTATTGTGTTGCATTAGTTTGGAGATATTCAAGTTCTGTTAATGGACTAACAGTGGACTTTTCCATCTGCAGATTATACTGAATGACCAGCAGAGGGAGTGATGCCGTAGACCATTTCTCTGCGATGCTGAGACCAAAAAAAAAAAGAAAGCGTCCTCAGCCTTCGGCTTCCATTATCAATTTACATGGTAGGTGAAACTCTCATTTAATCGCTTTGCTTGTCATTAGAAGGAGTTCATAGCATCTGACGGCTCTTGGCACCTTTGAGGCTGCAATGAGTTGTCTTCTGTTAGAGCGATTGACTTACTTTCAAATGGGGGAAGCTTATTTATCCTGCCTCCCTGCACTCTGTATGTGGCGCTCTGATACTCAACATGGAGTGCTCTTTCAGATACTCTGTGTTCTGGTCACTCCAGCCCACTTTCAAAAGGGGAGCCCAGTACTTTCAATGGTGCAGAGTACTTTCCCATTACACTTCCTACTTCCGTTGCAGTCATAATAACCGATAGTTAACCAGAGCAGACTTGCTGAAGTCTCATTGTCCTGTGTTATGGTCACCCAGGGCGATTTGTCATGAGGTGCTCTGACATCATAAAGCTACAGCATGGTGTCATCTGACATGAGAGCAAGCAATAGGATGCCTTTTTCATGGAATTGAAATGGGTAGCAGGCTAGACAGGATGTGCAGGTGAAGACAAAGATGGTAACATGAATAAACTCAGGCATTAGTTGACTTATGCATTTGTTTGAAGGTTTGGGTGATCATAATATTCTCGAGATCTCTATAGGTTAACTGATAGGGTTGCACAAGAATGAAGATGTTAGAATCTGTTATTCGTAGTTTTTATTATTACCTCTAGCTGTAGCATAAGCCTTCTTTCAAAACCTTATCAGATCACTTAATAGTTACTGCTGTACCATAACCTAAAAATTCTCAGTGAGAAAGATACCATGTCACAGGGCTAGCACTGAGATCTTTTTATTTATGTCCTAATATAGGTGCTGGAATGGTGTAGAGAGTAGTAGCAAAGTTTGGCTTTTGATTGAGAGAAGTATGCTAGGTTGGAAATAAAAGTCAGATTTGAGTTTGTAGTGAGCTGTGGATTTTCGCAGAGTTACAGACGCCATAGTACTCATTATTAGCACATTATAAAAATCTGTTTATTGTGTTGCATTAGTTTGGAGATATTCAAGTTCTGTTAATGGACTAACAGTGGACTTTTCCATCTGCAGATTATACTGAATGACCAGCAGAGGGAGTGATGCCGTAGACCATTTCTCTGCGATGCTGAGACCAAAAAAAAAAAGAAAGCGTCCTCAGCCTTCGGCTTCCATTATCAATTTACATGGTAGGTGAAACTCTCATTTAATCGCTTTGCTTGTCATTAGAAGGAGTTCATAGCATCTGACGGCTCTTGGCACCTTTGAGGCTGCAATGAGTTGTCTTCTGTTAGAGCGATTGACTTACTTTCAAATGGGGGAAGCTTATTTATCCTGCCTCCCTGCACTCTGTATGTGGCGCTCTGATACTCAACATGGAGTGCTCTTTCAGATACTCTGTGTTCTGGTCACTCCAGCCCACTTTCAAAAGGGGAGCCCAGTACTTTCAATGGTGCAGAGTACTTTCCCATTACACTTCCTACTTCCGTTGCAGTCATAATAACCGATAGTTAACCAGAGCAGACTTGCTGAAGTCTCATTGTCCTGTGTTATGGTCACCCAGGGCGATTTGTCATGAGGTGCTCTGACATCATAAAGCTACAGCATGGTGTCATCTGACATGAGAGCAAGCAATAGGATGCCTTTTTCATGGAATTGAAATGGGTAGCAGGCTAGACAGGATGTGCAGGTGAAGACAAAGATGGTAACATGAATAAACTCAGGCATTAGTTGACTTATGCATTTGTTTGAAGGTTTGGGTGATCATAATATTCTCGAGATCTCTATAGGTTAACTGATAGGGTTGCACAAGAATGAAGATGTTAGAATCTGTTATTCGTAGTTTTTATTATTACCTCTAGCTGTAGCATAAGCCTTCTTTCAAAACCTTATCAGATCACTTAATAGTTACTGCTGTACCATAACCTAAAAATTCTCAGTGAGAAAGATACCATGTCACAGGGCTAGCACTGAGATCTTTTTATTTATGTCCTAATATAGGTGCTGGAATGGTGTAGAGAGTAGTAGCAAAGTTTGGCTTTTGATTGAGAGAAGTATGCTAGGTTGGAAATAAAAGTCAGATTTGAGTTTGTAGTGAGCTGTGGATTTTCGCAGAGTTACAGACGCCATAGTACTCATTATTAGCACATTATAAAAATCTGTTTCTTGTGTTGCATTAGTTTGGAGATATTCAAGTTCTGTTAATGGACTAACAGTGGACTTTTCCATCTGCAGATTATACTGAATGACCAGCAGAGGGAGTGATGCCGTAGACCATTTCTCTGCGATGCTGAGACCAAAAAAAAAAAGAAAGCGTCCTCAGCCTTCGGCTTCCATTATCAATTTACATGGTAGGTGAAACTCTCATTTAATCGCTTTGCTTGTCATTAGAAGGAGTTCATAGCATCTGACGGCTCTTGGCACCTTTGAGGCTGCAATGAGTTGTCTTCTGTTAGAGCGATTGACTTACTTTCAAATGGGGGAAGCTTATTTATCCTGCCTCCCTGCACTCTGTATGTGGCGCTCTGATACTCAACATGGAGTGCTCTTTCAGATACTCTGTGTTCTGGTCACTCCAGCCCACTTTCAAAAGGGGAGCCCAGTACTTTCAATGGTGCAGAGTACTTTCCCATTACACTTCCTACTTCCGTTGCAGTCATAATAACCGATAGTTAACCAGAGCAGACTTGCTGAAGTCTCATTGTCCTGTGTTATGGTCACCCAGGGCGATTTGTCATGAGGTGCTCTGACATCATAAAGCTACAGCATGGTGTCATCTGACATGAGAGCAAGCAATAGGATGCCTTTTTCATGGAATTGAAATGGGTAGCAGGCTAGACAGGATGTGCAGGTGAAGACAAAGATGGTAACATGAATAAACTCAGGCATTAGTTGACTTATGCATTTGTTTGAAGGTTTGGGTGATCATAATATTCTCGAGATCTCTATAGGTTAACTGATAGGGTTGCACAAGAATGAAGATGTTAGAATCTGTTATTCGTAGTTTTTATTATTACCTCTAGCTGTAGCATAAGCCTTCTTTCAAAACCTTATCAGATCACTTAATAGTTACTGCTGTACCATAACCTAAAAATTCTCAGTGAGAAAGATACCATGTCACAGGGCTAGCACTGAGATCTTTTTATTTATGTCCTAATATAGGTGCTGGAATGGTGTAGAGAGTAGTAGCAAAGTTTGGCTTTTGATTGAGAGAAGTATGCTAGGTTGGAAATAAAAGTCAGATTTGAGTTTGTAGTGAGCTGTGGATTTTCGCAGAGTTACAGACGCCATAGTACTCATTATTAGCACATTATAAAAATCTGTTTCTTGTGTTGCATTAGTTTGGAGATATTCAAGTTCTGTTAATGGACTAACAGTGGACTTTTCCATCTGCAGATTATACTGAATGACCAGCAGAGGGAGTGATGCCGTAGACCATTTCTCTGCGATGCTGAGACCAAAAAAAAAAAGAAAGCGTCCTCAGCCTTCGGCTTCCATTATCAATTTACATGGTAGGTGAAACTCTCATTTAATCGCTTTGCTTGTCATTAGAAGGAGTTCATAGCATCTGACGGCTCTTGGCACCTTTGAGGCTGCAATGAGTTGTCTTCTGTTAGAGCGATTGACTTACTTTCAAATGGGGGAAGCTTATTTATCCTGCCTCCCTGCACTCTGTATGTGGCGCTCTGATACTCAACATGGAGTGCTCTTTCAGATACTCTGTGTTCTGGTCACTCCAGCCCACTTTCAAAAGGGGAGCCCAGTACTTTCAATGGTGCAGAGTACTTTCCCATTACACTTCCTACTTCCGTTGCAGTCATAATAACCGATAGTTAACCAGAGCAGACTTGCTGAAGTCTCATTGTCCTGTGTTATGGTCACCCAGGGCGATTTGTCATGAGGTGCTCTGACATCATAAAGCTACAGCATGGTGTCATCTGACATGAGAGCAAGCAATAGGATGCCTTTTTCATGGAATTGAAATGGGTAGCAGGCTAGACAGGATGTGCAGGTGAAGACAAAGATGGTAACATGAATAAACTCAGGCATTAGTTGACTTATGCATTTGTTTGAAGGTTTGGGTGATCATAATATTCTCGAGATCTCTATAGGTTAACTGATAGGGTTGCACAAGAATGAAGATGTTAGAATCTGTTATTCATAGTTTTTATTATTACCTCTAGCTGTAGCATAAGCCTTCTTTCAAAACCTTATCAGATCACTTAATAGTTACTGCTGTACCATAACCTAAAAATTCTCAGTGAGAAAGATACCATGTCACAGGGCTAGCACTGAGATCTTTTTATTTATGTCCTAATATAGGTGCTGGAATGGTGTAGAGAGTAGTAGCAAAGTTTGGCTTTTGATTGAGAGAAGTATGCTAGGTTGGAAATAAAAGTCAGATTTGAGTTTGTAGTGAGCTGTGGATTTTCGCAGAGTTACAGACGCCATAGTACTCATTATTAGCACATTATAAAAATCTGTTTATTGTGTTGCATTAGTTTGGAGATATTCAAGTTCTGTTAATGGACTAACAGTGGACTTTTCCATCTGCAGATTATACTGAATGACCAGCAGAGGGAGTGATGCCGTAGACCATTTCTCTGCGATGCTGAGACCAAAAAAAAAAAGAAAGCGTCCTCAGCCTTCGGCTTCCATTATCAATTTACATGGTAGGTGAAACTCCCATTTAATCGCTTTGCTTGTCATTAGAAGGAGTTCATAGCATCTGACGGCTCTTGGCACCTTTGAGGCTGCAATGAGTTGTCTTCTGTTAGAGCGATTGACTTACTTTCAAATGGGGGAAGCTTATTTATCCTGCCTCCCTGCACTCTGTATGTGGCGCTCTGATACTCAACATGGAGTGCTCTTTCAGATACTCTGTGTTCTGGTCACTCCAGCCCACTTTCAAAAGGGGAGCCCAGTACTTTCAATGGTGCAGAGTACTTTCCCATTACACTTCCTACTTCTGTTGCAGTCATAATAACCGATAGTTAACCAGAGCAGACTTGCTGAAGTCTCATTGTCCTGTGTTATGGTCACCCAGGGCGATTTGTCATGAGGTGCTCTGACATCATAAAGCTACAGCATGGTGTCATCTGACATGAGAGCAAGCAATAGGATGCCTTTTTCATGGAATTGAAATGGGTAGCAGGCTAGACAGGATGTGCAGGTGAAGACAAAGATGGTAACATGAATAAACTCAGGCATTAGTTGACTTATGCATTTGTTTGAAGGTTTGGGTGATCATAATATTCTCGAGATATCTATAGGTTAACTGATAGGGTTGCACAAGAATGAAGATGTTAGAATCTGTTATTCATAGTTTTTATTATTACCTCTAGCTGTAGCATAAGCCTTCTTTCAAAACCTTATCAGATCACTTAATAGTTACTGCTGTACCATAACCTAAAAATTCTCAGTGAGAAAGATACCATGTCACAGGGCTAGCACTGAGATCTTTTTATTTATGTCCTAATATAGGTGCTGGAATGGTGTAGAGAGTAGTAGCAAAGTTTGGCTTTTGATTGAGAGAAGTATGCTAGGTTGGAAATAAAAGTCAGATTTGAGTTTGTAGTGAGCTGTGGATTTTCGCAGAGTTACAGACGCCATAGTACTCATTATTAGCACATTATAAAAATCTGTTTATTGTGTTGCATTAGTTTGGAGATATTCAAGTTCTGTTAATGGACTAACAGTGGACTTTTCCATCTGCAGATTATACTGAATGACCAGCAGAGGGAGTGATGCCGTAGACCATTTCTCTGCGATGCCGAGACCAAAAAAAAAAAGAAAGCGTCCTCAGCCTTCGGCTTCCATTATCAATTTACATGGTACGTGAAACTCTCATTTAATTGCTTTGCTTGTCATTAGAAGGAGTTCATAGCATCTGACGGCTCTTGGCACCTTTGAGGCTGCAATGAGTTGTCTTCTGTTAGAGCGATTGACTTGCTTTCAAATGGGGGAAGCTTATTTATCCTGCCTCCCTGCACTCTGTATGTGGCGCTCTGATACTCAACATGGAGTGCTCTTTCAGATACTCTGTGTTCTGGTCACTCCAGCCCACTTTCAAAAGGGGAGCCCAGTACTTTCAATGGTGCAGAGTACTTTCCCATTACACTTCCTACTTCCGTTGCAGTCATAATAACCGATAGTTAACCAGAGCAGACTTGCTGAAGTCTCATTGTCCTGTGTTATGGTCACCCAGGGCGATTTGTCATGAGGTGCTCTGACATCATAAAGCTACAGCATGGTGTCATCTGACATGAGAGCAAGCAATAGGATGCCTTTTTCATGGAATTGAAATGGGTAGCAGGCTAGACAGGATGCGCAGGTGAAGACAAAGATGGTAACATGAATAAACTCAGGCATTAGTTGACTTATGCATTTGTTTGAAGGTTTGGGTGATCATAATATTCTCGAGATCTCTATAGGTTAACTGATAGGGTTGCACAAGAATGAAGATGTTAGAATCTGTTATTCGTAGTTTTTATTATTACCTCTAGCTGTAGCATAAGCCTTCTTTCAAAACCTTATCAGATCACTTAATAGTTACTGCTGTACCATAACCTAAAAATTCTCAGTGAGAAAGATACCATGTCACAGGGCTAGCACTGAGATCTTTTTATTTATGTCCTAATATAGGTGCTGGAATGGTGTAGAGAGTAGTAGCAAAGTTTGGCTTTTGATTGAGAGAAGTATGCTAGGTTGGAAATAAAAGTCAGATTTGAGTTTGTAGTGAGCTGTGGATTTTCGCAGAGTTACAGACGCCATAGTACTCATTATTAGCACATTATAAAAATCTGTTTATTGTGTTGCATTAGTTTGGAGATATTCAAGTTCTGTTAATGGACTAACAGTGGACTTTTCCATCTGCAGATTATACTGAATGACCAGCAGAGGGAGTGATGCCGTAGACCATTTCTCTGCGATGCCGAGACCAAAAAAAAAAAGAAAGCGTCCTCAGCCTTCGGCTTCCATTATCAATTTACATGGTACGTGAAACTCTCATTTAATTGCTTTGCTTGTCATTAGAAGGAGTTCATAGCATCTGACGGCTCTTGGCACCTTTGAGGCTGCAATGAGTTGTCTTCTGTTAGAGCGATTGACTTGCTTTCAAATGGGGGAAGCTTATTTATCCTGCCTCCCTGCACTCTGTATGTGGCGCTCTGATACTCAACATGGAGTGCTCTTTCAGATACTCTGTGTTCTGGTCACTCCAGCCCACTTTCAAAAGGGGAGCCCAGTACTTTCAATGGTGCAGAGTACTTTCCCATTACACTTCCTACTTCCGTTGCAGTCATAATAACCGATAGTTAACCAGAGCAGACTTGCTGAAGTCTCATTGTCCTGTGTTATGGTCACCCAGGGCGATTTGTCATGAGGTGCTCTGACATCATAAAGCTACAGCATGGTGTCATCTGACATGAGAGCAAGCAATAGGATGCCTTTTTCATGGAATTGAAATGGGTAGCAGGCTAGACAGGATGTGCAGGTGAAGACAAAGATGGTAACATGAATAAACTCAGGCATTAGTTGACTTATGCATTTGTTTGAAGGTTTGGGTGATCATAATATTCTCGAGATCTCTATAGGTTAACTGATAGGGTTGCACAAGAATGAAGATGTTAGAATCTGTTATTCGTAGTTTTTATTATTACCTCTAGCTGTAGCATAAGCCTTCTTTCAAAACCTTATCAGATCACTTAATAGTTACTGCTGTACCATAACCTAAAAATTCTCAGTGAGAAAGATACCATGTCACAGGGCTAGCACTGAGATCTTTTTATTTATGTCCTAATATAGGTGCTGGAATGGTGTAGAGAGTAGTAGCAAAGTTTGGCTTTTGATTGAGAGAAGTATGCTAGGTTGGAAATAAAAGTCAGATTTGAGTTTGTAGTGAGCTGTGGATTTTCGCAGAGTTACAGACGCCATAGTACTCATTATTAGCACATTATAAAAATCTGTTTATTGTGTTGCATTAGTTTGGAGATATTCAAGTTCTGTTAATGGACTAACAGTGGACTTTTCCATCTGCAGATTATACTGAATGACCAGCAGAGGGAGTGATGCCGTAGACCATTTCTCTGCGATGCCGAGACCAAAAAAAAAAAGAAAGCGTCCTCAGCCTTCGGCTTCCATTATCAATTTACATGGTACGTGAAACTCTCATTTAATTGCTTTGCTTGTCATTAGAAGGAGTTCATAGCATCTGACGGCTCTTGGCACCTTTGAGGCTGCAATGAGTTGTCTTCTGTTAGAGCGATTGACTTGCTTTCAAATGGGGGAAGCTTATTTATCCTGCCTCCCTGCACTCTGTATGTGGCGCTCTGATACTCAACATGGAGTGCTCTTTCAGATACTCTGTGTTCTGGTCACTCCAGCCCACTTTCAAAAGGGGAGCCCAGTACTTTCAATGGTGCAGAGTACTTTCCCATTACACTTCCTACTTCCGTTGCAGTCATAATAACCGATAGTTAACCAGAGCAGACTTGCTGAAGTCTCATTGTCCTGTGTTATGGTCACCCAGGGCGATTTGTCATGAGGTGCTCTGACATCATAAAGCTACAGCATGGTGTCATCTGACATGAGAGCAAGCAATAGGATGCCTTTTTCATGGAATTGAAATGGGTAGCAGGCTAGACAGGATGTGCAGGTGAAGACAAAGATGGTAACATGAATAAACTCAGGCATTAGTTGACTTATGCATTTGTTTGAAGGTTTGGGTGATCATAATATTCTCGAGATCTCTATAGGTTAACTGATAGGGTTGCACAAGAATGAAGATGTTAGAATCTGTTATTCATAGTTTTTATTATTACCTCTAGCTGTAGCATAAGCCTTCTTTCAAAACCTTATCAGATCACTTAATAGTTACTGCTGTACCATAACCTAAAAATTCTCAGTGAGAAAGATACCATGTCACAGGGCTAGCACTGAGATCTTTTTATTTATGTCCTAATATAGGTGCTGGAATGGTGTAGAGAGTAGTAGCAAAGTTTGGCTTTTGATTGAGAGAAGTATGCTAGGTTGGAAATAAAAGTCAGATTTGAGTTTGTAGTGAGCTGTGGATTTTCGCAGAGTTACAGACGCCATAGTACTCATTATTAGCACATTATAAAAATCTGTTTATTGTGTTGCATTAGTTTGGAGATATTCAAGTTCTGTTAATGGACTAACAGTGGACTTTTCCATCTGCAGATTATACTGAATGACCAGCAGAGGGAGTGATGCCGTAGACCATTTCTCTGCGATGCTGAGACCAAAAAAAAAAAGAAAGCGTCCTCAGCCTTCGGCTTCCATTATCAATTTACATGGTAGGTGAAACTCTCATTTAATCGCTTTGCTTGTCATTAGAAGGAGTTCATAGCATCTGACGGCTCTTGGCACCTTTGAGGCTGCAATGAGTTGTCTTCTGTTAGAGCGATTGACTTACTTTCAAATGGGGGAAGCTTATTTATCCTGCCTCCCTGCACTCTGTATGTGGCGCTCTGATACTCAACATGGAGTGCTCTTTCAGATACTCTGTGTTCTGGTCACTCCAGCCCACTTTCAAAAGGGGAGCCCAGTACTTTCAATGGTGCAGAGTACTTTCCCATTACACTTCCTACTTCCGTTGCAGTCATAATAACCGATAGTTAACCAGAGCAGACTTGCTGAAGTCTCATTGTCCTGTGTTATGGTCACCCAGGGCGATTTGTCATGAGGTGCTCTGACATCATAAAGCTACAGCATGGTGTCATCTGACATGAGAGCAAGCAATAGGATGCCTTTTTCATGGAATTGAAATGGGTAGCAGGCTAGACAGGATGTGCAGGTGAAGACAAAGATGGTAACATGAATAAACTCAGGCATTAGTTGACTTATGCATTTGTTTGAAGGTTTGGGTGATCATAATATTCTCGAGATATCTATAGGTTAACTGATAGGGTTGCACAAGAATGAAGATGTTAGAATCTGTTATTCATAGTTTTTATTATTACCTCTAGCTGTAGCATAAGCCTTCTTTCAAAACCTTATCAGATCACTTAATAGTTACTGCTGTACCATAACCTAAAAATTCTCAGTGAGAAAGATACCATGTCACAGGGCTAGCACTGAGATCTTTTTATTTATGTCCTAATATAGGTGCTGGAATGGTGTAGAGAGTAGTAGCAAAGTTTGGCTTTTGATTGAGAGAAGTATGCTAGGTTGGAAATAAAAGTCAGATTTGAGTTTGTAGTGAGCTGTGGATTTTCGCAGAGTTACAGACGCCATAGTACTCATTATTAGCACATTATAAAAATCTGTTTCTTGTGTTGCATTAGTTTGGAGATATTCAAGTTCTGTTAATGGACTAACAGTGGACTTTTCCATCTGCAGATTATACTGAATGACCAGCAGAGGGAGTGATGCCGTAGACCATTTCTCTGCGATGCTGAGACCAAAAAAAAAAAGAAAGCGTCCTCAGCCTTCGGCTTCCATTATCAATTTACATGGTAGGTGAAACTCTCATTTAATCGCTTTGCTTGTCATTAGAAGGAGTTCATAGCATCTGACGGCTCTTGGCACCTTTGAGGCTGCAATGAGTTGTCTTCTGTTAGAGCGATTGACTTACTTTCAAATGGGGGAAGCTTATTTATCCTGCCTCCCTGCACTCTGTATGTGGCGCTCTGATACTCAACATGGAGTGCTCTTTCAGATACTCTGTGTTCTGGTCACTCCAGCCCACTTTCAAAAGGGGAGCCCAGTACTTTCAATGGTGCAGAGTACTTTCCCATTACACTTCCTACTTCCGTTGCAGTCATAATAACCGATAGTTAACCAGAGCAGACTTGCTGAAGTCTCATTGTCCTGTGTTATGGTCACCCAGGGCGATTTGTCATGAGGTGCTCTGACATCATAAAGCTACAGCATGGTGTCATCTGACATGAGAGCAAGCAATAGGATGCCTTTTTCATGGAATTGAAATGGGTAGCAGGCTAGACAGGATGTGCAGGTGAAGACAAAGATGGTAACATGAATAAACTCAGGCATTAGTTGACTTATGCATTTGTTTGAAGGTTTGGGTGATCATAATATTCTCGAGATCTCTATAGGTTAACTGATAGGGTTGCACAAGAATGAAGATGTTAGAATCTGTTATTCGTAGTTTTTATTATTACCTCTAGCTGTAGCATAAGCCTTCTTTCAAAACCTTATCAGATCACTTAATAGTTACTGCTGTACCATAACCTAAAAATTCTCAGTGAGAAAGATACCATGTCACAGGGCTAGCACTGAGATCTTTTTATTTATGTCCTAATATAGGTGCTGGAATGGTGTAGAGAGTAGTAGCAAAGTTTGGCTTTTGATTGAGAGAAGTATGCTAGGTTGGAAATAAAAGTCAGATTTGAGTTTGTAGTGAGCTGTGGATTTTCGCAGAGTTACAGACGCCATAGTACTCATTATTAGCACATTATAAAAATCTGTTTATTGTGTTGCATTAGTTTGGAGATATTCAAGTTCTGTTAATGGACTAACAGTGGACTTTTCCATCTGCAGATTATACTGAATGACCAGCAGAGGGAGTGATGCCGTAGACCATTTCTCTGCGATGCTGAGACCAAAAAAAAAAAGAAAGCGTCCTCAGCCTTCGGCTTCCATTATCAATTTACATGGTAGGTGAAACTCTCATTTAATCGCTTTGCTTGTCATTAGAAGGAGTTCATAGCATCTGACGGCTCTTGGCACCTTTGAGGCTGCAATGAGTTGTCTTCTGTTAGAGCGATTGACTTACTTTCAAATGGGGGAAGCTTATTTATCCTGCCTCCCTGCACTCTGTATGTGGCGCTCTGATACTCAACATGGAGTGCTCTTTCAGATACTCTGTGTTCTGGTCACTCCAGCCCACTTTCAAAAGGGGAGCCCAGTACTTTCAATGGTGCAGAGTACTTTCCCATTACACTTCCTACTTCCGTTGCAGTCATAATAACCGATAGTTAACCAGAGCAGACTTGCTGAAGTCTCATTGTCCTGTGTTATGGTCACCCAGGGCGATTTGTCATGAGGTGCTCTGACATCATAAAGCTACAGCATGGTGTCATCTGACATGAGAGCAAGCAATAGGATGCCTTTTTCATGGAATTGAAATGGGTAGCAGGCTAGACAGGATGTGCAGGTGAAGACAAAGATGGTAACATGAATAAACTCAGGCATTAGTTGACTTATGCATTTGTTTGAAGGTTTGGGTGATCATAATATTCTCGAGATCTCTATAGGTTAACTGATAGGGTTGCACAAGAATGAAGATGTTAGAATCTGTTATTCGTAGTTTTTATTATTACCTCTAGCTGTAGCATAAGCCTTCTTTCAAAACCTTATCAGATCACTTAATAGTTACTGCTGTACCATAACCTAAAAATTCTCAGTGAGAAAGATACCATGTCACAGGGCTAGCACTGAGATCTTTTTATTTATGTCCTAATATAGGTGCTGGAATGGTGTAGAGAGTAGTAGCAAAGTTTGGCTTTTGATTGAGAGAAGTATGCTAGGTTGGAAATAAAAGTCAGATTTGAGTTTGTAGTGAGCTGTGGATTTTCGCAGAGTTACAGACGCCATAGTACTCATTATTAGCACATTATAAAAATCTGTTTATTGTGTTGCATTAGTTTGGAGATATTCAAGTTCTGTTAATGGACTAACAGTGGACTTTTCCATCTGCAGATTATACTGAATGACCAGCAGAGGGAGTGATGCCGTAGACCATTTCTCTGCGATGCCGAGACCAAAAAAAAAAAGAAAGCGTCCTCAGCCTTCGGCTTCCATTATCAATTTACATGGTAGGTGAAACTCTCATTTAATCGCTTTGCTTGTCATTAGAAGGAGTTCATAGCATCTGACGGCTCTTGGCACCTTTGAGGCTGCAATGAGTTGTCTTCTGTTAGAGCGATTGACTTACTTTCAAATGGGGGAAGCTTATTTATCCTGCCTCCCTGCACTCTGTATGTGGCGCTCTGATACTCAACATGGAGTGCTCTTTCAGATACTCTGTGTTCTGGTCACTCCAGCCCACTTTCAAAAGGGGAGCCCAGTACTTTCAATGGTGCAGAGTACTTTCCCATTACACTTCCTACTTCCGTTGCAGTCATAATAACCGATAGTTAACCAGAGCAGACTTGCTGAAGTCTCATTGTCCTGTGTTATGGTCACCCAGGGCGATTTGTCATGAGGTGCTCTGACATCATAAAGCTACAGCATGGTGTCATCTGACATGAGAGCAAGCAATAGGATGCCTTTTTCATGGAATTGAAATGGGTAGCAGGCTAGACAGGATGTGCAGGTGAAGACAAAGATGGTAACATGAATAAACTCAGGCATTAGTTGACTTATGCATTTGTTTGAAGGTTTGGGTGATCATAATATTCTCGAGATCTCTATAGGTTAACTGATAGGGTTGCACAAGAATGAAGATGTTAGAATCTGTTATTCGTAGTTTTTATTATTACCTCTAGCTGTAGCATAAGCCTTCTTTCAAAACCTTATCAGATCACTTAATAGTTACTGCTGTACCATAACCTAAAAATTCTCAGTGAGAAAGATACCATGTCACAGGGCTAGCACTGAGATCTTTTTATTTATGTCCTAATATAGGTGCTGGAATGGTGTAGAGAGTAGTAGCAAAGTTTGGCTTTTGATTGAGAGAAGTATGCTAGGTTGGAAATAAAAGTCAGATTTGAGTTTGTAGTGAGCTGTGGATTTTCGCAGAGTTACAGACGCCATAGTACTCATTATTAGCACATTATAAAAATCTGTTTATTGTGTTGCATTAGTTTGGAGATATTCAAGTTCTGTTAATGGACTAACAGTGGACTTTTCCATCTGCAGATTATACTGAATGACCAGCAGAGGGAGTGATGCCGTAGACCATTTCTCTGCGATGCTGAGACCAAAAAAAAAAAGAAAGCGTCCTCAGCCTTCGGCTTCCATTATCAATTTACATGGTAGGTGAAACTCTCATTTAATCGCTTTGCTTGTCATTAGAAGGAGTTCATAGCATCTGACGGCTCTTGGCACCTTTGAGGCTGCAATGAGTTGTCTTCTGTTAGAGCGATTGACTTGCTTTCAAATGGGGGAAGCTTATTTATCCTGCCTCCCTGCACTCTGTATGTGGCGCTCTGATACTCAACATGGAGTGCTCTTTCAGATACTCTGTGTTCTGGTCACTCCAGCCCACTTTCAAAAGGGGAGCCCAGTACTTTCAATGGTGCAGAGTACTTTCCCATTACACTTCCTACTTCCGTTGCAGTCATAATAACCGATAGTTAACCAGAGCAGACTTGCTGAAGTCTCATTGTCCTGTGTTATGGTCACCCAGGGCGATTTGTCATGAGGTGCTCTGACATCATAAAGCTACAGCATGGTGTCATCTGACATGAGAGCAAGCAATAGGATGCCTTTTTCATGGAATTGAAATGGGTAGCAGGCTAGACAGGATGTGCAGGTGAAGACAAAGATGGTAACATGAATAAACTCAGGCATTAGTTGACTTATGCATTTGTTTGAAGGTTTGGGTGATCATAATATTCTCGAGATATCTATAGGTTAACTGATAGGGTTGCACAAGAATGAAGATGTTAGAATCTGTTATTCATAGTTTTTATTATTACCTCTAGCTGTAGCATAAGCCTTCTTTCAAAACCTTATCAGATCACTTAATAGTTACTGCTGTACCATAACCTAAAAATTCTCAGTGAGAAAGATACCATGTCACAGGGCTAGCACTGAGATCTTTTTATTTATGTCCTAATATAGGTGCTGGAATGGTGTAGAGAGTAGTAGCAAAGTTTGGCTTTTGATTGAGAGAAGTATGCTAGGTTGGAAATAAAAGTCAGATTTGAGTTTGTAGTGAGCTGTGGATTTTCGCAGAGTTACAGACGCCATAGTACTCATTATTAGCACATTATAAAAATCTGTTTCTTGTGTTGCATTAGTTTGGAGATATTCAAGTTCTGTTAATGGACTAACAGTGGACTTTTCCATCTGCAGATTATACTGAATGACCAGCAGAGGGAGTGATGCCGTAGACCATTTCTCTGCGATGCCGAGACCAAAAAAAAAAAGAAAGCGTCCTCAGCCTTCGGCTTCCATTATCAATTTACATGGTACGTGAAACTCTCATTTAATTGCTTTGCTTGTCATTAGAAGGAGTTCATAGCATCTGACGGCTCTTGGCACCTTTGAGGCTGCAATGAGTTGTCTTCTGTTAGAGCGATTGACTTGCTTTCAAATGGGGGAAGCTTATTTATCCTGCCTCCCTGCACTCTGTATGTGGCGCTCTGATACTCAACATGGAGTGCTCTTTCAGATACTCTGTGTTCTGGTCACTCCAGCCCACTTTCAAAAGGGGAGCCCAGTACTTTCAATGGTGCAGAGTACTTTCCCATTACACTTCCTACTTCCGTTGCAGTCATAATAACCGATAGTTAACCAGAGCAGACTTGCTGAAGTCTCATTGTCCTGTGTTATGGTCACCCAGGGCGATTTGTCATGAGGTGCTCTGACATCATAAAGCTACAGCATGGTGTCATCTGACATGAGAGCAAGCAATAGGATGCCTTTTTCATGGAATTGAAATGGGTAGCAGGCTAGACAGGATGTGCAGGTGAAGACAAAGATGGTAACATGAATAAACTCAGGCATTAGTTGACTTATGCATTTGTTTGAAGGTTTGGGTGATCATAATATTCTCGAGATCTCTATAGGTTAACTGATAGGGTTGCACAAGAATGAAGATGTTAGAATCTGTTATTCGTAGTTTTTATTATTACCTCTAGCTGTAGCATAAGCCTTCTTTCAAAACCTTATCAGATCACTTAATAGTTACTGCTGTACCATAACCTAAAAATTCTCAGTGAGAAAGATACCATGTCACAGGGCTAGCACTGAGATCTTTTTATTTATGTCCTAATATAGGTGCTGGAATGGTGTAGAGAGTAGTAGCAAAGTTTGGCTTTTGATTGAGAGAAGTATGCTAGGTTGGAAATAAAAGTCAGATTTGAGTTTGTAGTGAGCTGTGGATTTTCGCAGAGTTACAGACGCCATAGTACTCATTATTAGCACATTATAAAAATCTGTTTATTGTGTTGCATTAGTTTGGAGATATTCAAGTTCTGTTAATGGACTAACAGTGGACTTTTCCATCTGCAGATTATACTGAATGACCAGCAGAGGGAGTGATGCCGTAGACCATTTCTCTGCGATGCTGAGACCAAAAAAAAAAAGAAAGCGTCCTCAGCCTTCGGCTTCCATTATCAATTTACATGGTAGGTGAAACTCTCATTTAATCGCTTTGCTTGTCATTAGAAGGAGTTCATAGCATCTGACGGCTCTTGGCACCTTTGAGGCTGCAATGAGTTGTCTTCTGTTAGAGCGATTGACTTACTTTCAAATGGGGGAAGCTTATTTATCCTGCCTCCCTGCACTCTGTATGTGGCGCTCTGATACTCAACATGGAGTGCTCTTTCAGATACTCTGTGTTCTGGTCACTCCAGCCCACTTTCAAAAGGGGAGCCCAGTACTTTCAATGGTGCAGAGTACTTTCCCATTACACTTCCTACTTCCGTTGCAGTCATAATAACCGATAGTTAACCAGAGCAGACTTGCTGAAGTCTCATTGTCCTGTGTTATGGTCACCCAGGGCGATTTGTCATGAGGTGCTCTGACATCATAAAGCTACAGCATGGTGTCATCTGACATGAGAGCAAGCAATAGGATGCCTTTTTCATGGAATTGAAATGGGTAGCAGGCTAGACAGGATGTGCAGGTGAAGACAAAGATGGTAACATGAATAAACTCAGGCATTAGTTGACTTATGCATTTGTTTGAAGGTTTGGGTGATCATAATATTCTCGAGATCTCTATAGGTTAACTGATAGGGTTGCACAAGAATGAAGATGTTAGAATCTGTTATTCGTAGTTTTTATTATTACCTCTAGCTGTAGCATAAGCCTTCTTTCAAAACCTTATCAGATCACTTAATAGTTACTGCTGTACCATAACCTAAAAATTCTCAGTGAGAAAGATACCATGTCACAGGGCTAGCACTGAGATCTTTTTATTTATGTCCTAATATAGGTGCTGGAATGGTGTAGAGAGTAGTAGCAAAGTTTGGCTTTTGATTGAGAGAAGTATGCTAGGTTGGAAATAAAAGTCAGATTTGAGTTTGTAGTGAGCTGTGGATTTTCGCAGAGTTACAGACGCCATAGTACTCATTATTAGCACATTATAAAAATCTGTTTATTGTGTTGCATTAGTTTGGAGATATTCAAGTTCTGTTAATGGACTAACAGTGGACTTTTCCATCTGCAGATTATACTGAATGACCAGCAGAGGGAGTGATGCCGTAGACCATTTCTCTGCGATGCTGAGACCAAAAAAAAAAAGAAAGCGTCCTCAGCCTTCGGCTTCCATTATCAATTTACATGGTAGGTGAAACTCTCATTTAATCGCTTTGCTTGTCATTAGAAGGAGTTCATAGCATCTGACGGCTCTTGGCACCTTTGAGGCTGCAATGAGTTGTCTTCTGTTAGAGCGATTGACTTACTTTCAAATGGGGGAAGCTTATTTATCCTGCCTCCCTGCACTCTGTATGTGGCGCTCTGATACTCAACATGGAGTGCTCTTTCAGATACTCTGTGTTCTGGTCACTCCAGCCCACTTTCAAAAGGGGAGCCCAGTACTTTCAATGGTGCAGAGTACTTTCCCATTACACTTCCTACTTCCGTTGCAGTCATAATAACCGATAGTTAACCAGAGCAGACTTGCTGAAGTCTCATTGTCCTGTGTTATGGTCACCCAGGGCGATTTGTCATGAGGTGCTCTGACATCATAAAGCTACAGCATGGTGTCATCTGACATGAGAGCAAGCAATAGGATGCCTTTTTCATGGAATTGAAATGGGTAGCAGGCTAGACAGGATGTGCAGGTGAAGACAAAGATGGTAACATGAATAAACTCAGGCATTAGTTGACTTATGCATTTGTTTGAAGGTTTGGGTGATCATAATATTCTCGAGATCTCTATAGGTTAACTGATAGGGTTGCACAAGAATGAAGATGTTAGAATCTGTTATTCGTAGTTTTTATTATTACCTCTAGCTGTAGCATAAGCCTTCTTTCAAAACCTTATCAGATCACTTAATAGTTACTGCTGTACCATAACCTAAAAATTCTCAGTGAGAAAGATACCATGTCACAGGGCTAGCACTGAGATCTTTTTATTTATGTCCTAATATAGGTGCTGGAATGGTGTAGAGAGTAGTAGCAAAGTTTGGCTTTTGATTGAGAGAAGTATGCTAGGTTGGAAATAAAAGTCAGATTTGAGTTTGTAGTGAGCTGTGGATTTTCGCAGAGTTACAGACGCCATAGTACTCATTATTAGCACATTATAAAAATCTGTTTATTGTGTTGCATTAGTTTGGAGATATTCAAGTTCTGTTAATGGACTAACAGTGGACTTTTCCATCTGCAGATTATACTGAATGACCAGCAGAGGGAGTGATGCCGTAGACCATTTCTCTGCGATGCTGAGACCAAAAAAAAAAAGAAAGCGTCCTCAGCCTTCGGCTTCCATTATCAATTTACATGGTAGGTGAAACTCTCATTTAATCGCTTTGCTTGTCATTAGAAGGAGTTCATAGCATCTGACGGCTCTTGGCACCTTTGAGGCTGCAATGAGTTGTCTTCTGTTAGAGCGATTGACTTGCTTTCAAATGGGGGAAGCTTATTTATCCTGCCTCCCTGCACTCTGTATGTGGCGCTCTGATACTCAACATGGAGTGCTCTTTCAGATACTCTGTGTTCTGGTCACTCCAGCCCACTTTCAAAAGGGGAGCCCAGTACTTTCAATGGTGCAGAGTACTTTCCCATTACACTTCCTACTTCCGTTGCAGTCATAATAACCGATAGTTAACCAGAGCAGACTTGCTGAAGTCTCATTGTCCTGTGTTATGGTCACCCAGGGCGATTTGTCATGAGGTGCTCTGACATCATAAAGCTACAGCATGGTGTCATCTGACATGAGAGCAAGCAATAGGATGCCTTTTTCATGGAATTGAAATGGGTAGCAGGCTAGACAGGATGTGCAGGTGAAGACAAAGATGGTAACATGAATAAACTCAGGCATTAGTTGACTTATGCATTTGTTTGAAGGTTTGGGTGATCATAATATTCTCGAGATATCTATAGGTTAACTGATAGGGTTGCACAAGAATGAAGATGTTAGAATCTGTTATTCATAGTTTTTATTATTACCTCTAGCTGTAGCATAAGCCTTCTTTCAAAACCTTATCAGATCACTTAATAGTTACTGCTGTACCATAACCTAAAAATTCTCAGTGAGAAAGATACCATGTCACAGGGCTAGCACTGAGATCTTTTTATTTATGTCCTAATATAGGTGCTGGAATGGTGTAGAGAGTAGTAGCAAAGTTTGGCTTTTGATTGAGAGAAGTATGCTAGGTTGGAAATAAAAGTCAGATTTGAGTTTGTAGTGAGCTGTGGATTTTCGCAGAGTTACAGACGCCATAGTACTCATTATTAGCACATTATAAAAATCTGTTTATTGTGTTGCATTAGTTTGGAGATATTCAAGTTCTGTTAATGGACTAACAGTGGACTTTTCCATCTGCAGATTATACTGAATGACCAGCAGAGGGAGTGATGCCGTAGACCATTTCTCTGCGATGCCGAGACCAAAAAAAAAAAGAAAGCGTCCTCAGCCTTCGGCTTCCATTATCAATTTACATGGTACGTGAAACTCTCATTTAATTGCTTTGCTTGTCATTAGAAGGAGTTCATAGCATCTGACGGCTCTTGGCACCTTTGAGGCTGCAATGAGTTGTCTTCTGTTAGAGCGATTGACTTGCTTTCAAATGGGGGAAGCTTATTTATCCTGCCTCCCTGCACTCTGTATGTGGCGCTCTGATACTCAACATGGAGTGCTCTTTCAGATACTCTGTGTTCTGGTCACTCCAGCCCACTTTCAAAAGGGGAGCCCAGTACTTTCAATGGTGCAGAGTACTTTCCCATTACACTTCCTACTTCCGTTGCAGTCATAATAACCGATAGTTAACCAGAGCAGACTTGCTGAAGTCTCATTGTCCTGTGTTATGGTCACCCAGGGCGATTTGTCATGAGGTGCTCTGACATCATAAAGCTACAGCATGGTGTCATCTGACATGAGAGCAAGCAATAGGATGCCTTTTTCATGGAATTGAAATGGGTAGCAGGCTAGACAGGATGTGCAGGTGAAGACAAAGATGGTAACATGAATAAACTCAGGCATTAGTTGACTTATGCATTTGTTTGAAGGTTTGGGTGATCATAATATTCTCGAGATCTCTATAGGTTAACTGATAGGGTTGCACAAGAATGAAGATGTTAGAATCTGTTATTCGTAGTTTTTATTATTACCTCTAGCTGTAGCATAAGCCTTCTTTCAAAACCTTATCAGATCACTTAATAGTTACTGCTGTACCATAACCTAAACATTCTCAGTGAGAAAGATACCATGTCACAGGGCTAGCACTGAGATCTTTTTATTTATGTCCTAATATAGGTGCTGGAATGGTGTAGAGAGTAGTAGCAAAGTTAGGCTTTTGATTGAGAGAAGTATGCTAGGTTGGAAATAAAAGTCAGATTTGAGTTTGTAGTGAGCTGTGGATTTTCGCAGAGTTACAGACGCCATAGTACTCATTATTAGCACATTATAAAAATCTGTTTATTGTGTTGCATTAGTTTGGAGATATTCAAGTTCTGTTAATGGATTAACAGTGGACTTTTCCATCTGCAGATTATACTGAATGACCAGCAGAGGGAGTGATGCCGTAGACCATTTCTCTGCGATGCTGAGACCAAAAAAAAAAAGAAAGCGTCCTCAGCCTTCGGCTTCCATTATCAATTTACATGGTAGGTGAAACTCTCATTTAATCGCTTTGCTTGTCATTAGAAGGAGTTCATAGCATCTGACGGCTCTTGGCACCTTTGAGGCTGCAATGAGTTGTCTTCTGTTAGAGCGATTGACTTACTTTCAAATGGGGGAAGCTTATTTATCCTGCCTCCCTGCACTCTGTATGTGGCGCTCTGATACTCAACATGGAGTGCTCTTTCAGATACTCTGTGTTCTGGTCACTAAAGCCCACTTTCAAAAGGGGAGCCCAGTACTTTCAATGGTGCAGAGTACTTTCCCATTACACTTCCTACTTCCGTTGCAGTCATAATAACCGATAGTTAACCAGAGCAGACTTGCTGAAGTCTCATTGTCCTGTGTTATGGTCACCCAGGGCGATTTGTCATGAGGTGCTCTGACATCATAAAGCTACAGCATGGTGTCATCTGACATGAGAGCAAGCAATAGGATGCCTTTTTCATGGAATTGAAATGGGTAGCAGGCTAGACAGGATGTGCAGGTGAAGACAAAGATGGTAACATGAATAAACTCAGGCATTAGTTGACTTATGCATTTGTTTGAAGGTTTGGGTGATCATAATATTCTCGAGATCTCTATAGGTTAACTGATAGGGTTGCACAAGAATGAAGATGTTAGAATCTGTTATTCGTAGTTTTTATTATTACCTCTAGCTGTAGCATAAGCCTTCTTTCAAAACCTTATCAGATCACTTAATAGTTACTGCTGTACCATAACCTAAAAATTCTCAGTGAGAAAGATACCATGTCACAGGGCTAGCACTGAGATCTTTTTATTTATGTCCTAATATAGGTGCTGGAATGGTGTAGAGAGTAGTAGCAAAGTTTGGCTTTTGATTGAGAGAAGTATGCTAGGTTGGAAATAAAAGTCAGATTTGAGTTTGTAGTGAGCTGTGGATTTTCGCAGAGTTACAGACGCCATAGTACTCATTATTAGCACATTATAAAAATCTGTTTATTGTGTTGCATTAGTTTGGAGATATTCAAGTTCTGTTAATGGACTAACAGTGCACTTTTCCATCTGCAGATTATACTGAATGACCAGCAGAGGGAGTGATGCCGTAGACCATTTCTCTGCGATGCCGAGACCAAAAAAAAAAAGAAAGCGTCCTCAGCCTTCGGCTTCCATTATCAATTTACATGGTACGTGAAACTCTCATTTAATTGCTTTGCTTGTCATTAGAAGGAGTTCATAGCATCTGACGGCTCTTGGCACCTTTGAGGCTGCAATGAGTTGTCTTCTGTTAGAGCGATTGACTTGCTTTCAAATGGGGGAAGCTTATTTATCCTGCCTCCCTGCACTCTGTATGTGGCGCTCTGATACTCAACATGGAGTGCTCTTTCAGATACTCTGTGTTCTGGTCACTCCAGCCCACTTTCAAAAGGGGAGCCCAGTACTTTCAATGGTGCAGAGTACTTTCCCATTACACTTCCTACTTCCGTTGCAGTCATAATAACCGATAGTTAACCAGAGCAGACTTGCTGAAGTCTCATTGTCCTGTGTTATGGTCACCCAGGGCGATTTGTCATGAGGTGCTCTGACATCATAAAGCTACAGCATGGTGTCATCTGACATGAGAGCAAGCAATAGGATGCCTTTTTCATGGAATTGAAATGGGTAGCAGGCTAGACAGGATGCGCAGGTGAAGACAAAGATGGTAACATGAATAAACTCAGGCATTAGTTGACTTATGCATTTGTTTGAAGGTTTGGGTGATCATAATATTCTCGAGATCTCTATAGGTTAACTGATAGGGTTGCACAAGAATGAAGATGTTAGAATCTGTTATTCGTAGTTTTTATTATTACCTCTAGCTGTAGCATAAGCCTTCTTTCAAAACCTTATCAGATCACTTAATAGTTACTGCTGTACCATAACCTAAAAATTCTCAGTGAGAAAGATACCATGTCACAGGGCTAGCACTGAGATCTTTTTATTTATGTCCTAATATAGGTGCTGGAATGGTGTAGAGAGTAGTAGCAAAGTTTGGCTTTTGATTGAGAGAAGTATGCTAGGTTGGAAATAAAAGTCAGATTTGAGTTTGTAGTGAGCTGTGGATTTTCGCAGAGTTACAGACGCCATAGTACTCATTATTAGCACATTATAAAAATCTGTTTATTGTGTTGCATTAGTTTGGAGATATTCAAGTTCTGTTAATGGACTAACAGTGGACTTTTCCATCTGCAGATTATACTGAATGACCAGCAGAGGGAGTGATGCCGTAGACCATTTCTCTGCGATGCCGAGACCAAAAAAAAAAAGAAAGCGTCCTCAGCCTTCGGCTTCCATTATCAATTTACATGGTACGTGAAACTCTCATTTAATTGCTTTGCTTGTCATTAGAAGGAGTTCATAGCATCTGACGGCTCTTGGCACCTTTGAGGCTGCAATGAGTTGTCTTCTGTTAGAGCGATTGACTTGCTTTCAAATGGGGGAAGCTTATTTATCCTGCCTCCCTGCACTCTGTATGTGGCGCTCTGATACTCAACATGGAGTGCTCTTTCAGATACTCTGTGTTCTGGTCTCTCCAGCCCACTTTCAAAAGGGGAGCCCAGTACTTTCAATGGTGCAGAGTACTTTCCCATTACACTTCCTACTTCCGTTGCAGTCATAATAACCGATAGTTAACCAGAGCAGACTTGCTGAAGTCTCATTGTCCTGTGTTATGGTCACCCAGGGCGATTTGTCATGAGGTGCTCTGACATCATAAAGCTACAGCATGGTGTCATCTGACATGAGAGCAAGCAATAGGATGCCTTTTTCATGGAATTGAAATGGGTAGCAGGCTAGACAGGATGTGCAGGTGAAGACAAAGATGGTAACATGAATAAACTCAGGCATTAGTTGACTTATGCATTTGTTTGAAGGTTTGGGTGATCATAATATTCTCGAGATCTCTATAGGTTAACTGATAGGGTTGCACAAGAATGAAGATGTTAGAATCTGTTATTCGTAGTTTTTATTATTACCTCTAGCTGTAGCATAAGCCTTCTTTCAAAACCTTATCAGATCACTTAATAGTTACTGCTGTACCATAACCTAAAAATTCTCAGTGAGAAAGATACCATGTCACAGGGCTAGCACTGAGATCTTTTTATTTATGTCCTAATATAGGTGCTGGAATGGTGTAGAGAGTAGTAGCAAAGTTTGGCTTTTGATTGAGAGAAGTATGCTAGGTTGGAAATAAAAGTCAGATTTGAGTTTGTAGTGAGCTGTGGATTTTCGCAGAGTTACAGACGCCATAGTACTCATTATTAGCACATTATAAAAATCTGTTTATTGTGTTGCATTAGTTTGGAGATATTCAAGTTCTGTTAATGGACTAACAGTGCACTTTTCCATCTGCAGATTATACTGAATGACCAGCAGAGGGAGTGATGCCGTAGACCATTTCTCTGCGATGCCGAGACCAAAAAAAAAAAGAAAGCGTCCTCAGCCTTCGGCTTCCATTATCAATTTACATGGTACGTGAAACTCTCATTTAATTGCTTTGCTTGTCATTAGAAGGAGTTCATAGCATCTGACGGCTCTTGGCACCTTTGAGGCTGCAATGAGTTGTCTTCTGTTAGAGCGATTGACTTGCTTTCAAATGGGGGAAGCTTATTTATCCTGCCTCCCTGCACTCTGTATGTGGCGCTCTGATACTCAACATGGAGTGCTCTTTCAGATACTCTGTGTTCTGGTCACTCCAGCCCACTTTCAAAAGGGGAGCCCAGTACTTTCAATGGTGCAGAGTACTTTCCCATTACACTTCCTACTTCCGTTGCAGTCATAATAACCGATAGTTAACCAGAGCAGACTTGCTGAAGTCTCATTGTCCTGTGTTATGGTCACCCAGGGCGATTTGTCATGAGGTGCTCTGACATCATAAAGCTACAGCATGGTGTCATCTGACATGAGAGCAAGCAATAGGATGCCTTTTTCATGGAATTGAAATGGGTAGCAGGCTAGACAGGATGTGCAGGTGAAGACAAAGATGGTAACATGAATAAACTCAGGCATTAGTTGACTTATGCATTTGTTTGAAGGTTTGGGTGATCATAATATTCTCGAGATCTCTATAGGTTAACTGATAGGGTTGCACAAGAATGAAGATGTTAGAATCTGTTATTCGTAGTTTTTATTATTACCTCTAGCTGTAGCATAAGCCTTCTTTCAAAACCTTATCAGATCACTTAATAGTTACTGCTGTACCATAACCTAAAAATTCTCAGTGAGAAAGATACCATGTCACAGGGCTAGCACTGAGATCTTTTTATTTATGTCCTAATATAGGTGCTGGAATGGTGTAGAGAGTAGTAGCAAAGTTTGGCTTTTGATTGAGAGAAGTATGCTAGGTTGGAAATAAAAGTCAGATTTGAGTTTGTAGTGAGCTGTGGATTTTCGCAGAGTTACAGACGCCATAGTACTCATTATTAGCACATTATAAAAATCTGTTTATTGTGTTGCATTAGTTTGGAGATATTCAAGTTCTGTTAATGGACTAACAGTGGACTTTTCCATCTGCAGATTATACTGAATGACCAGCAGAGGGAGTGATGCCGTAGACCATTTCTCTGCGATGCCGAGACCAAAAAAAAAAAGAAAGCGTCCTCAGCCTTCGGCTTCCATTATCAATTTACATGGTACGTGAAACTCTCATTTAATTGCTTTGCTTGTCATTAGAAGGAGTTCATAGCATCTGACGGCTCTTGGCACCTTTGAGGCTGCAATGAGTTGTCTTCTGTTAGAGCGATTGACTTGCTTTCAAATGGGGGAAGCTTATTTATCCTGCCTCCCTGCACTCTGTATGTGGCGCTCTGATACTCAACATGGAGTGCTCTTTCAGATACTCTGTGTTCTGGTCACTCCAGCCCACTTTCAAAAGGGGAGCCCAGTACTTTCAATGGTGCAGAGTACTTTCCCATTACACTTCCTACTTCCGTTGCAGTCATAATAACCGATAGTTAACCAGAGCAGACTTGCTGAAGTCTCATTGTCCTGTGTTATGGTCACCCAGGGCGATTTGTCATGAGGTGCTCTGACATCATAAAGCTACAGCATGGTGTCATCTGACATGAGAGCAAGCAATAGGATGCCTTTTTCATGGAATTGAAATGGGTAGCAGGCTAGACAGGATGTGCAGGTGAAGACAAAGATGGTAACATGAATAAACTCAGGCATTAGTTGACTTATGCATTTGTTTGAAGGTTTGGGTGATCATAATATTCTCGAGATATCTATAGGTTAACTGATAGGGTTGCACAAGAATGAAGATGTTAGAATCTGTTATTCATAGTTTTTATTATTACCTCTAGCTGTAGCATAAGCCTTCTTTCAAAACCTTATCAGATCACTTAATAGTTACTGCTGTACCATAACCTAAAAATTCTCAGTGAGAAAGATACCATGTCACAGGGCTAGCACTGAGATCTTTTTATTTATGTCCTAATATAGGTGCTGGAATGGTGTAGAGAGTAGTAGCAAAGTTTGGCTTTTGATTGAGAGAAGTATGCTAGGTTGGAAATAAAAGTCAGATTTGAGTTTGTAGTGAGCTGTGGATTTTCGCAGAGTTACAGACGCCATAGTACTCATTATTAGCACATTATAAAAATCTGTTTCTTGTGTTGCATTAGTTTGGAGATATTCAAGTTCTGTTAATGGACTAACAGTGGACTTTTCCATCTGCAGATTATACTGAATGACCAGCAGAGGGAGTGATGCCGTAGACCATTTCTCTGCGATGCTGAGACCAAAAAAAAAAAGAAAGCGTCCTCAGCCTTCGGCTTCCATTATCAATTTACATGGTAGGTGAAACTCTCATTTAATCGCTTTGCTTGTCATTAGAAGGAGTTCATAGCATCTGACGGCTCTTGGCACCTTTGAGGCTGCAATGAGTTGTCTTCTGTTAGAGCGATTGACTTACTTTCAAATGGGGGAAGCTTATTTATCCTGCCTCCCTGCACTCTGTATGTGGCGCTCTGATACTCAACATGGAGTGCTCTTTCAGATACTCTGTGTTCTGGTCACTCCAGCCCACTTTCAAAAGGGGAGCCCAGTACTTTCAATGGTGCAGAGTACTTTCCCATTACACTTCCTACTTCCGTTGCAGTCATAATAACCGATAGTTAACCAGAGCAGACTTGCTGAAGTCTCATTGTCCTGTGTTATGGTCACCCAGGGCGATTTGTCATGAGGTGCTCTGACATCATAAAGCTACAGCATGGTGTCATCTGACATGAGAGCAAGCAATAGGATGCCTTTTTCATGGAATTGAAATGGGTAGCAGGCTAGACAGGATGTGCAGGTGAAGACAAAGATGGTAACATGAATAAACTCAGGCATTAGTTGACTTATGCATTTGTTTGAAGGTTTGGGTGATCATAATATTCTCGAGATCTCTATAGGTTAACTGATAGGGTTGCACAAGAATGAAGATGTTAGAATCTGTTATTCGTAGTTTTTATTATTACCTCTAGCTGTAGCATAAGCCTTCTTTCAAAACCTTATCAGATCACTTAATAGTTACTGCTGTACCATAACCTAAAAATTCTCAGTGAGAAAGATACCATGTCACAGGGCTAGCACTGAGATCTTTTTATTTATGTCCTAATATAGGTGCTGGAATGGTGTAGAGAGTAGTAGCAAAGTTTGGCTTTTGATTGAGAGAAGTATGCTAGGTTGGAAATAAAAGTCAGATTTGAGTTTGTAGTGAGCTGTGGATTTTCGCAGAGTTACAGACGCCATAGTACTCATTATTAGCACATTATAAAAATCTGTTTATTGTGTTGCATTAGTTTGGAGATATTCAAGTTCTGTTAATGGACTAACAGTGGACTTTTCCATCTGCAGATTATACTGAATGACCAGCAGAGGGAGTGATGCCGTAGACCATTTCTCTGCGATGCTGAGACCAAAAAAAAAAAGAAAGCGTCCTCAGCCTTCGGCTTCCATTATCAATTTACATGGTAGGTGAAACTCTCATTTAATCGCTTTGCTTGTCATTAGAAGGAGTTCATAGCATCTGACGGCTCTTGGCACCTTTGAGGCTGCAATGAGTTGTCTTCTGTTAGAGCGATTGACTTACTTTCAAATGGGGGAAGCTTATTTATCCTGCCTCCCTGCACTCTGTATGTGGCGCTCTGATACTCAACATGGAGTGCTCTTTCAGATACTCTGTGTTCTGGTCACTCCAGCCCACTTTCAAAAGGGGAGCCCAGTACTTTCAATGGTGCAGAGTACTTTCCCATTACACTTCCTACTTCCGTTGCAGTCATAATAACCGATAGTTAACCAGAGCAGACTTGCTGAAGTCTCATTGTCCTGTGTTATGGTCACCCAGGGCGATTTGTCATGAGGTGCTCTGACATCATAAAGCTACAGCATGGTGTCATCTGACATGAGAGCAAGCAATAGGATGCCTTTTTCATGGAATTGAAATGGGTAGCAGGCTAGACAGGATGTGCAGGTGAAGACAAAGATGGTAACATGAATAAACTCAGGCATTAGTTGACTTATGCATTTGTTTGAAGGTTTGGGTGATCATAATATTCTCGAGATCTCTATAGGTTAACTGATAGGGTTGCACAAGAATGAAGATGTTAGAATCTGTTATTCGTAGTTTTTATTATTACCTCTAGCTGTAGCATAAGCCTTCTTTCAAAACCTTATCAGATCACTTAATAGTTACTGCTGTACCATAACCTAAAAATTCTCAGTGAGAAAGATACCATGTCACAGGGCTAGCACTGAGATCTTTTTATTTATGTCCTAATATAGGTGCTGGAATGGTGTAGAGAGTAGTAGCAAAGTTTGGCTTTTGATTGAGAGAAGTATGCTAGGTTGGAAATAAAAGTCAGATTTGAGTTTGTAGTGAGCTGTGGATTTTCGCAGAGTTACAGACGCCATAGTACTCATTATTAGCACATTATAAAAATCTGTTTATTGTGTTGCATTAGTTTGGAGATATTCAAGTTCTGTTAATGGACTAACAGTGGACTTTTCCATCTGCAGATTATACTGAATGACCAGCAGAGGGAGTGATGCCGTAGACCATTTCTCTGCGATGCTGAGACCAAAAAAAAAAAGAAAGCGTCCTCAGCCTTCGGCTTCCATTATCAATTTACATGGTAGGTGAAACTCTCATTTAATCGCTTTGCTTGTCATTAGAAGGAGTTCATAGCATCTGACGGCTCTTGGCACCTTTGAGGCTGCAATGAGTTGTCTTCTGTTAGAGCGATTGACTTACTTTCAAATGGGGGAAGCTTATTTATCCTGCCTCCCTGCACTCTGTATGTGGCGCTCTGATACTCAACATGGAGTGCTCTTTCAGATACTCTGTGTTCTGGTCACTCCAGCCCACTTTCAAAAGGGGAGCCCAGTACTTTCAATGGTGCAGAGTACTTTCCCATTACACTTCCTACTTCCGTTGCAGTCATAATAACCGATAGTTAACCAGAGCAGACTTGCTGAAGTCTCATTGTCCTGTGTTATGGTCACCCAGGGCGATTTGTCATGAGGTGCTCTGACATCATAAAGCTACAGCATGGTGTCATCTGACATGAGAGCAAGCAATAGGATGCCTTTTTCATGGAATTGAAATGGGTAGCAGGCTAGACAGGATGTGCAGGTGAAGACAAAGATGGTAACATGAATAAACTCAGGCATTAGTTGACTTATGCATTTGTTTGAAGGTTTGGGTGATCATAATATTCTCGAGATCTCTATAGGTTAACTGATAGGGTTGCACAAGAATGAAGATGTTAGAATCTGTTATTCGTAGTTTTTATTATTACCTCTAGCTGTAGCATAAGCCTTCTTTCAAAACCTTATCAGATCACTTAATAGTTACTGCTGTACCATAACCTAAAAATTCTCAGTGAGAAAGATACCATGTCACAGGGCTAGCACTGAGATCTTTTTATTTATGTCCTAATATAGGTGCTGGAATGGTGTAGAGAGTAGTAGCAAAGTTTGGCTTTTGATTGAGAGAAGTATGCTAGGTTGGAAATAAAAGTCAGATTTGAGTTTGTAGTGAGCTGTGGATTTTCGCAGAGTTACAGACGCCATAGTACTCATTATTAGCACATTATAAAAACCTGTTTATTGTGTTGCATTAGTTTGGAGATATTCAAGTTCTGTTAATGGACTAACAGTGGACTTTTCCATCTGCAGATTATACTGAATGACCAGCAGAGGGAGTGATGCCGTAGACCATTTCTCTGCGATGCTGAGACCAAAAAAAAAAAGAAAGCGTCCTCAGCCTTCGGCTTCCATTATCAATTTACATGGTAGGTGAAACTCTCATTTAATCGCTTTGCTTGTCATTAGAAGGAGTTCATAGCATCTGACGGCTCTTGGCACCTTTGAGGCTGCAATGAGTTGTCTTCTGTTAGAGCGATTGACTTACTTTCAAATGGGGGAAGCTTATTTATCCTGCCTCCCTGCACTCTGTATGTGGCGCTCTGATACTCAACATGGAGTGCTCTTTCAGATACTCTGTGTTCTGGTCACTCCAGCCCACTTTCAAAAGGGGAGCCCAGTACTTTCAATGGTGCAGAGTACTTTCCCATTACACTTCCTACTTCCGTTGCAGTCATAATAACCGATAGTTAACCAGAGCAGACTTGCTGAAGTCTCATTGTCCTGTGTTATGGTCACCCAGGGCGATTTGTCATGAGGTGCTCTGACATCATAAAGCTACAGCATGGTGTCATCTGACATGAGAGCAAGCAATAGGATGCCTTTTTCATGGAATTGAAATGGGTAGCAGGCTAGACAGGATGTGCAGGTGAAGACAAAGATGGTAACATGAATAAACTCAGGCATTAGTTGACTTATGCATTTGTTTGAAGGTTTGGGTGATCATAATATTCTCGAGATCTCTATAGGTTAACTGATAGGGTTGCACAAGAATGAAGATGTTAGAATCTGTTATTCGTAGTTTTTATTATTACCTCTAGCTGTAGCATAAGCCTTCTTTCAAAACCTTATCAGATCACTTAATAGTTACTGCTGTACCATAACCTAAAAATTCTCAGTGAGAAAGATACCATGTCACAGGGCTAGCACTGAGATCTTTTTATTTATGTCCTAATATAGGTGCTGGAATGGTGTAGAGAGTAGTAGCAAAGTTTGGCTTTTGATTGAGAGAAGTATGCTAGGTTGGAAATAAAAGTCAGATTTGAGTTTGTAGTGAGCTGTGGATTTTCGCAGAGTTACAGACGCCATAGTACTCATTATTAGCACATTATAAAAATCTGTTTATTGTGTTGCATTAGTTTGGAGATATTCAAGTTCTGTTAATGGACTAACAGTGGACTTTTCCATCTGCAGATTATACTGAATGACCAGCAGAGGGAGTGATGCCGTAGACCATTTCTGTGGTAAATAAAATAAATATTACCGGACTGAATTTCATGCGGAATCTTAAATTAAAGTAAATAGCTCAAAATAACAAGAGGCAGAATCCGTGGTATAAGAGGTTTTCTAATGGGCTTTATTCCATTCAAAATGGCCGACTCGAGTGGCGGCCTTCAGGTTCCGTCACCACGAGGGTTCAGGAAGTGAAGTACAATAACTTATTAACAGACATACATTTTTATAATAAGTGCATTACAATGAAACGAATGTAGAAGGCGTAACATTTGATAAGAAAAATGACGTAACAGTGACATAATCGAAACTAGGCGTAATAAGGAATAAAAGAAACATAATTGGCTTGCATTATCAGACATAGGTGGATCTATAAGATAATACTTGGCATAGATGCGCGCGCAGCAGCATGACGTGTAATTGACGTGTAACTAGGGGGTGAAGGGGACTTGACATTTAGCTCTACATGTGGAGACGAGAAGTCTGGGGTCAAGTCATCCTAATCCCAAATCATATCTAACATCCTATGTTTAAAGAACTATGTTATCCACAAGGAAGAGACTCTCGGACAGAATCTATTCTATACTGACTATGTGCGTGTACAAGCGTCTAAGTGTCTATATGAGATGCGAGGGGCAGAAAACTTTCCATAGCAACAGGGCTATGAATCACTTGCATGAAGACAGAGAAGCCTGGCCTTTTGCTTGGTAACTGGAGGAATGTTTACTTAAACTACTAGGCAAGAATGCATCGGCTGAAGAGCAAAATAGATAATTCGAAGGTGAAATACAACTTCTTGGCAGACAGGCGAAAACTGGCCGAGGCAGGCACCGTTAGCTGCACAGAGAGTAGGACAAAGTTCATGGATACAGATGCGAGCTCAAGCTGAAGCTGTCAGAGACAGAGAGCAGGGAAAGGCTTTGAGGACAGAATCGGGCCTACTCGCCTGAACTGTAAAAATGGAGTAACTTGGCCATATAAAGTCGGTGGCCTTTTATACTTAGGAATCGAATATCCAGCCCATTGATGGCGGATCTGACAGAGAACATGTTGACGGTAGACACACATATGTTTGCGTCTTAGAAACTGGAACTGGAGGGAACATACATGTACTTGTAACATGCATATAGAACCGTTGGGGTCCAAGATAGGGGACATAACTGACCAGGAAAATCCACATTTCCACATTCCCTCCTTGTCCCCTTCTTGCCCTTCACGAGACATCAATCTTCATCATTCCATCGATTTGCTCATGGAGCATCATTTCTTCTTCCTTCTTCTTCCGGGATCTTGAGCGAAAACCTTGATGTGGAATACACGATGTGGCACACAGACCACAAATCGCTGGTCCACATTGCAAACATATGCAACAACTGAAAAGCATAAGAAGGCCAATACCTAGGAAGGATAGAACTCTCCATCCCCAGGCTGATATCACACTCCAAAACCACCCGGACCACGTCCAAGTGCCTGGATTCTCGTGTATCTGGCTTACAATCTTATGAAGGCGTGTTATAGCTTTATATACAGATGGCGAATTTTCTGGTATGAAAATGCAGCAGCTGGATCCGATGACCCTGCAAGCTCCGCCCCTATCGGCCAGGATGACGTCAAGGACAAGACGATTCTGGAGAACAACAATTCTCATCACTGATTGTTCCTCTGTCAGATTGCCTAGGGCGGCTATAGTCTCGTTTACTACAGCTTCAAGAGTCTTGGTGAGTCTGCGTGTCAGCTTACTATTTGATATTGTACCTATATAGGGAAAGATACCTTTATTGAAATCTACATACTTGTCCCATGCCGTCTCAGTATAATCGACAACTGGGAGATCTCTTCGCTCTCTATTGTGTACTAAATGAACATTTCGATAATAATCAGGAGGAGCTAGGAAAACAGGTGGCAGAAGGAATGCTATGTAACAGGTACCATCCCAATCTAGAGGCAGACGCATATATGCCGTCTGACCACATATAAAGTAAGAATGGCGAGAAGCTCTAAATGAAGATTTGCCTTGATCACTATATTCTACTGTAGTAACGCATTGGCTATGGCCCATATGTATGGAACCAACTTTTCTCACACATAATTCACCCTTTACTGGAAATACTGACATAGTGGGCAGAATTAGTTCAACTTCGGATTTGACATTCAAAATCATAAGATTAGGCGTAAAATTACCTAATTTATACACTTCATTTTCTAAATCAGTTCCTGTTCTACTGGGGTGACCCTCCTTATTAGGGTGACAGACTTTGAATAAAACTAGATTTAGATTTCCCCATATCCAATGTTGTTGATAAACTGCTGTGTCTGGGTCTATGGAATTTAATAAACTAAACCATGCTCCACAGGAGCCATTGCGTGTAAATGGATGTGGAAAGAAAGGCAGAACTCCTTTGTTATTCTGATAGGGAGGGAGTCGGCCACACACCCAACAATTGGTCACATTACTAGTCTGATGGGAATGATGTAACATACTAATGAATGTGTTATTGCGCAGCGCAAGTCTATAGGACAACTCATGTGGCGGTAGGTCACTAAAAGAATGTTCATCAGTTATATTGAAAACACGTTTAGAAACAGGATGATATATGTGCAAAATCATACTCGTAATAATTACTAAAATACTCAATAAAAACAAAATTAATAATGTCACAATACAGTGGTTACGCAGTAATTTACAATAAGCATGTCGTTTTCATTATGATTCTGGACTCTGCATCATTCAGACCTAAGGGATACATGTCGGGACAGATTCAACCGCTTCACCTTGGAGAGGACTTAAACAATCAAATCGTCCGACAGTTTAGATCTGGACCTGAGTTTCTGTTTATAGCACTGAGAGTCATTTTGTTCAACAAAAGGAAGTTTTGAATCAGTCTGTGAGGGAGTGCAGGGCACAGTGTCTATATCTGAAGGTAGTCCATGAAATTTTTTTATATGGGTGGAATGCACCCATCCTTTCCGTCCTTCGATCTTCACAGCTGTTCTGGTCGTCAGCAGGACCTGCTTAGGCAACTTCCACCTAGGATCCAATTGGCTTTTCCTATCAAAATTCCGAACCAGGACAAAGTCCCCGGGGACCACGTCATGGGGTTTCACCTCAGTGTTGTCAGGAAAAGCTGCGACCACCTGTGAACGAGAAGATTGTAGTGCAGACATCAAGGAAGCCAGGTAATCTGTCAGCATATTACAGTCAACATCAGTTATTTTACGGGGTATAGGCGTCCCCCACATATTCGGTGGTCTACCAAAGATCACCTCATACGGGGATAGCCCTGTTCGAGAGTGTGCTACCATTCTCATGTAGAATAGCGCAACTGGTAAGGCTACTATCCAGTCCACACCTTTTTCCTGACATATTTTGGACAATCTGATTTTTAAAAGTTGATTATGTCGTTCCACGAGACCTGCTGCCTCGGGGTGTCGGACACAGTGGAATTTCCACTGATATCCCAACAAAAGTGAGACATGTTTCATTAATTCGGATGAGAAAGGCTGGCCGTTATCTGAATATACAACACGTGGTAAACCGTACCGTGGGAAGAATTCTCGAACTAGCTGCTTGGCAGTAGTCGGGGCAGTGTAATCTGATACGGGATACGCCTCTGTCCAACGGGAGAGAGCGCAGACAACTACGAGGACATATTTGAATCCTCGACAACGTTCCATCTGAATATAATCCATCTGGAGGACTTCAAAAGGATGGTCAGGAGGCTGAAATCCACCCTGCTCTACGGGAACACTCTTTCCTGGATTAAACTGACAACATATCATACAGGTACGAACTTTTTGTTTAGCTGCTGCTCGTAAATGTTTGTTGAACCAAATGTGCTGAATGCTGTCTAGCATAGCCTTCTCTCCTAAATGTGCTGGACTGTGAACTGTAGCTATAATGGCTTGAACCATGGAATCAGGGAGAAACCATACAGATTTCTCTTTCGTCATCCATCCTTGATCTGTCTGGATCCCTCCTAGTTCAGTCCACTTCTTTATTTCTTCTGCTGTGGCATGTGTCTGTATGTCAATTACATCAAGTGTGGGATCCTTAATTGTCATACACTGTGTTGGTGTCTGAACTATTGGCTTTGTCATGTCGGATGTGCAATTCTGAGCAGTCTGTTTGGCTGTTCTGTCAGCTAAATCATTGCCTTGAGAAATGATATCAGTAACCTTCGTGTGTGCTTTACATTTCATAATTGATATTGCAGTCGGTAAATGAATCGCGTCTAACAGAGCATGAATGAGGGACCCGTGTTGAATATGTGTTCCATGAGAAGTTAAATAACCCCTCTCCCGCCAAAGCACTCCGAAGTCATGTACGACTCCAAATGCATAACGTGAATCAGTATATATGTTGACTTTCTTGTCCGTGGCTTGAATACAGGCTTGTGTTAGAGCAACAAGTTCTGCTGCTTGGGCTGACAAAGTATCTATACAATTTGTCTCAATAACTTCAGTGTCTGTTGTGACTGCATATGCGGCAACTAAATTTCCTGTACTTGTCCTCATACACGAACCATCTACATATAACGTCAGGTCTGGATCTAGCAATGGAACGTCTGTCAAGTCTTGTCTAGGTTTCGTCTTTATTTCAATGATTTCAACACAATCATGAGCTAGTGGGTCTGTTCCAATTACAGGTAATAGTGTAGCAGGATTCAATGTATTACACCGTCGGATCTCTATGTGTGGTTGAAACAATGTCAGTTCATAACCAGTAAGTCTTGCTATGGTCAAGTGTTGTGTTTGTGTTCGGTTCACAAGAACCTCTACTGCATGTGGTACTTGTACTGTCAATGGGTGTCCTAATACTATGGCATCGCTTTGTCTAATTGCTAAAGCTGTCGCTGCCACTGATTTCAGGCATGCAGGCAAAGCCTGAGCTACGGGATCTAATGTACTGGAAAAATAAGCACATGGCTTGCGTGATCCTGCTTGATCCTGAGTGAGTACTGATAAGGCAGTACCTTCGCGTTCTGTAACAAAGAGTGTAAAATGTTTGCTATAACATGGTGTTGCTAAAACAGGTGCTTGACATAAAGCTTCCTTTAGGCTTTCAAAAGCTTGTGAATGTTCCTGAGTCCAAGGGAGAACAGTCGATGTGGCTGCCTCCTGTGTGGTTAACTGAATGAGTGGTTTTGCTAGAAATGCGTACTGAGGGATCCACTGTCTACAATATGAAGTGAGGCCTATAAAAGCCCGCACCTCCTTTTGTGTCTGGGGTATTGACATGTTAGCAATTAACTGGATGCGATCTGGTGTAAGCTGCCTTCCCTCCTTGGACAGCGAGTGACCAAGATAAATAACTCGCTGAACACAGAATTGCAGCTTAGAAGGGGACACCTTGTGCCCCTTGTCGGCTAGGAAATGTAAAACTGTCAGAGAAGCTTTTTCACATTCTGGCTCGCTTCTCGCGGTGATCAGCAGATCATCGACATATTGAAGCAGTGCTGTATTGACTGGCATGTGGATACTGTCAAGTTCTCGTTTCAGTGCTTGGCTGTAGATGCTGGGGCTTTCTGTAAATCCTTGGGGAGCGCGTGAGAATTTAAAGCTGCGCCCATTTAAACTGAATCCGAATAAGTATTGGCTCTCCGGATCTATTGGGACGCTGAAAAAGGCATTCTTGAGATCAATTACGGTAAAAAATGTAGCTTGAGAATCAATGGCTGTCAGTAATGATGAGATATCGGGGACCACGGGGAATTGTGGCACAATGCATTTGTTTAATTCCCGCAAATCAATAACTAATACTTCACTACGTTTTATAGTTGTTCGACTTGCCCCTGTATCGAGTAAGAATTTTCTATCTTGACCTAATAATTCACTATGTACATAAGGTCCTTCTTGATCTACAGGAATCTCGATAAGTGGTAAGTCAACTTCCCTCTCTAGGCTGGTTCATGCGTAACGCTGGTATTCAGGGTATTCATACTGTGCAGTCTGATACAGTTGTCGTGTTGCGGTTTGTGTGGCAGTAGCAGGCAACGGTGGTGCAGCTGGCACAAACTGTATGGGTTGCTGTGAGGCTGGCATGGACTGTTGCTGAACTGGCACGGACTGTCCATGCAGCATAGCTCCTTGTTCATTCTGATCTTGTCTAACTAATCGTGGTCTCTCCTTTGTAATGCCTGTAGCTATATTACGTTTCAGGACTGGACAATCGTGTACATGATGGCCCAGTTGTTTACAGTAATTGCAGGTTTCTTTTACAGGAACTGCAGAATCACCAGAATGTGTCACACTCTTTTTGTGACCATCTGCTGGTACTGTCTGAGAAACTAGCATTTTCATTTTTGTATCCTTCATGCGTCTATGCTCGTGTTCTTGTTCATCCCTAATTCTATTGTGATGATACTGTAACATTTGTAGCATTTGCGACGGAGTGTTACTTTGCCAGGTACTCTCGAATTTCAATATTCTATTCTTTACTGGAGGTAATGCATTTTCCACTAATTTTGTCACAAATAAATGTGGATATGAGTCACTACTTGCTTTTATACCACTATTTATACCAAAACATTTTTCAAATCGAGCATAATAATCGCTTGTGTCTTCATCTTGCTTTTGTTTGCAGGCTGTGATTGCACCCCAATCTTCCTTTTTTGTAGTTAATAAACGTGGCAGTACCTGTACTAGTAAACCTGGTAATAGTTTAACTTTATCCCCGAGCCCCGAACCTGCAGTTCGGCCCCTTTCTTCCTCTGCTAATGCTGTCCAGTCTATCTTTTGGTCTCCCACTTCCCACTCTTTTTCTTTCAGTTTTTCATAAATGCCAGCAGGCAAAAGCACCTTTAATATCGTCATAATATCAGGAAAGGTGTACTCTCCCATCAGTAACATGTCTTTAATTTCTCGGTGGAAACCCGCTGGGTCTTTATCATGGCTAGGTACTACTTTCTTCATTTCTAATAATTCCATTTTTGATATGGGTGTGTAAACAAGTACACGGTGAAACTCATTGTCTTCGCCTTTTATTGGGTGCACTTCTCGTAAAGGATTTTGTCTATCCATATAGTACGGCGTTCTTTCTCTATGGGGCAGCGAGAGAGAATCCGGACTTACAAAAAGGACATACTGTTTACGTGACACTAATATCTCTTTAATTAACTTGTTACTAGAACCTCTCCATCTGTTCGTGAGTAGTTCCGTTAATATATCAGGTAAAGGACCAGGATCAGCATGTTGGCTCTTATATAATATGAGGAGTTGCTGAATCATATAGATTCCAGCTAAACGTTGTTCATCTGTACTGAGATTGAGAAACGTGTGTGCTACGGTCTCATCACCATATTTTTCAGGACTAACGATCCAGTGAACGGCTGATCTGGCTAATTCTTGCTCATCCATGGAATCGAGGAGGTGGTAACCCCTTCGTTCTCGTAGTATTTTATCTGCGGCTTGAAACGAATGTTCAGGAGACTTCAGATTTATTACAGGCGTTGGATACGTTCTGCTATTATTTGGACATACAGAATGTATGGGATCAGAAAAACATCTAGTATTTTCACAGGATCTTCCTCTGCCTACATAGGCTATGGTCTCTGACTGTCTTGCAGAGTCCCCTGATTCGGACACTTCATCTTGCTCAAACTCGTCTGTTCCCAATCTTTCTGCATGAATACGTTCTATTTCTTTACGGATTTTTCGGCACATGGCTATTATACAATTTTGCTTATCGTGTCTCCCTTCTGATATATTCTGACTCCATCTTGTAAGAGTAAGCATTACGTTCATGTCTACCCCCGGACGATCTTGATTTCTGATCACACAGTTTATGAGGAAACGTAACAGTTCCCCCTGTATTTCTACTTTCTGGAATTCCATAGCTCTGTTAATACATCCTGGATCTCGTCCTGTTTGAACAAAATGATATATGTTATCCAGATGCGTAGTCATCCCTGGTAACCTTGCTAAATACTCTGCGGCTCGCCTAATACGTAATGATGCCAGGACCATTTCATCCTCTTTACCAACCACCGGGTCATATCTACAATTTACAAGGAGTTCCTTAAGCGCACGTTCACTTACGAACTTAGGTGTACGTGAATGTGCTGACTCTTGAAAGACAAGTTTATTTATTCTAGGTGGTGTAAAAGTACTGCTAGCACCTCCCGTGGCCCCATCTGGGGCGTCGGGTGTGAAAGGGTTCGTTGAACGTGACACAGCAACTATGGGTGTCGATACCCCTGTAGAGTCGACTGCGGAAACAGATGCGGAAACAGATGTGCTTGCCGAAACTTGCGTCGGGACTTGCTGTTGCACGGGGACAGATACCTGATCCTGACGTTGAACCCCTCCGCCAGACGGTCTATGTGGTGTGGCGTTAGCATACTCGGGGGCTGCATCATCTAGATATGAGGAAAGGAAAACGTCTTCTGCGGTTCTGGGACGCCCTTTTGGATGTACCTTAATTGGAAATAATGGGGGTGGCAAGTCTTTTGGTATCTCTGGAGCAGCCTTAGGTAATCCTTCGGCTAGAAGGGGATACATACCATTCATAAGAGCATTACTTTGTCTATTTACTTGTTCTGATTTCACTCGGATACCTTCCTCAATTAATAGATTTTCTTGAACTTTATTTGAACTTTCTTTACTCCTCTCTTCTTGTCTACGTGCTTTTTCTGTTCGTCTATGAGATTCTTTACGCCATAACTCGATAGCGTCTTTCTGTGACTGTCTGACCTTTCTTTTCCATAACTCTTCCTCCACTTTCATGATGCACTCTGCATCCCAGGTTCCCGCTATGGGCCACCTTTGACTTTCCGGTAATCCCTTGGTATAATCTACCCATAGATCAAGAAACAATATGGCATCTATGCCATGTTTATGGTACATGAAATGTCCTGGAGTGTCTCTAGGAGGAATAGGAACTGCTTCTTCAAGCACCCCTTTTCTGGTGGTAATCTGTCTTAACTTCGAGAAGAGCGGCATATTAACAACTGATCTGATACTTACTCTTGAACTTACTTAATACGAGAAACACAATAATGAACAGTGAACAATGAACAGTCATTCATACCACAATATGCAAGACATTTTCTGAATACTTTAAACATTAAACATTAAACATTTAATAATGGTCGACAATGATGACAGTCTGCTTAACTAATCACCACGCTGAATTCTTGACAATAACTGAATACTTCGGAATACTTGATATACTGCTAAACAGTACATATACACTGCTAAACAGTGCAGACCGGATTTGTGTACCCAAATCCGTCTTGACCGGCACAACCTATGTGCACGTCAACATGCCTCCCCGGCGATGGTACTCACCGAGTAGCTCCTTGAAACGGAAGGCCTCAGAGAATGGACAGGACTCGATAACTGCGGACATCGGACCCTCTGGACGTCGGAATTTCGGAAAACCTGGTGGGCCTCTGTATACCTCGGATCTTGCTCTCTCAGCTAGGCTCTGGTCGGGATACTTCGCACTTCTCACCGCCTCGTCTGGGTTGATCGCAGCCTCAGTCGCCCCCGCTTGACCGGAGGGAGCTTACAGGAAATCCTGCTGGTACGCGTTTATGGTCCGTCCAGCTGTGGCAGGAGACCGGGCCTGCAACGCACCGCCGGCGCGTGAGATGAGAAAGTGTCCCTATTCGGGCGCCATTATGTGGTAAATAAAATAAATATTACCGGACTGAATTTCATGCGGAATCTTAAATTAAAGTAAATAGCTCAAAATAACAAGAGGCAGAATCCGTGGTATAAGAGGTTTTCTAATGGGCTTTATTCCATTCAAAATGGCCGACTCGAGTGGCGGCCTTCAGGTTCCGTCACCACGAGGGTTCAGGAAGTGAAGTACAATAACTTATTAACAGACATACATTTTTATAATAAGTGCATTACAATGAAACGAATGTAGAAGGCGTAACATTTGATAAGAAAAATGACGTAACAGTGACATAATCGAAACTAGGCGTAATAAGGAATAAAAGAAACATAATTGGCTTGCATTATCAGACATAGGTGGATCTATAAGATAATACTTGGCATAGATGCGCGCGCAGCAGCATGACGTGTAATTGACGTGTAACTAGGGGGTGAAGGGGACTTGACATTTAGCTCTACATGTGGAGACGAGAAGTCTGGGGTCAAGTCATCCTAATCCCAAATCATATCTAACATCCTATGTTTAAAGAACTATGTTATCCACAAGGAAGAGACTCTCGGACAGAATCTATTCTATACTGACTATGTGCGTGTACAAGCGTCTAAGTGTCTATATGAGATGCGAGGGGCAGAAAACTTTCCATAGCAACAGGGCTATGAATCACTTGCATGAAGACAGAGAAGCCTGGCCTTTTGCTTGGTAACTGGAGGAATGTTTACTTAAACTACTAGGCAAGAATGCATCGGCTGAAGAGCAAAATAGATAATTCGAAGGTGAAATACAACTTCTTGGCAGACAGGCGAAAACTGGCCGAGGCAGGCACCGTTAGCTGCACAGAGAGTAGGACAAAGTTCATGGATACAGATGCGAGCTCAAGCTGAAGCTGTCAGAGACAGAGAGCAGGGAAAGGCTTTGAGGACAGAATCGGGCCTACTCGCCTGAACTGTAAAAATGGAGTAACTTGGCCATATAAAGTCGGTGGCCTTTTATACTTAGGAATCGAATATCCAGCCCATTGATGGCGGATCTGACAGAGAACATGTTGACGGTAGACACACATATGTTTGCGTCTTAGAAACTGGAACTGGAGGGAACATACATGTACTTGTAACATGCATATAGAACCGTTGGGGTCCAAGATAGGGGACATAACTGACCAGGAAAATCCACATTTCCACAGATGCTGAGACCAAAAAAAAAAAGAAAGCGTCCTCAGCCTTCGGCTTCCATTATCAATTTACATGGTAGGTGAAACTCTCATTTAATCGCTTTGCTTGTCATTAGAAGGAGTTCATAGCATCTGACGGCTCTTGGCACCTTTGAGGCTGCAATGAGTTGTCTTCTGTTAGAGCGATTGACTTACTTTCAAATGGGGGAAGCTTATTTATCCTGCCTCCCTGCACTCTGTATGTGGCGCTCTGATACTCAACATGGAGTGCTCTTTCAGATACTCTGTGTTCTGGTCACTCCAGCCCACTTTCAAAAGGGGAGCCCAGTACTTTCAATGGTGCAGAGTACTTTCCCATTACACTTCCTACTTCCGTTGCAGTCATAATAACCGATAGTTAACCAGAGCAGACTTGCTGAAGTCTCATTGTCCTGTGTTATGGTCACCCAGGGCGATTTGTCATGAGGTGCTCTGACATCATAAAGCTACAGCATGGTGTCATCTGACATGAGAGCAAGCAATAGGATGCCTTTTTCATGGAATTGAAATGGGTAGCAGGCTAGACAGGATGTGCAGGTGAAGACAAAGATGGTAACATGAATAAACTCAGGCATTAGTTGACTTATGCATTTGTTTGAAGGTTTGGGTGATCATAATATTCTCGAGATCTCTATAGGTTAACTGATAGGGTTGCACAAGAATGAAGATGTTAGAATCTGTTATTCGTAGTTTTTATTATTACCTCTAGCTGTAGCATAAGCCTTCTTTCAAAACCTTATCAGATCACTTAATAGTTACTGCTGTACCATAACCTAAAAATTCTCAGTGAGAAAGATACCATGTCACAGGGCTAGCACTGAGATCTTTTTATTTATGTCCTAATATAGGTGCTGGAATGGTGTAGAGAGTAGTAGCAAAGTTTGGCTTTTGATTGAGAGAAGTATGCTAGGTTGGAAATAAAAGTCAGATTTGAGTTTGTAGTGAGCTGTGGATTTTCGCAGAGTTACAGACGCCATAGTACTCATTATTAGCACATTATAAAAATCTGTTTCTTGTGTTGCATTAGTTTGGAGATATTCAAGTTCTGTTAATGGACTAACAGTGGACTTTTCCATCTGCAGATTATACTGAATGACCAGCAGAGGGAGTGATGCCGTAGACCATTTCTCTGCGATGCTGAGACCAAAAAAAAAAAGAAAGCGTCCTCAGCCTTCGGCTTCCATTATCAATTTACATGGTAGGTGAAACTCTCATTTAATCGCTTTGCTTGTCATTAGAAGGAGTTCATAGCATCTGACGGCTCTTGGCACCTTTGAGGCTGCAATGAGTTGTCTTCTGTTAGAGCGATTGACTTACTTTCAAATGGGGGAAGCTTATTTATCCTGCCTCCCTGCACTCTGTATGTGGCGCTCTGATACTCAACATGGAGTGCTCTTTCAGATACTCTGTGTTCTGGTCACTCCAGCCCACTTTCAAAAGGGGAGCCCAGTACTTTCAATGGTGCAGAGTACTTTCCCATTACACTTCCTACTTCCGTTGCAGTCATAATAACCGATAGTTAACCAGAGCAGACTTGCTGAAGTCTCATTGTCCTGTGTTATGGTCACCCAGGGCGATTTGTCATGAGGTGCTCTGACATCATAAAGCTACAGCATGGTGTCATCTGACATGAGAGCAAGCAATAGGATGCCTTTTTCATGGAATTGAAATGGGTAGCAGGCTAGACAGGATGTGCAGGTGAAGACAAAGATGGTAACATGAATAAACTCAGGCATTAGTTGACTTATGCATTTGTTTGAAGGTTTGGGTGATCATAATATTCTCGAGATCTCTATAGGTTAACTGATAGGGTTGCACAAGAATGAAGATGTTAGAATCTGTTATTCGTAGTTTTTATTATTACCTCTAGCTGTAGCATAAGCCTTCTTTCAAAACCTTATCAGATCACTTAATAGTTACTGCTGTACCATAACCTAAACATTCTCAGTGAGAAAGATACCATGTCACAGGGCTAGCACTGAGATCTTTTTATTTATGTCCTAATATAGGTGCTGGAATGGTGTAGAGAGTAGTAGCAAAGTTAGGCTTTTGATTGAGAGAAGTATGCTAGGTTGGAAATAAAAGTCAGATTTGAGTTTGTAGTGAGCTGTGGATTTTCGCAGAGTTACAGACGCCATAGTACTCATTATTAGCACATTATAAAAATCTGTTTATTGTGTTGCATTAGTTTGGAGATATTCAAGTTCTGTTAATGGACTAACAGTGGACTTTTCCATCTGCAGATTATACTGAATGACCAGCAGAGGGAGTGATGCCGTAGACCATTTCTCTGCGATGCTGAGACCAAAAAAAAAAAGAAAGCGTCCTCAGCCTTCGGCTTCCATTATCAATTTACATGGTAGGTGAAACTCTCATTTAATCGCTTTGCTTGTCATTAGAAGGAGTTCATAGCATCTGACGGCTCTTGGCACCTTTGAGGCTGCAATGAGTTGTCTTCTGTTAGAGCGATTGACTTACTTTCAAATGGGGGAAGCTTATTTATCCTGCCTCCCTGCACTCTGTATGTGGCGCTCTGATACTCAACATGGAGTGCTCTTTCAGATACTCTGTGTTCTTGTCACTCCAGCCCACTTTCAAAAGGGGAGCCCAGTACTTTCAATGGTGCAGAGTACTTTCCCATTACACTTCCTACTTCCGTTGCAGTCATAATAACCGATAGTTAACCAGAGCAGACTTGCTGAAGTCTCATTGTCCTGTGTTATGGTCACCCAGGGCGATTTGTCATGAGGTGCTCTGACATCATAAAGCTACAGCATGGTGTCATCTGACATGAGAGCAAGCAATAGGATGCCTTTTTCATGGAATTGAAATGGGTAGCAGGCTAGACAGGATGTGCAGGTGAAGACAAAGATGGTAACATGAATAAACTCAGGCATTAGTTGACTTATGCATTTGTTTGAAGGTTTGGGTGATCATAATATTCTCGAGATCTCTATAGGTTAACTGATAGGGTTGCACAAGAATGAAGATGTTAGAATCTGTTATTCGTAGTTTTTATTATTACCTCTAGCTGTAGCATAAGCCTTCTTTCAAAACCTTATCAGATCACTTAATAGTTACTGCTGTACCATAACCTAAAAATTCTCAGTGAGAAAGATACCATGTCACAGGGCTAGCACTGAGATCTTTTTATTTATGTCCTAATATAGGTGCTGGAATGGTGTAGAGAGTAGTAGCAAAGTTTGGCTTTTGATTGAGAGAAGTATGCTAGGTTGGAAATAAAAGTCAGATTTGAGTTTGTAGTGAGCTGTGGATTTTCGCAGAGTTACAGACGCCATAGTACTCATTATTAGCACATTATAAAAATCTGTTTATTGTGTTGCATTAGTTTGGAGATATTCAAGTTCTGTTAATGGACTAACAGTGCACTTTTCCATCTGCAGATTATACTGAATGACCAGCAGAGGGAGTGATGCCGTAGACCATTTCTCTGCGATGCCGAGACCAAAAAAAAAAAGAAAGCGTCCTCAGCCTTCGGCTTCCATTATCAATTTACATGGTACGTGAAACTCTCATTTAATTGCTTTGCTTGTCATTAGAAGGAGTTCATAGCATCTGACGGCTCTTGGCACCTTTGAGGCTGCAATGAGTTGTCTTCTGTTAGAGCGATTGACTTGCTTTCAAATGGGGGAAGCTTATTTATCCTGCCTCCCTGCACTCTGTATGTGGCGCTCTGATACTCAACATGGAGTGCTCTTTCAGATACTCTGTGTTCTGGTCACTCCAGCCCACTTTCAAAAGGGGAGCCCAGTACTTTCAATGGTGCAGAGTACTTTCCCATTACACTTCCTACTTCCGTTGCAGTCATAATAACCGATAGTTAACCAGAGCAGACTTGCTGAAGTCTCATTGTCCTGTGTTATGGTCACCCAGGGCGATTTGTCATGAGGTGCTCTGACATCATAAAGCTACAGCATGGTGTCATCTGACATGAGAGCAAGCAATAGGATGCCTTTTTCATGGAATTGAAATGGGTAGCAGGCTAGACAGGATGCGCAGGTGAAGACAAAGATGGTAACATGAATAAACTCAGGCATTAGTTGACTTATGCATTTGTTTGAAGGTTTGGGTGATCATAATATTCTCGAGATCTCTATAGGTTAACTGATAGGGTTGCACAAGAATGAAGATGTTAGAATCTGTTATTCGTAGTTTTTATTATTACCTCTAGCTGTAGCATAAGCCTTCTTTCAAAACCTTATCAGATCACTTAATAGTTACTGCTGTACCATAACCTAAAAATTCTCAGTGAGAAAGATACCATGTCACAGGGCTAGCACTGAGATCTTTTTATTTATGTCCTAATATAGGTGCTGGAATGGTGTAGAGAGTAGTAGCAAAGTTTGGCTTTTGATTGAGAGAAGTATGCTAGGTTGGAAATAAAAGTCAGATTTGAGTTTGTAGTGAGCTGTGGATTTTCGCAGAGTTACAGACGCCATAGTACTCATTATTAGCACATTATAAAAATCTGTTTATTGTGTTGCATTAGTTTGGAGATATTCAAGTTCTGTTAATGGACTAACAGTGGACTTTTCCATCTGCAGATTATACTGAATGACCAGCAGAGGGAGTGATGCCGTAGACCATTTCTCTGCGATGCCGAGACCAAAAAAAAAAAGAAAGCGTCCTCAGCCTTCGGCTTCCATTATCAATTTACATGGTACGTGAAACTCTCATTTAATTGCTTTGCTTGTCATTAGAAGGAGTTCATAGCATCTGACGGCTCTTGGCACCTTTGAGGCTGCAATGAGTTGTCTTCTGTTAGAGCGATTGACTTGCTTTCAAATGGGGGAAGCTTATTTATCCTGCCTCCCTGCACTCTGTATGTGGCGCTCTGATACTCAACATGGAGTGCTCTTTCAGATACTCTGTGTTCTGGTCACTCCAGCCCACTTTCAAAAGGGGAGCCCAGTACTTTCAATGGTGCAGAGTACTTTCCCATTACACTTCCTACTTCCGTTGCAGTCATAATAACCGATAGTTAACCAGAGCAGACTTGCTGAAGTCTCATTGTCCTGTGTTATGGTCACCCAGGGCGATTTGTCATGAGGTGCTCTGACATCATAAAGCTACAGCATGGTGTCATCTGACATGAGAGCAAGCAATAGGATGCCTTTTTCATGGAATTGAAATGGGTAGCAGGCTAGACAGGATGTGCAGGTGAAGACAAAGATGGTAACATGAATAAACTCAGGCATTAGTTGACTTATGCATTTGTTTGAAGGTTTGGGTGATCATAATATTCTCGAGATCTCTATAGGTTAACTGATAGGGTTGCACAAGAATGAAGATGTTAGAATCTGTTATTCGTAGTTTTTATTATTACCTCTAGCTGTAGCATAAGCCTTCTTTCAAAACCTTATCAGATCACTTAATAGTTACTGCTGTACCATAACCTAAAAATTCTCAGTGAGAAAGATACCATGTCACAGGGCTAGCACTGAGATCTTTTTATTTATGTCCTAATATAGGTGCTGGAATGGTGTAGAGAGTAGTAGCAAAGTTTGGCTTTTGATTGAGAGAAGTATGCTAGGTTGGAAATAAAAGTCAGATTTGAGTTTGTAGTGAGCTGTGGATTTTCGCAGAGTTACAGACGCCATAGTACTCATTATTAGCACATTATAAAAATCTGTTTATTGTGTTGCATTAGTTTGGAGATATTCAAGTTCTGTTAATGGACTAACAGTGCACTTTTCCATCTGCAGATTATACTGAATGACCAGCAGAGGGAGTGATGCCGTAGACCATTTCTCTGCGATGCCGAGACCAAAAAAAAAAAGAAAGCGTCCTCAGCCTTCGGCTTCCATTATCAATTTACATGGTACGTGAAACTCTCATTTAATTGCTTTGCTTGTCATTAGAAGGAGTTCATAGCATCTGACGGCTCTTGGCACCTTTGAGGCTGCAATGAGTTGTCTTCTGTTAGAGCGATTGACTTGCTTTCAAATGGGGGAAGCTTATTTATCCTGCCTCCCTGCACTCTGTATGTGGCGCTCTGATACTCAACATGGAGTGCTCTTTCAGATACTCTGTGTTCTGGTCACTCCAGCCCACTTTCAAAAGGGGAGCCCAGTACTTTCAATGGTGCAGAGTACTTTCCCATTACACTTCCTACTTCCGTTGCAGTCATAATAACCGATAGTTAACCAGAGCAGACTTGCTGAAGTCTCATTGTCCTGTGTTATGGTCACCCAGGGCGATTTGTCATGAGGTGCTCTGACATCATAAAGCTACAGCATGGTGTCATCTGACATGAGAGCAAGCAATAGGATGCCTTTTTCATGGAATTGAAATGGGTAGCAGGCTAGACAGGATGTGCAGGTGAAGACAAAGATGGTAACATGAATAAACTCAGGCATTAGTTGACTTATGCATTTGTTTGAAGGTTTGGGTGATCATAATATTCTCGAGATCTCTATAGGTTAACTGATAGGGTTGCACAAGAATGAAGATGTTAGAATCTGTTATTCGTAGTTTTTATTATTACCTCTAGCTGTAGCATAAGCCTTCTTTCAAAACCTTATCAGATCACTTAATAGTTACTGCTGTACCATAACCTAAAAATTCTCAGTGAGAAAGATACCATGTCACAGGGCTAGCACTGAGATCTTTTTATTTATGTCCTAATATAGGTGCTGGAATGGTGTAGAGAGTAGTAGCAAAGTTTGGCTTTTGATTGAGAGAAGTATGCTAGGTTGGAAATAAAAGTCAGATTTGAGTTTGTAGTGAGCTGTGGATTTTCGCAGAGTTACAGACGCCATAGTACTCATTATTAGCACATTATAAAAATCTGTTTATTGTGTTGCATTAGTTTGGAGATATTCAAGTTCTGTTAATGGACTAACAGTGGACTTTTCCATCTGCAGATTATACTGAATGACCAGCAGAGGGAGTGATGCCGTAGACCATTTCTCTGCGATGCCGAGACCAAAAAAAAAAAGAAAGCGTCCTCAGCCTTCGGCTTCCATTATCAATTTACATGGTACGTGAAACTCTCATTTAATTGCTTTGCTTGTCATTAGAAGGAGTTCATAGCATCTGACGGCTCTTGGCACCTTTGAGGCTGCAATGAGTTGTCTTCTGTTAGAGCGATTGACTTGCTTTCAAATGGGGGAAGCTTATTTATCCTGCCTCCCTGCACTCTGTATGTGGCGCTCTGATACTCAACATGGAGTGCTCTTTCAGATACTCTGTGTTCTGGTCACTCCAGCCCACTTTCAAAAGGGGAGCCCAGTACTTTCAATGGTGCAGAGTACTTTCCCATTACACTTCCTACTTCCGTTGCAGTCATAATAACCGATAGTTAACCAGAGCAGACTTGCTGAAGTCTCATTGTCCTGTGTTATGGTCACCCAGGGCGATTTGTCATGAGGTGCTCTGACATCATAAAGCTACAGCATGGTGTCATCTGACATGAGAGCAAGCAATAGGATGCCTTTTTCATGGAATTGAAATGGGTAGCAGGCTAGACAGGATGTGCAGGTGAAGACAAAGATGGTAACATGAATAAACTCAGGCATTAGTTGACTTATGCATTTGTTTGAAGGTTTGGGTGATCATAATATTCTCGAGATATCTATAGGTTAACTGATAGGGTTGCACAAGAATGAAGATGTTAGAATCTGTTATTCATAGTTTTTATTATTACCTCTAGCTGTAGCATAAGCCTTCTTTCAAAACCTTATCAGATCACTTAATAGTTACTGCTGTACCATAACCTAAAAATTCTCAGTGAGAAAGATACCATGTCACAGGGCTAGCACTGAGATCTTTTTATTTATGTCCTAATATAGGTGCTGGAATGGTGTAGAGAGTAGTAGCAAAGTTTGGCTTTTGATTGAGAGAAGTATGCTAGGTTGGAAATAAAAGTCAGATTTGAGTTTGTAGTGAGCTGTGGATTTTCGCAGAGTTACAGACGCCATAGTACTCATTATTAGCACATTATAAAAATCTGTTTCTTGTGTTGCATTAGTTTGGAGATATTCAAGTTCTGTTAATGGACTAACAGTGGACTTTTCCATCTGCAGATTATACTGAATGACCAGCAGAGGGAGTGATGCCGTAGACCATTTCTCTGCGATGCTGAGACCAAAAAAAAAAAGAAAGCGTCCTCAGCCTTCGGCTTCCATTATCAATTTACATGGTAGGTGAAACTCTCATTTAATCGCTTTGCTTGTCATTAGAAGGAGTTCATAGCATCTGACGGCTCTTGGCACCTTTGAGGCTGCAATGAGTTGTCTTCTGTTAGAGCGATTGACTTACTTTCAAATGGGGGAAGCTTATTTATCCTGCCTCCCTGCACTCTGTATGTGGCGCTCTGATACTCAACATGGAGTGCTCTTTCAGATACTCTGTGTTCTGGTCACTCCAGCCCACTTTCAAAAGGGGAGCCCAGTACTTTCAATGGTGCAGAGTACTTTCCCATTACACTTCCTACTTCCGTTGCAGTCATAATAACCGATAGTTAACCAGAGCAGACTTGCTGAAGTCTCATTGTCCTGTGTTATGGTCACCCAGGGCGATTTGTCATGAGGTGCTCTGACATCATAAAGCTACAGCATGGTGTCATCTGACATGAGAGCAAGCAATAGGATGCCTTTTTCATGGAATTGAAATGGGTAGCAGGCTAGACAGGATGTGCAGGTGAAGACAAAGATGGTAACATGAATAAACTCAGGCATTAGTTGACTTATGCATTTGTTTGAAGGTTTGGGTGATCATAATATTCTCGAGATCTCTATAGGTTAACTGATAGGGTTGCACAAGAATGAAGATGTTAGAATCTGTTATTCGTAGTTTTTATTATTACCTCTAGCTGTAGCATAAGCCTTCTTTCAAAACCTTATCAGATCACTTAATAGTTACTGCTGTACCATAACCTAAAAATTCTCAGTGAGAAAGATACCATGTCACAGGGCTAGCACTGAGATCTTTTTATTTATGTCCTAATATAGGTGCTGGAATGGTGTAGAGAGTAGTAGCAAAGTTTGGCTTTTGATTGAGAGAAGTATGCTAGGTTGGAAATAAAAGTCAGATTTGAGTTTGTAGTGAGCTGTGGATTTTCGCAGAGTTACAGACGCCATAGTACTCATTATTAGCACATTATAAAAATCTGTTTATTGTGTTGCATTAGTTTGGAGATATTCAAGTTCTGTTAATGGACTAACAGTGGACTTTTCCATCTGCAGATTATACTGAATGACCAGCAGAGGGAGTGATGCCGTAGACCATTTCTCTGCGATGCTGAGACCAAAAAAAAAAAGAAAGCGTCCTCAGCCTTCGGCTTCCATTATCAATTTACATGGTAGGTGAAACTCTCATTTAATCGCTTTGCTTGTCATTAGAAGGAGTTCATAGCATCTGACGGCTCTTGGCACCTTTGAGGCTGCAATGAGTTGTCTTCTGTTAGAGCGATTGACTTACTTTCAAATGGGGGAAGCTTATTTATCCTGCCTCCCTGCACTCTGTATGTGGCGCTCTGATACTCAACATGGAGTGCTCTTTCAGATACTCTGTGTTCTGGTCACTCCAGCCCACTTTCAAAAGGGGAGCCCAGTACTTTCAATGGTGCAGAGTACTTTCCCATTACACTTCCTACTTCCGTTGCAGTCATAATAACCGATAGTTAACCAGAGCAGACTTGCTGAAGTCTCATTGTCCTGTGTTATGGTCACCCAGGGCGATTTGTCATGAGGTGCTCTGACATCATAAAGCTACAGCATGGTGTCATCTGACATGAGAGCAAGCAATAGGATGCCTTTTTCATGGAATTGAAATGGGTAGCAGGCTAGACAGGATGTGCAGGTGAAGACAAAGATGGTAACATGAATAAACTCAGGCATTAGTTGACTTATGCATTTGTTTGAAGGTTTGGGTGATCATAATATTCTCGAGATCTCTATAGGTTAACTGATAGGGTTGCACAAGAATGAAGATGTTAGAATCTGTTATTCGTAGTTTTTATTATTACCTCTAGCTGTAGCATAAGCCTTCTTTCAAAACCTTATCAGATCACTTAATAGTTACTGCTGTACCATAACCTAAAAATTCTCAGTGAGAAAGATACCATGTCACAGGGCTAGCACTGAGATCTTTTTATTTATGTCCTAATATAGGTGCTGGAATGGTGTAGAGAGTAGTAGCAAAGTTTGGCTTTTGATTGAGAGAAGTATGCTAGGTTGGAAATAAAAGTCAGATTTGAGTTTGTAGTGAGCTGTGGATTTTCGCAGAGTTACAGACGCCATAGTACTCATTATTAGCACATTATAAAAATCTGTTTATTGTGTTGCATTAGTTTGGAGATATTCAAGTTCTGTTAATGGACTAACAGTGGACTTTTCCATCTGCAGATTATACTGAATGACCAGCAGAGGGAGTGATGCCGTAGACCATTTCTCTGCGATGCTGAGACCAAAAAAAAAAAGAAAGCGTCCTCAGCCTTCGGCTTCCATTATCAATTTACATGGTAGGTGAAACTCTCATTTAATCGCTTTGCTTGTCATTAGAAGGAGTTCATAGCATCTGACGGCTCTTGGCACCTTTGAGGCTGCAATGAGTTGTCTTCTGTTAGAGCGATTGACTTACTTTCAAATGGGGGAAGCTTATTTATCCTGCCTCCCTGCACTCTGTATGTGGCGCTCTGATACTCAACATGGAGTGCTCTTTCAGATACTCTGTGTTCTGGTCACTCCAGCCCACTTTCAAAAGGGGAGCCCAGTACTTTCAATGGTGCAGAGTACTTTCCCATTACACTTCCTACTTCCGTTGCAGTCATAATAACCGATAGTTAACCAGAGCAGACTTGCTGAAGTCTCATTGTCCTGTGTTATGGTCACCCAGGGCGATTTGTCATGAGGTGCTCTGACATCATAAAGCTACAGCATGGTGTCATCTGACATGAGAGCAAGCAATAGGATGCCTTTTTCATGGAATTGAAATGGGTAGCAGGCTAGACAGGATGTGCAGGTGAAGACAAAGATGGTAACATGAATAAACTCAGGCATTAGTTGACTTATGCATTTGTTTGAAGGTTTGGGTGATCATAATATTCTCGAGATCTCTATAGGTTAACTGATAGGGTTGCACAAGAATGAAGATGTTAGAATCTGTTATTCGTAGTTTTTATTATTACCTCTAGCTGTAGCATAAGCCTTCTTTCAAAACCTTATCAGATCACTTAATAGTTACTGCTGTACCATAACCTAAAAATTCTCAGTGAGAAAGATACCATGTCACAGGGCTAGCACTGAGATCTTTTTATTTATGTCCTAATATAGGTGCTGGAATGGTGTAGAGAGTAGTAGCAAAGTTTGGCTTTTGATTGAGAGAAGTATGCTAGGTTGGAAATAAAAGTCAGATTTGAGTTTGTAGTGAGCTGTGGATTTTCGCAGAGTTACAGACGCCATAGTACTCATTATTAGCACATTATAAAAATCTGTTTATTGTGTTGCATTAGTTTGGAGATATTCAAGTTCTGTTAATGGACTAACAGTGGACTTTTCCATCTGCAGATTATACTGAATGACCAGCAGAGGGAGTGATGCCGTAGACCATTTCTGTGGTAAATAAAATAAATATTACCGGACTGAATTTCATGCGGAATCTTAAATTAAAGTAAATAGCTCAAAATAACAAGAGGCAGAATCCGTGGTATAAGAGGTTTTCTAATGGGCTTTATTCCATTCAAAATGGCCGACTCGAGTGGCGGCCTTCAGGTTCCGTCACCACGAGGGTTCAGGAAGTGAAGTACAATAACTTATTAACAGACATACATTTTTATAATAAGTGCATTACAATGAAACGAATGTAGAAGGCGTAACATTTGATAAGAAAAATGACGTAACAGTGACATAATCGAAACTAGGCGTAATAAGGAATAAAAGAAACATAATTGGCTTGCATTATCAGACATAGGTGGATCTATAAGATAATACTTGGCATAGATGCGCGCGCAGCAGCATGACGTGTAATTGACGTGTAACTAGGGGGTGAAGGGGACTTGACATTTAGCTCTACATGTGGAGACGAGAAGTCTGGGGTCAAGTCATCCTAATCCCAAATCATATCTAACATCCTATGTTTAAAGAACTATGTTATCCACAAGGAAGAGACTCTCGGACAGAATCTATTCTATACTGACTATGTGCGTGTACAAGCGTCTAAGTGTCTATATGAGATGCGAGGGGCAGAAAACTTTCCATAGCAACAGGGCTATGAATCACTTGCATGAAGACAGAGAAGCCTGGCCTTTTGCTTGGTAACTGGAGGAATGTTTACTTAAACTACTAGGCAAGAATGCATCGGCTGAAGAGCAAAATAGATAATTCGAAGGTGAAATACAACTTCTTGGCAGACAGGCGAAAACTGGCCGAGGCAGGCACCGTTAGCTGCACAGAGAGTAGGACAAAGTTCATGGATACAGATGCGAGCTCAAGCTGAAGCTGTCAGAGACAGAGAGCAGGGAAAGGCTTTGAGGACAGAATCGGGCCTACTCGCCTGAACTGTAAAAATGGAGTAACTTGGCCATATAAAGTCGGTGGCCTTTTATACTTAGGAATCGAATATCCAGCCCATTGATGGCGGATCTGACAGAGAACATGTTGACGGTAGACACACATATGTTTGCGTCTTAGAAACTGGAACTGGAGGGAACATACATGTACTTGTAACATGCATATAGAACCGTTGGGGTCCAAGATAGGGGACATAACTGACCAGGAAAATCCACATTTCCACATTCCCTCCTTGTCCCCTTCTTGCCCTTCACGAGACATCAATCTTCATCATTCCATCGATTTGCTCATGGAGCATCATTTCTTCTTCCTTCTTCTTCCGGGATCTTGAGCGAAAACCTTGATGTGGAATACACGATGTGGCACACAGACCACAAATCGCTGGTCCACATTGCAAACATATGCAACAACTGAAAAGCATAAGAAGGCCAATACCTAGGAAGGATAGAACTCTCCATCCCCAGGCTGATATCACACTCCAAAACCACCCGGACCACGTCCAAGTGCCTGGATTCTCGTGTATCTGGCTTACAATCTTATGAAGGCGTGTTATAGCTTTATATACAGATGGCGAATTTTCTGGTATGAAAATGCAGCAGCTGGATCCGATGACCCTGCAAGCTCCGCCCCTATCGGCCAGGATGACGTCAAGGACAAGACGATTCTGGAGAACAACAATTCTCATCACTGATTGTTCCTCTGTCAGATTGCCTAGGGCGGCTATAGTCTCGTTTACTACAGCTTCAAGAGTCTTGGTGAGTCTGCGTGTCAGCTTACTATTTGATATTGTACCTATATAGGGAAAGATACCTTTATTGAAATCTACATACTTGTCCCATGCCGTCTCAGTATAATCGACAACTGGGAGATCTCTTCGCTCTCTATTGTGTACTAAATGAACATTTCGATAATAATCAGGAGGAGCTAGGAAAACAGGTGGCAGAAGGAATGCTATGTAACAGGTACCATCCCAATCTAGAGGCAGACGCATATATGCCGTCTGACCACATATAAAGTAAGAATGGCGAGAAGCTCTAAATGAAGATTTGCCTTGATCACTATATTCTACTGTAGTAACGCATTGGCTATGGCCCATATGTATGGAACCAACTTTTCTCACACATAATTCACCCTTTACTGGAAATACTGACATAGTGGGCAGAATTAGTTCAACTTCGGATTTGACATTCAAAATCATAAGATTAGGCGTAAAATTACCTAATTTATACACTTCATTTTCTAAATCAGTTCCTGTTCTACTGGGGTGACCCTCCTTATTAGGGTGACAGACTTTGAATAAAACTAGATTTAGATTTCCCCATATCCAATGTTGTTGATAAACTGCTGTGTCTGGGTCTATGGAATTTAATAAACTAAACCATGCTCCACAGGAGCCATTGCGTGTAAATGGATGTGGAAAGAAAGGCAGAACTCCTTTGTTATTCTGATAGGGAGGGAGTCGGCCACACACCCAACAATTGGTCACATTACTAGTCTGATGGGAATGATGTAACATACTAATGAATGTGTTATTGCGCAGCGCAAGTCTATAGGACAACTCATGTGGCGGTAGGTCACTAAAAGAATGTTCATCAGTTATATTGAAAACACGTTTAGAAACAGGATGATATATGTGCAAAATCATACTCGTAATAATTACTAAAATACTCAATAAAAACAAAATTAATAATGTCACAATACAGTGGTTACGCAGTAATTTACAATAAGCATGTCGTTTTCATTATGATTCTGGACTCTGCATCATTCAGACCTAAGGGATACATGTCGGGACAGATTCAACCGCTTCACCTTGGAGAGGACTTAAACAATCAAATCGTCCGACAGTTTAGATCTGGACCTGAGTTTCTGTTTATAGCACTGAGAGTCATTTTGTTCAACAAAAGGAAGTTTTGAATCAGTCTGTGAGGGAGTGCAGGGCACAGTGTCTATATCTGAAGGTAGTCCATGAAATTTTTTTATATGGGTGGAATGCACCCATCCTTTCCGTCCTTCGATCTTCACAGCTGTTCTGGTCGTCAGCAGGACCTGCTTAGGCAACTTCCACCTAGGATCCAATTGGCTTTTCCTATCAAAATTCCGAACCAGGACAAAGTCCCCGGGGACCACGTCATGGGGTTTCACCTCAGTGTTGTCAGGAAAAGCTGCGACCACCTGTGAACGAGAAGATTGTAGTGCAGACATCAAGGAAGCCAGGTAATCTGTCAGCATATTACAGTCAACATCAGTTATTTTACGGGGTATAGGCGTCCCCCACATATTCGGTGGTCTACCAAAGATCACCTCATACGGGGATAGCCCTGTTCGAGAGTGTGCTACCATTCTCATGTAGAATAGCGCAACTGGTAAGGCTACTATCCAGTCCACACCTTTTTCCTGACATATTTTGGACAATCTGATTTTTAAAAGTTGATTATGTCGTTCCACGAGACCTGCTGCCTCGGGGTGTCGGACACAGTGGAATTTCCACTGATATCCCAACAAAAGTGAGACATGTTTCATTAATTCGGATGAGAAAGGCTGGCCGTTATCTGAATATACAACACGTGGTAAACCGTACCGTGGGAAGAATTCTCGAACTAGCTGCTTGGCAGTAGTCGGGGCAGTGTAATCTGATACGGGATACGCCTCTGTCCAACGGGAGAGAGCGCAGACAACTACGAGGACATATTTGAATCCTCGACAACGTTCCATCTGAATATAATCCATCTGGAGGACTTCAAAAGGATGGTCAGGAGGCTGAAATCCACCCTGCTCTACGGGAACACTCTTTCCTGGATTAAACTGACAACATATCATACAGGTACGAACTTTTTGTTTAGCTGCTGCTCGTAAATGTTTGTTGAACCAAATGTGCTGAATGCTGTCTAGCATAGCCTTCTCTCCTAAATGTGCTGGACTGTGAACTGTAGCTATAATGGCTTGAACCATGGAATCAGGGAGAAACCATACAGATTTCTCTTTCGTCATCCATCCTTGATCTGTCTGGATCCCTCCTAGTTCAGTCCACTTCTTTATTTCTTCTGCTGTGGCATGTGTCTGTATGTCAATTACATCAAGTGTGGGATCCTTAATTGTCATACACTGTGTTGGTGTCTGAACTATTGGCTTTGTCATGTCGGATGTGCAATTCTGAGCAGTCTGTTTGGCTGTTCTGTCAGCTAAATCATTGCCTTGAGAAATGATATCAGTAACCTTCGTGTGTGCTTTACATTTCATAATTGATATTGCAGTCGGTAAATGAATCGCGTCTAACAGAGCATGAATGAGGGACCCGTGTTGAATATGTGTTCCATGAGAAGTTAAATAACCCCTCTCCCGCCAAAGCACTCCGAAGTCATGTACGACTCCAAATGCATAACGTGAATCAGTATATATGTTGACTTTCTTGTCCGTGGCTTGAATACAGGCTTGTGTTAGAGCAACAAGTTCTGCTGCTTGGGCTGACAAAGTATCTATACAATTTGTCTCAATAACTTCAGTGTCTGTTGTGACTGCATATGCGGCAACTAAATTTCCTGTACTTGTCCTCATACACGAACCATCTACATATAACGTCAGGTCTGGATCTAGCAATGGAACGTCTGTCAAGTCTTGTCTAGGTTTCGTCTTTATTTCAATGATTTCAACACAATCATGAGCTAGTGGGTCTGTTCCAATTACAGGTAATAGTGTAGCAGGATTCAATGTATTACACCGTCGGATCTCTATGTGTGGTTGAAACAATGTCAGTTCATAACCAGTAAGTCTTGCTATGGTCAAGTGTTGTGTTTGTGTTCGGTTCACAAGAACCTCTACTGCATGTGGTACTTGTACTGTCAATGGGTGTCCTAATACTATGGCATCGCTTTGTCTAATTGCTAAAGCTGTCGCTGCCACTGATTTCAGGCATGCAGGCAAAGCCTGAGCTACGGGATCTAATGTACTGGAAAAATAAGCACATGGCTTGCGTGATCCTGCTTGATCCTGAGTGAGTACTGATAAGGCAGTACCTTCGCGTTCTGTAACAAAGAGTGTAAAATGTTTGCTATAACATGGTGTTGCTAAAACAGGTGCTTGACATAAAGCTTCCTTTAGGCTTTCAAAAGCTTGTGAATGTTCCTGAGTCCAAGGGAGAACAGTCGATGTGGCTGCCTCCTGTGTGGTTAACTGAATGAGTGGTTTTGCTAGAAATGCGTACTGAGGGATCCACTGTCTACAATATGAAGTGAGGCCTATAAAAGCCCGCACCTCCTTTTGTGTCTGGGGTATTGACATGTTAGCAATTAACTGGATGCGATCTGGTGTAAGCTGCCTTCCCTCCTTGGACAGCGAGTGACCAAGATAAATAACTCGCTGAACACAGAATTGCAGCTTAGAAGGGGACACCTTGTGCCCCTTGTCGGCTAGGAAATGTAAAACTGTCAGAGAAGCTTTTTCACATTCTGGCTCGCTTCTCGCGGTGATCAGCAGATCATCGACATATTGAAGCAGTGCTGTATTGACTGGCATGTGGATACTGTCAAGTTCTCGTTTCAGTGCTTGGCTGTAGATGCTGGGGCTTTCTGTAAATCCTTGGGGAGCGCGTGAGAATTTAAAGCTGCGCCCATTTAAACTGAATCCGAATAAGTATTGGCTCTCCGGATCTATTGGGACGCTGAAAAAGGCATTCTTGAGATCAATTACGGTAAAAAATGTAGCTTGAGAATCAATGGCTGTCAGTAATGATGAGATATCGGGGACCACGGGGAATTGTGGCACAATGCATTTGTTTAATTCCCGCAAATCAATAACTAATACTTCACTACGTTTTATAGTTGTTCGACTTGCCCCTGTATCGAGTAAGAATTTTCTATCTTGACCTAATAATTCACTATGTACATAAGGTCCTTCTTGATCTACAGGAATCTCGATAAGTGGTAAGTCAACTTCCCTCTCTAGGCTGGTTCATGCGTAACGCTGGTATTCAGGGTATTCATACTGTGCAGTCTGATACAGTTGTCGTGTTGCGGTTTGTGTGGCAGTAGCAGGCAACGGTGGTGCAGCTGGCACAAACTGTATGGGTTGCTGTGAGGCTGGCATGGACTGTTGCTGAACTGGCACGGACTGTCCATGCAGCATAGCTCCTTGTTCATTCTGATCTTGTCTAACTAATCGTGGTCTCTCCTTTGTAATGCCTGTAGCTATATTACGTTTCAGGACTGGACAATCGTGTACATGATGGCCCAGTTGTTTACAGTAATTGCAGGTTTCTTTTACAGGAACTGCAGAATCACCAGAATGTGTCACACTCTTTTTGTGACCATCTGCTGGTACTGTCTGAGAAACTAGCATTTTCATTTTTGTATCCTTCATGCGTCTATGCTCGTGTTCTTGTTCATCCCTAATTCTATTGTGATGATACTGTAACATTTGTAGCATTTGCGACGGAGTGTTACTTTGCCAGGTACTCTCGAATTTCAATATTCTATTCTTTACTGGAGGTAATGCATTTTCCACTAATTTTGTCACAAATAAATGTGGATATGAGTCACTACTTGCTTTTATACCACTATTTATACCAAAACATTTTTCAAATCGAGCATAATAATCGCTTGTGTCTTCATCTTGCTTTTGTTTGCAGGCTGTGATTGCACCCCAATCTTCCTTTTTTGTAGTTAATAAACGTGGCAGTACCTGTACTAGTAAACCTGGTAATAGTTTAACTTTATCCCCGAGCCCCGAACCTGCAGTTCGGCCCCTTTCTTCCTCTGCTAATGCTGTCCAGTCTATCTTTTGGTCTCCCACTTCCCACTCTTTTTCTTTCAGTTTTTCATAAATGCCAGCAGGCAAAAGCACCTTTAATATCGTCATAATATCAGGAAAGGTGTACTCTCCCATCAGTAACATGTCTTTAATTTCTCGGTGGAAACCCGCTGGGTCTTTATCATGGCTAGGTACTACTTTCTTCATTTCTAATAATTCCATTTTTGATATGGGTGTGTAAACAAGTACACGGTGAAACTCATTGTCTTCGCCTTTTATTGGGTGCACTTCTCGTAAAGGATTTTGTCTATCCATATAGTACGGCGTTCTTTCTCTATGGGGCAGCGAGAGAGAATCCGGACTTACAAAAAGGACATACTGTTTACGTGACACTAATATCTCTTTAATTAACTTGTTACTAGAACCTCTCCATCTGTTCGTGAGTAGTTCCGTTAATATATCAGGTAAAGGACCAGGATCAGCATGTTGGCTCTTATATAATATGAGGAGTTGCTGAATCATATAGATTCCAGCTAAACGTTGTTCATCTGTACTGAGATTGAGAAACGTGTGTGCTACGGTCTCATCACCATATTTTTCAGGACTAACGATCCAGTGAACGGCTGATCTGGCTAATTCTTGCTCATCCATGGAATCGAGGAGGTGGTAACCCCTTCGTTCTCGTAGTATTTTATCTGCGGCTTGAAACGAATGTTCAGGAGACTTCAGATTTATTACAGGCGTTGGATACGTTCTGCTATTATTTGGACATACAGAATGTATGGGATCAGAAAAACATCTAGTATTTTCACAGGATCTTCCTCTGCCTACATAGGCTATGGTCTCTGACTGTCTTGCAGAGTCCCCTGATTCGGACACTTCATCTTGCTCAAACTCGTCTGTTCCCAATCTTTCTGCATGAATACGTTCTATTTCTTTACGGATTTTTCGGCACATGGCTATTATACAATTTTGCTTATCGTGTCTCCCTTCTGATATATTCTGACTCCATCTTGTAAGAGTAAGCATTACGTTCATGTCTACCCCCGGACGATCTTGATTTCTGATCACACAGTTTATGAGGAAACGTAACAGTTCCCCCTGTATTTCTACTTTCTGGAATTCCATAGCTCTGTTAATACATCCTGGATCTCGTCCTGTTTGAACAAAATGATATATGTTATCCAGATGCGTAGTCATCCCTGGTAACCTTGCTAAATACTCTGCGGCTCGCCTAATACGTAATGATGCCAGGACCATTTCATCCTCTTTACCAACCACCGGGTCATATCTACAATTTACAAGGAGTTCCTTAAGCGCACGTTCACTTACGAACTTAGGTGTACGTGAATGTGCTGACTCTTGAAAGACAAGTTTATTTATTCTAGGTGGTGTAAAAGTACTGCTAGCACCTCCCGTGGCCCCATCTGGGGCGTCGGGTGTGAAAGGGTTCGTTGAACGTGACACAGCAACTATGGGTGTCGATACCCCTGTAGAGTCGACTGCGGAAACAGATGCGGAAACAGATGTGCTTGCCGAAACTTGCGTCGGGACTTGCTGTTGCACGGGGACAGATACCTGATCCTGACGTTGAACCCCTCCGCCAGACGGTCTATGTGGTGTGGCGTTAGCATACTCGGGGGCTGCATCATCTAGATATGAGGAAAGGAAAACGTCTTCTGCGGTTCTGGGACGCCCTTTTGGATGTACCTTAATTGGAAATAATGGGGGTGGCAAGTCTTTTGGTATCTCTGGAGCAGCCTTAGGTAATCCTTCGGCTAGAAGGGGATACATACCATTCATAAGAGCATTACTTTGTCTATTTACTTGTTCTGATTTCACTCGGATACCTTCCTCAATTAATAGATTTTCTTGAACTTTATTTGAACTTTCTTTACTCCTCTCTTCTTGTCTACGTGCTTTTTCTGTTCGTCTATGAGATTCTTTACGCCATAACTCGATAGCGTCTTTCTGTGACTGTCTGACCTTTCTTTTCCATAACTCTTCCTCCACTTTCATGATGCACTCTGCATCCCAGGTTCCCGCTATGGGCCACCTTTGACTTTCCGGTAATCCCTTGGTATAATCTACCCATAGATCAAGAAACAATATGGCATCTATGCCATGTTTATGGTACATGAAATGTCCTGGAGTGTCTCTAGGAGGAATAGGAACTGCTTCTTCAAGCACCCCTTTTCTGGTGGTAATCTGTCTTAACTTCGAGAAGAGCGGCATATTAACAACTGATCTGATACTTACTCTTGAACTTACTTAATACGAGAAACACAATAATGAACAGTGAACAATGAACAGTCATTCATACCACAATATGCAAGACATTTTCTGAATACTTTAAACATTAAACATTAAACATTTAATAATGGTCGACAATGATGACAGTCTGCTTAACTAATCACCACGCTGAATTCTTGACAATAACTGAATACTTCGGAATACTTGATATACTGCTAAACAGTACATATACACTGCTAAACAGTGCAGACCGGATTTGTGTACCCAAATCCGTCTTGACCGGCACAACCTATGTGCACGTCAACATGCCTCCCCGGCGATGGTACTCACCGAGTAGCTCCTTGAAACGGAAGGCCTCAGAGAATGGACAGGACTCGATAACTGCGGACATCGGACCCTCTGGACGTCGGAATTTCGGAAAACCTGGTGGGCCTCTGTATACCTCGGATCTTGCTCTCTCAGCTAGGCTCTGGTCGGGATACTTCGCACTTCTCACCGCCTCGTCTGGGTTGATCGCAGCCTCAGTCGCCCCCGCTTGACCGGAGGGAGCTTACAGGAAATCCTGCTGGTACGCGTTTATGGTCCGTCCAGCTGTGGCAGGAGACCGGGCCTGCAACGCACCGCCGGCGCGTGAGATGAGAAAGTGTCCCTATTCGGGCGCCATTATGTGGTAAATAAAATAAATATTACCGGACTGAATTTCATGCGGAATCTTAAATTAAAGTAAATAGCTCAAAATAACAAGAGGCAGAATCCGTGGTATAAGAGGTTTTCTAATGGGCTTTATTCCATTCAAAATGGCCGACTCGAGTGGCGGCCTTCAGGTTCCGTCACCACGAGGGTTCAGGAAGTGAAGTACAATAACTTATTAACAGACATACATTTTTATAATAAGTGCATTACAATGAAACGAATGTAGAAGGCGTAACATTTGATAAGAAAAATGACGTAACAGTGACATAATCGAAACTAGGCGTAATAAGGAATAAAAGAAACATAATTGGCTTGCATTATCAGACATAGGTGGATCTATAAGATAATACTTGGCATAGATGCGCGCGCAGCAGCATGACGTGTAATTGACGTGTAACTAGGGGGTGAAGGGGACTTGACATTTAGCTCTACATGTGGAGACGAGAAGTCTGGGGTCAAGTCATCCTAATCCCAAATCATATCTAACATCCTATGTTTAAAGAACTATGTTATCCACAAGGAAGAGACTCTCGGACAGAATCTATTCTATACTGACTATGTGCGTGTACAAGCGTCTAAGTGTCTATATGAGATGCGAGGGGCAGAAAACTTTCCATAGCAACAGGGCTATGAATCACTTGCATGAAGACAGAGAAGCCTGGCCTTTTGCTTGGTAACTGGAGGAATGTTTACTTAAACTACTAGGCAAGAATGCATCGGCTGAAGAGCAAAATAGATAATTCGAAGGTGAAATACAACTTCTTGGCAGACAGGCGAAAACTGGCCGAGGCAGGCACCGTTAGCTGCACAGAGAGTAGGACAAAGTTCATGGATACAGATGCGAGCTCAAGCTGAAGCTGTCAGAGACAGAGAGCAGGGAAAGGCTTTGAGGACAGAATCGGGCCTACTCGCCTGAACTGTAAAAATGGAGTAACTTGGCCATATAAAGTCGGTGGCCTTTTATACTTAGGAATCGAATATCCAGCCCATTGATGGCGGATCTGACAGAGAACATGTTGACGGTAGACACACATATGTTTGCGTCTTAGAAACTGGAACTGGAGGGAACATACATGTACTTGTAACATGCATATAGAACCGTTGGGGTCCAAGATAGGGGACATAACTGACCAGGAAAATCCACATTTCCACAGATGCTGAGACCAAAAAAAAAAAGAAAGCGTCCTCAGCCTTCGGCTTCCATTATCAATTTACATGGTAGGTGAAACTCTCATTTAATCGCTTTGCTTGTCATTAGAAGGAGTTCATAGCATCTGACGGCTCTTGGCACCTTTGAGGCTGCAATGAGTTGTCTTCTGTTAGAGCGATTGACTTACTTTCAAATGGGGGAAGCTTATTTATCCTGCCTCCCTGCACTCTGTATGTGGCGCTCTGATACTCAACATGGAGTGCTCTTTCAGATACTCTGTGTTCTGGTCACTCCAGCCCACTTTCAAAAGGGGAGCCCAGTACTTTCAATGGTGCAGAGTACTTTCCCATTACACTTCCTACTTCCGTTGCAGTCATAATAACCGATAGTTAACCAGAGCAGACTTGCTGAAGTCTCATTGTCCTGTGTTATGGTCACCCAGGGCGATTTGTCATGAGGTGCTCTGACATCATAAAGCTACAGCATGGTGTCATCTGACATGAGAGCAAGCAATAGGATGCCTTTTTCATGGAATTGAAATGGGTAGCAGGCTAGACAGGATGTGCAGGTGAAGACAAAGATGGTAACATGAATAAACTCAGGCATTAGTTGACTTATGCATTTGTTTGAAGGTTTGGGTGATCATAATATTCTCGAGATCTCTATAGGTTAACTGATAGGGTTGCACAAGAATGAAGATGTTAGAATCTGTTATTCGTAGTTTTTATTATTACCTCTAGCTGTAGCATAAGCCTTCTTTCAAAACCTTATCAGATCACTTAATAGTTACTGCTGTACCATAACCTAAAAATTCTCAGTGAGAAAGATACCATGTCACAGGGCTAGCACTGAGATCTTTTTATTTATGTCCTAATATAGGTGCTGGAATGGTGTAGAGAGTAGTAGCAAAGTTTGGCTTTTGATTGAGAGAAGTATGCTAGGTTGGAAATAAAAGTCAGATTTGAGTTTGTAGTGAGCTGTGGATTTTCGCAGAGTTACAGACGCCATAGTACTCATTATTAGCACATTATAAAAATCTGTTTCTTGTGTTGCATTAGTTTGGAGATATTCAAGTTCTGTTAATGGACTAACAGTGGACTTTTCCATCTGCAGATTATACTGAATGACCAGCAGAGGGAGTGATGCCGTAGACCATTTCTCTGCGATGCTGAGACCAAAAAAAAAAAGAAAGCGTCCTCAGCCTTCGGCTTCCATTATCAATTTACATGGTAGGTGAAACTCTCATTTAATCGCTTTGCTTGTCATTAGAAGGAGTTCATAGCATCTGACGGCTCTTGGCACCTTTGAGGCTGCAATGAGTTGTCTTCTGTTAGAGCGATTGACTTACTTTCAAATGGGGGAAGCTTATTTATCCTGCCTCCCTGCACTCTGTATGTGGCGCTCTGATACTCAACATGGAGTGCTCTTTCAGATACTCTGTGTTCTGGTCACTCCAGCCCACTTTCAAAAGGGGAGCCCAGTACTTTCAATGGTGCAGAGTACTTTCCCATTACACTTCCTACTTCCGTTGCAGTCATAATAACCGATAGTTAACCAGAGCAGACTTGCTGAAGTCTCATTGTCCTGTGTTATGGTCACCCAGGGCGATTTGTCATGAGGTGCTCTGACATCATAAAGCTACAGCATGGTGTCATCTGACATGAGAGCAAGCAATAGGATGCCTTTTTCATGGAATTGAAATGGGTAGCAGGCTAGACAGGATGTGCAGGTGAAGACAAAGATGGTAACATGAATAAACTCAGGCATTAGTTGACTTATGCATTTGTTTGAAGGTTTGGGTGATCATAATATTCTCGAGATCTCTATAGGTTAACTGATAGGGTTGCACAAGAATGAAGATGTTAGAATCTGTTATTCGTAGTTTTTATTATTACCTCTAGCTGTAGCATAAGCCTTCTTTCAAAACCTTATCAGATCACTTAATAGTTACTGCTGTACCATAACCTAAAAATTCTCAGTGAGAAAGATACCATGTCACAGGGCTAGCACTGAGATCTTTTTATTTATGTCCTAATATAGGTGCTGGAATGGTGTAGAGAGTAGTAGCAAAGTTTGGCTTTTAATTGAGAGAAGTATGCTAGGTTGGAAATAAAAGTCAGATTTGAGTTTGTAGTGAGCTGTGGATTTTCGCAGAGTTACAGACGCCATAGTACTCATTATTAGCACATTATAAAAATCTGTTTATTGTGTTGCATTAGTTTGGAGATATTCAAGTTCTGTTAATGGACTAACAGTGGACTTTTCCATCTGCAGATTATACTGAATGACCAGCAGAGGGAGTGATGCCGTAGACCATTTCTCTGCGATGCTGAGACCAAAAAAAAAAAGAAAGCGTCCTCAGCCTTCGGCTTCCATTATCAATTTACATGGTAGGTGAAACTCCCATTTAATCGCTTTGCTTGTCATTAGAAGGAGTTCATAGCATCTGACGGCTCTTGGCACCTTTGAGGCTGCAATGAGTTGTCTTCTGTTAGAGCGATTGACTTACTTTCAAATGGGGGAAGCTTATTTATCCTGCCTCCCTGCACTCTGTATGTGGCGCTCTGATACTCAACATGGAGTGCTCTTTCAGATACTCTGTGTTCTGGTCACTCCAGCCCACTTTCAAAAGGGGAGCCCAGTACTTTCAATGGTGCAGAGTACTTTCCCATTACACTTCCTACTTCTGTTGCAGTCATAATAACCGATAGTTAACCAGAGCAGACTTGCTGAAGTCTCATTGTCCTGTGTTATGGTCACCCAGGGCGATTTGTCATGAGGTGCTCTGACATCATAAAGCTACAGCATGGTGTCATCTGACATGAGAGCAAGCAATAGGATGCCTTTTTCATGGAATTGAAATGGGTAGCAGGCTAGACAGGATGTGCAGGTGAAGACAAAGATGGTAACATGAATAAACTCAGGCATTAGTTGACTTATGCATTTGTTTGAAGGTTTGGGTGATCATAATATTCTCGAGATATCTATAGGTTAACTGATAGGGTTGCACAAGAATGAAGATGTTAGAATCTGTTATTCATAGTTTTTATTATTACCTCTAGCTGTAGCATAAGCCTTCTTTCAAAACCTTATCAGATCACTTAATAGTTACTGCTGTACCATAACCTAAAAATTCTCAGTGAGAAAGATACCATGTCACAGGGCTAGCACTGAGATCTTTTTATTTATGTCCTAATATAGGTGCTGGAATGGTGTAGAGAGTAGTAGCAAAGTTAGGCTTTTGATTGAGAGAAGTATGCTAGGTTGGAAATAAAAGTCAGATTTGAGTTTGTAGTGAGCTGTGGATTTTCGCAGAGTTACAGACGCCATAGTACTCATTATTAGCACATTATAAAAATCTGTTTATTGTGTTGCATTAGTTTGGAGATATTCAAGTTCTGTTAATGGACTAACAGTGGACTTTTCCATCTGCAGATTATACTGAATGACCAGCAGAGGGAGTGATGCCGTAGACCATTTCTCTGCGATGCTGAGACCAAAAAAAAAAAGAAAGCGTCCTCAGCCTTCGGCTTCCATTATCAATTTACATGGTAGGTGAAACTCTCATTTAATCGCTTTGCTTGTCATTAGAAGGAGTTCATAGCATCTGACGGCTCTTGGCACCTTTGAGGCTGCAATGAGTTGTCTTCTGTTAGAGCGATTGACTTACTTTCAAATGGGGGAAGCTTATTTATCCTGCCTCCCTGCACTCTGTATGTGGCGCTCTGATACTCAACATGGAGTGCTCTTTCAGATACTCTGTGTTCTGGTCACTCCAGCCCACTTTCAAAAGGGGAGCCCAGTACTTTCAATGGTGCAGAGTACTTTCCCATTACACTTCCTACTTCCGTTGCAGTCATAATAACCGATAGTTAACCAGAGCAGACTTGCTGAAGTCTCATTGTCCTGTGTTATGGTCACCCAGGGCGATTTGTCATGAGGTGCTCTGACATCATAAAGCTACAGCATGGTGTCATCTGACATGAGAGCAAGCAATAGGATGCCTTTTTCATGGAATTGAAATGGGTAGCAGGCTAGACAGGATGTGCAGGTGAAGACAAAGATGGTAACATGAATAAACTCAGGCATTAGTTGACTTATGCATTTGTTTGAAGGTTTGGGTGATCATAATATTCTCGAGATCTCTATAGGTTAACTGATAGGGTTGCACAAGAATGAAGATGTTAGAATCTGTTATTCGTAGTTTTTATTATTACCTCTAGCTGTAGCATAAGCCTTCTTTCAAAACCTTATCAGATCACTTAATAGTTACTGCTGTACCATAACCTAAAAATTCTCAGTGAGAAAGATACCATGTCACAGGGCTAGCACTGAGATCTTTTTATTTATGTCCTAATATAGGTGCTGGAATGGTGTAGAGAGTAGTAGCAAAGTTTGGCTTTTGATTGAGAGAAGTATGCTAGGTTGGAAATAAAAGTCAGATTTGAGTTTGTAGTGAGCTGTGGATTTTCGCAGAGTTACAGACGCCATAGTACTCATTATTAGCACATTATAAAAATCTGTTTATTGTGTTGCATTAGTTTGGAGATATTCAAGTTCTGTTAATGGACTAACAGTGCACTTTTCCATCTGCAGATTATACTGAATGACCAGCAGAGGGAGTGATGCCGTAGACCATTTCTCTGCGATGCCGAGACCAAAAAAAAAAAGAAAGCGTCCTCAGCCTTCGGCTTCCATTATCAATTTACATGGTACGTGAAACTCTCATTTAATTGCTTTGCTTGTCATTAGAAGGAGTTCATAGCATCTGACGGCTCTTGGCACCTTTGAGGCTGCAATGAGTTGTCTTCTGTTAGAGCGATTGACTTGCTTTCAAATGGGGGAAGCTTATTTATCCTGCCTCCCTGCACTCTGTATGTGGCGCTCTGATACTCAACATGGAGTGCTCTTTCAGATACTCTGTGTTCTGGTCACTCCAGCCCACTTTCAAAAGGGGAGCCCAGTACTTTCAATGGTGCAGAGTACTTTCCCATTACACTTCCTACTTCCGTTGCAGTCATAATAACCGATAGTTAACCAGAGCAGACTTGCTGAAGTCTCATTGTCCTGTGTTATGGTCACCCAGGGCGATTTGTCATGAGGTGCTCTGACATCATAAAGCTACAGCATGGTGTCATCTGACATGAGAGCAAGCAATAGGATGCCTTTTTCATGGAATTGAAATGGGTAGCAGGCTAGACAGGATGCGCAGGTGAAGACAAAGATGGTAACATGAATAAACTCAGGCATTAGTTGACTTATGCATTTGTTTGAAGGTTTGGGTGATCATAATATTCTCGAGATCTCTATAGGTTAACTGATAGGGTTGCACAAGAATGAAGATGTTAGAATCTGTTATTCGTAGTTTTTATTATTACCTCTAGCTGTAGCATAAGCCTTCTTTCAAAACCTTATCAGATCACTTAATAGTTACTGCTGTACCATAACCTAAAAATTCTCAGTGAGAAAGATACCATGTCACAGGGCTAGCACTGAGATCTTTTTATTTATGTCCTAATATAGGTGCTGGAATGGTGTAGAGAGTAGTAGCAAAGTTTGGCTTTTGATTGAGAGAAGTATGCTAGGTTGGAAATAAAAGTCAGATTTGAGTTTGTAGTGAGCTGTGGATTTTCGCAGAGTTACAGACGCCATAGTACTCATTATTAGCACATTATAAAAATCTGTTTATTGTGTTGCATTAGTTTGGAGATATTCAAGTTCTGTTAATGGACTAACAGTGGACTTTTCCATCTGCAGATTATACTGAATGACCAGCAGAGGGAGTGATGCCGTAGACCATTTCTCTGCGATGCCGAGACCAAAAAAAAAAAGAAAGCGTCCTCAGCCTTCGGCTTCCATTATCAATTTACATGGTACGTGAAACTCTCATTTAATTGCTTTGCTTGTCATTAGAAGGAGTTCATAGCATCTGACGGCTCTTGGCACCTTTGAGGCTGCAATGAGTTGTCTTCTGTTAGAGCGATTGACTTGCTTTCAAATGGGGGAAGCTTATTTATCCTGCCTCCCTGCACTCTGTATGTGGCGCTCTGATACTCAACATGGAGTGCTCTTTCAGATACTCTGTGTTCTGGTCACTCCAGCCCACTTTCAAAAGGGGAGCCCAGTACTTTCAATGGTGCAGAGTACTTTCCCATTACACTTCCTACTTCCGTTGCAGTCATAATAACCGATAGTTAACCAGAGCAGACTTGCTGAAGTCTCATTGTCCTGTGTTATGGTCACCCAGGGCGATTTGTCATGAGGTGCTCTGACATCATAAAGCTACAGCATGGTGTCATCTGACATGAGAGCAAGCAATAGGATGCCTTTTTCATGGAATTGAAATGGGTAGCAGGCTAGACAGGATGTGCAGGTGAAGACAAAGATGGTAACATGAATAAACTCAGGCATTAGTTGACTTATGCATTTGTTTGAAGGTTTGGGTGATCATAATATTCTCGAGATCTCTATAGGTTAACTGATAGGGTTGCACAAGAATGAAGATGTTAGAATCTGTTATTCGTAGTTTTTATTATTACCTCTAGCTGTAGCATAAGCCTTCTTTCAAAACCTTATCAGATCACTTAATAGTTACTGCTGTACCATAACCTAAAAATTCTCAGTGAGAAAGATACCATGTCACAGGGCTAGCACTGAGATCTTTTTATTTATGTCCTAATATAGGTGCTGGAATGGTGTAGAGAGTAGTAGCAAAGTTTGGCTTTTGATTGAGAGAAGTATGCTAGGTTGGAAATAAAAGTCAGATTTGAGTTTGTAGTGAGCTGTGGATTTTCGCAGAGTTACAGACGCCATAGTACTCATTATTAGCACATTATAAAAATCTGTTTCTTGTGTTGCATTAGTTTGGAGATATTCAAGTTCTGTTAATGGACTAACAGTGGACTTTTCCATCTGCAGATTATACTGAATGACCAGCAGAGGGAGTGATGCCGTAGACCATTTCTCTGCGATGCTGAGACCAAAAAAAAAAAGAAAGCGTCCTCAGCCTTCGGCTTCCATTATCAATTTACATGGTAGGTGAAACTCTCATTTAATCGCTTTGCTTGTCATTAGAAGGAGTTCATAGCATCTGACGGCTCTTGGCACCTTTGAGGCTGCAATGAGTTGTCTTCTGTTAGAGCGATTGACTTACTTTCAAATGGGGGAAGCTTATTTATCCTGCCTCCCTGCACTCTGTATGTGGCGCTCTGATACTCAACATGGAGTGCTCTTTCAGATACTCTGTGTTCTGGTCACTCCAGCCCACTTTCAAAAGGGGAGCCCAGTACTTTCAATGGTGCAGAGTACTTTCCCATTACACTTCCTACTTCCGTTGCAGTCATAATAACCGATAGTTAACCAGAGCAGACTTGCTGAAGTCTCATTGTCCTGTGTTATGGTCACCCAGGGCGATTTGTCATGAGGTGCTCTGACATCATAAAGCTACAGCATGGTGTCATCTGACATGAGAGCAAGCAATAGGATGCCTTTTTCATGGAATTGAAATGGGTAGCAGGCTAGACAGGATGTGCAGGTGAAGACAAAGATGGTAACATGAATAAACTCAGGCATTAGTTGACTTATGCATTTGTTTGAAGGTTTGGGTGATCATAATATTCTCGAGATATCTATAGGTTAACTGATAGGGTTGCACAAGAATGAAGATGTTAGAATCTGTTATTCATAGTTTTTATTATTACCTCTAGCTGTAGCATAAGCCTTCTTTCAAAACCTTATCAGATCACTTAATAGTTACTGCTGTACCATAACCTAAAAATTCTCAGTGAGAAAGATACCATGTCACAGGGCTAGCACTGAGAACTTTTTATTTATGTCCTAATATAGGTGCTGGAATGGTGTAGAGAGTAGTAGCAAAGTTTGGCTTTTGATTGAGAGAAGTATGCTAGGTTGGAAATAAAAGTCAGATTTGAGTTTGTAGTGAGCTGTGGATTTTCGCAGAGTTACAGACGCCATAGTACTCATTATTAGCACATTATAAAAATCTGTTTATTGTGTTGCATTAGTTTGGAGATATTCAAGTTCTGTTAATGGACTAACAGTGGACTTTTCCATCTGCAGATTATACTGAATGACCAGCAGAGGGAGTGATGCCGTAGACCATTTCTCTGCGATGCCGAGACCAAAAAAAAAAAGAAAGCGTCCTCAGCCTTCGGCTTCCATTATCAATTTACATGGTACGTGAAACTCTCATTTAATTGCTTTGCTTGTCATTAGAAGGAGTTCATAGCATCTGACGGCTCTTGGCACCTTTGAGGCTGCAATGAGTTGTCTTCTGTTAGAGCGATTGACTTACTTTCAAATGGGGGAAGCTTATTTATCCTGCCTCCCTGCACTCTGTATGTGGCGCTCTGATACTCAACATGGAGTGCTCTTTCAGATACTCTGTGTTCTGGTCACTCCAGCCCACTTTCAAAAGGGGAGCCCAGTACTTTCAATGGTGCAGAGTACTTTCCCATTACACTTCCTACTTCTGTTGCAGTCATAATAACCGATAGTTAACCAGAGCAGACTTGCTGAAGTCTCATTGTCCTGTGTTATGGTCACCCAGGGCGATTTGTCATGAGGTGCTCTGACATCATAAAGCTACAGCATGGTGTCATCTGACATGAGAGCAAGCAATAGGATGCCTTTTTCATGGAATTGAAATGGGTAGCAGGCTAGACAGGATGTGCAGGTGAAGACAAAGATGGTAACATGAATAAACTCAGGCATTAGTTGACTTATGCATTTGTTTGAAGGTTTGGGTGATCATAATATTCTCGAGATATCTATAGGTTAACTGATAGGGTTGCACAAGAATGAAGATGTTAGAATCTGTTATTCGTAGTTTTTATTATTACCTCTAGCTGTAGCATAAGCCTTCTTTCAAAACCTTATCAGATCACTTAATAGTTACTGCTGTACCATAACCTAAAAATTCTCAGTGAGAAAGATACCATGTCACAGGGCTAGCACTGAGATCTTTTTATTTATGTCCTAATATAGGTGCTGGAATGGTGTAGAGAGTAGTAGCAAAGTTTGGCTTTTGATTGAGAGAAGTATGCTAGGTTGGAAATAAAAGTCAGATTTGAGTTTGTAGTGAGCTGTGGATTTTCGCAGAGTTACAGACGCCATAGTACTCATTATTAGCACATTATAAAAATCTGTTTATTGTGTTGCATTAGTTTGGAGATATTCAAGTTCTGTTAATGGACTAACAGTGGACTTTTCCATCTGCAGATTATACTGAATGACCAGCAGAGGGAGTGATGCCGTAGACCATTTCTCTGCGATGCCGAGACCAAAAAAAAAAAGAAAGCGTCCTCAGCCTTCGGCTTCCATTATCAATTTACATGGTACGTGAAACTCTCATTTAATTGCTTTGCTTGTCATTAGAAGGAGTTCATAGCATCTGACGGCTCTTGGCACCTTTGAGGCTGCAATGAGTTGTCTTCTGTTAGAGCGATTGACTTGCTTTCAAATGGGGGAAGCTTATTTATCCTGCCTCCCTGCACTCTGTATGTGGCGCTCTGATACTCAACATGGAGTGCTCTTTCAGATACTCTGTGTTCTGGTCACTCCAGCCCACTTTCAAAAGGGGAGCCCAGTACTTTCAATGGTGCAGAGTACTTTCCCATTACACTTCCTACTTCCGTTGCAGTCATAATAACCGATAGTTAACCAGAGCAGACTTGCTGAAGTCTCATTGTCCTGTGTTATGGTCACCCAGGGCGATTTGTCATGAGGTGCTCTGACATCATAAAGCTACAGCATGGTGTCATCTGACATGAGAGCAAGCAATAGGATGCCTTTTTCATGGAATTGAAATGGGTAGCAGGCTAGACAGGATGTGCAGGTGAAGACAAAGATGGTAACATGAATAAACTCAGGCATTAGTTGACTTATGCATTTGTTTGAAGGTTTGGGTGATCATAATATTCTCGAGATCTCTATAGGTTAACTGATAGGGTTGCACAAGAATGAAGATGTTAGAATCTGTTATTCGTAGTTTTTATTATTACCTCTAGCTGTAGCATAAGCCTTCTTTCAAAACCTTATCAGATCACTTAATAGTTACTGCTGTACCATAACCTAAAAATTCTCAGTGAGAAAGATACCATGTCACAGGGCTAGCACTGAGATCTTTTTATTTATGTCCTAATATAGGTGCTGGAATGGTGTAGAGAGTAGTAGCAAAGTTAGGCTTTTGATTGAGAGAAGTATGCTAGGTTGGAAATAAAAGTCAGATTTGAGTTTGTAGTGAGCTGTGGATTTTCGCAGAGTTACAGACGCCATAGTACTCATTATTAGCACATTATAAAAATCTGTTTATTGTGTTGCATTAGTTTGGAGATATTCAAGTTCTGTTAATGGACTAACAGTGGACTTTTCCATCTGCAGATTATACTGAATGACCAGCAGAGGGAGTGATGCCGTAGACCATTTCTCTGCGATGCTGAGACCAAAAAAAAAAAGAAAGCGTCCTCAGCCTTCGGCTTCCATTATCAATTTACATGGTAGGTGAAACTCTCATTTAATCGCTTTGCTTGTCATTAGAAGGAGTTCATAGCATCTGACGGCTCTTGGCACCTTTGAGGCTGCAATGAGTTGTCTTCTGTTAGAGCGATTGACTTACTTTCAAATGGGGGAAGCTTATTTATCCTGCCTCCCTGCACTCTGTATGTGGCGCTCTGATACTCAACATGGAGTGCTCTTTCAGATACTCTGTGTTCTGGTCACTCCAGCCCACTTTCAAAAGGGGAGCCCAGTACTTTCAATGGTGCAGAGTACTTTCCCATTACACTTCCTACTTCCGTTGCAGTCATAATAACCGATAGTTAACCAGAGCAGACTTGCTGAAGTCTCATTGTCCTGTGTTATGGTCACCCAGGGCGATTTGTCATGAGGTGCTCTGACATCATAAAGCTACAGCATGGTGTCATCTGACATGAGAGCAAGCAATAGGATGCCTTTTTCATGGAATTGAAATGGGTAGCAGGCTAGACAGGATGTGCAGGTGAAGACAAAGATGGTAACATGAATAAACTCAGGCATTAGTTGACTTATGCATTTGTTTGAAGGTTTGGGTGATCATAATATTCTCGAGATCTCTATAGGTTAACTGATAGGGTTGCACAAGAATGAAGATGTTAGAATCTGTTATTCGTAGTTTTTATTATTACCTCTAGCTGTAGCATAAGCCTTCTTTCAAAACCTTATCAGATCACTTAATAGTTACTGCTGTACCATAACCTAAAAATTCTCAGTGAGAAAGATACCATGTCACAGGGCTAGCACTGAGATCTTTTTATTTATGTCCTAATATAGGTGCTGGAATGGTGTAGAGAGTAGTAGCAAAGTTTGGCTTTTGATTGAGAGAAGTATGCTAGGTTGGAAATAAAAGTCAGATTTGAGTTTGTAGTGAGCTGTGGATTTTCGCAGAGTTACAGACGCCATAGTACTCATTATTAGCACATTATAAAAATCTGTTTCTTGTGTTGCATTAGTTTGGAGATATTCAAGTTCTGTTAATGGACTAACAGTGGACTTTTCCATCTGCAGATTATACTGAATGACCAGCAGAGGGAGTGATGCCGTAGACCATTTCTCTGCGATGCTGAGACCAAAAAAAAAAAGAAAGCGTCCTCAGCCTTCGGCTTCCATTATCAATTTACATGGTAGGTGAAACTCTCATTTAATCGCTTTGCTTGTCATTAGAAGGAGTTCATAGCATCTGACGGCTCTTGGCACCTTTGAGGCTGCAATGAGTTGTCTTCTGTTAGAGCGATTGACTTACTTTCAAATGGGGGAAGCTTATTTATCCTGCCTCCCTGCACTCTGTATGTGGCGCTCTGATACTCAACATGGAGTGCTCTTTCAGATACTCTGTGTTCTGGTCACTCCAGCCCACTTTCAAAAGGGGAGCCCAGTACTTTCAATGGTGCAGAGTACTTTCCCATTACACTTCCTACTTCCGTTGCAGTCATAATAACCGATAGTTAACCAGAGCAGACTTGCTGAAGTCTCATTGTCCTGTGTTATGGTCACCCAGGGCGATTTGTCATGAGGTGCTCTGACATCATAAAGCTACAGCATGGTGTCATCTGACATGAGAGCAAGCAATAGGATGCCTTTTTCATGGAATTGAAATGGGTAGCAGGCTAGACAGGATGTGCAGGTGAAGACAAAGATGGTAACATGAATAAACTCAGGCATTAGTTGACTTATGCATTTGTTTGAAGGTTTGGGTGATCATAATATTCTCGAGATATCTATAGGTTAACTGATAGGGTTGCACAAGAATGAAGATGTTAGAATCTGTTATTCATAGTTTTTATTATTACCTCTAGCTGTAGCATAAGCCTTCTTTCAAAACCTTATCAGATCACTTAATAGTTACTGCTGTACCATAACCTAAAAATTCTCAGTGAGAAAGATACCATGTCACAGGGCTAGCACTGAGATCTTTTTATTTATGTCCTAATATAGGTGCTGGAATGGTGTAGAGAGTAGTAGCAAAGTTTGGCTTTTGATTGAGAGAAGTATGCTAGGTTGGAAATAAAAGTCAGATTTGAGTTTGTAGTGAGCTGTGGATTTTCGCAGAGTTACAGACGCCATAGTACTCATTATTAGCACATTATAAAAATCTGTTTATTGTGTTGCATTAGTTTGGAGATATTCAAGTTCTGTTAATGGACTAACAGTGGACTTTTCCATCTGCAGATTATACTGAATGACCAGCAGAGGGAGTGATGCCGTAGACCATTTCTCTGCGATGCCGAGACCAAAAAAAAAAAGAAAGCGTCCTCAGCCTTCGGCTTCCATTATCAATTTACATGGTACGTGAAACTCTCATTTAATTGCTTTGCTTGTCATTAGAAGGAGTTCATAGCATCTGACGGCTCTTGGCACCTTTGAGGCTGCAATGAGTTGTCTTCTGTTAGAGCGATTGACTTACTTTCAAATGGGGGAAGCTTATTTATCCTGCCTCCCTGCACTCTGTATGTGGCGCTCTGATACTCAACATGGAGTGCTCTTTCAGATACTCTGTGTTCTGGTCACTCCAGCCCACTTTCAAAAGGGGAGCCCAGTACTTTCAATGGTGCAGAGTACTTTCCCATTACACTTCCTACTTCTGTTGCAGTCATAATAACCGATAGTTAACCAGAGCAGACTTGCTGAAGTCTCATTGTCCTGTGTTATGGTCACCCAGGGCGATTTGTCATGAGGTGCTCTGACATCATAAAGCTACAGCATGGTGTCATCTGACATGAGAGCAAGCAATAGGATGCCTTTTTCATGGAATTGAAATGGGTAGCAGGCTAGACAGGATGTGCAGGTGAAGACAAAGATGGTAACATGAATAAACTCAGGCATTAGTTGACTTATGCATTTGTTTGAAGGTTTGGGTGATCATAATATTCTCGAGATATCTATAGGTTAACTGATAGGGTTGCACAAGAATGAAGATGTTAGAATCTGTTATTCGTAGTTTTTATTATTACCTCTAGCTGTAGCATAAGCCTTCTTTCAAAACCTTATCAGATCACTTAATAGTTACTGCTGTACCATAACCTAAAAATTCTCAGTGAGAAAGATACCATGTCACAGGGCTAGCACTGAGATCTTTTTATTTATGTCCTAATATAGGTGCTGGAATGGTGTAGAGAGTAGTAGCAAAGTTTGGCTTTTGATTGAGAGAAGTATGCTAGGTTGGAAATAAAAGTCAGATTTGAGTTTGTAGTGAGCTGTGGATTTTCGCAGAGTTACAGACGCCATAGTACTCATTATTAGCACATTATAAAAATCTGTTTATTGTGTTGCATTAGTTTGGAGATATTCAAGTTCTGTTAATGGACTAACAGTGGACTTTTCCATCTGCAGATTATACTGAATGACCAGCAGAGGGAGTGATGCCGTAGACCATTTCTCTGCGATGCCGAGACCAAAAAAAAAAAGAAAGCGTCCTCAGCCTTCGGCTTCCATTATCAATTTACATGGTACGTGAAACTCTCATTTAATTGCTTTGCTTGTCATTAGAAGGAGTTCATAGCATCTGACGGCTCTTGGCACCTTTGAGGCTGCAATGAGTTGTCTTCTGTTAGAGCGATTGACTTGCTTTCAAATGGGGGAAGCTTATTTATCCTGCCTCCCTGCACTCTGTATGTGGCGCTCTGATACTCAACATGGAGTGCTCTTTCAGATACTCTGTGTTCTGGTCACTCCAGCCCACTTTCAAAAGGGGAGCCCAGTACTTTCAATGGTGCAGAGTACTTTCCCATTACACTTCCTACTTCCGTTGCAGTCATAATAACCGATAGTTAACCAGAGCAGACTTGCTGAAGTCTCATTGTCCTGTGTTATGGTCACCCAGGGCGATTTGTCATGAGGTGCTCTGACATCATAAAGCTACAGCATGGTGTCATCTGACATGAGAGCAAGCAATAGGATGCCTTTTTCATGGAATTGAAATGGGTAGCAGGCTAGACAGGATGTGCAGGTGAAGACAAAGATGGTAACATGAATAAACTCAGGCATTAGTTGACTTATGCATTTGTTTGAAGGTTTGGGTGATCATAATATTCTCGAGATCTCTATAGGTTAACTGATAGGGTTGCACAAGAATGAAGATGTTAGAATCTGTTATTCGTAGTTTTTATTATTACCTCTAGCTGTAGCATAAGCCTTCTTTCAAAACCTTATCAGATCACTTAATAGTTACTGCTGTACCATAACCTAAAAATTCTCAGTGAGAAAGATACCATGTCACAGGGCTAGCACTGAGATCTTTTTATTTATGTCCTAATATAGGTGCTGGAATGGTGTAGAGAGTAGTAGCAAAGTTAGGCTTTTGATTGAGAGAAGTATGCTAGGTTGGAAATAAAAGTCAGATTTGAGTTTGTAGTGAGCTGTGGATTTTCGCAGAGTTACAGACGCCATAGTACTCATTATTAGCACATTATAAAAATCTGTTTATTGTGTTGCATTAGTTTGGAGATATTCAAGTTCTGTTAATGGACTAACAGTGGACTTTTCCATCTGCAGATTATACTGAATGACCAGCAGAGGGAGTGATGCCGTAGACCATTTCTCTGCGATGCTGAGACCAAAAAAAAAAAGAAAGCGTCCTCAGCCTTCGGCTTCCATTATCAATTTACATGGTAGGTGAAACTCTCATTTAATCGCTTTGCTTGTCATTAGAAGGAGTTCATAGCATCTGACGGCTCTTGGCACCTTTGAGGCTGCAATGAGTTGTCTTCTGTTAGAGCGATTGACTTACTTTCAAATGGGGGAAGCTTATTTATCCTGCCTCCCTGCACTCTGTATGTGGCGCTCTGATACTCAACATGGAGTGCTCTTTCAGATACTCTGTGTTCTGGTCACTCCAGCCCACTTTCAAAAGGGGAGCCCAGTACTTTCAATGGTGCAGAGTACTTTCCCATTACACTTCCTACTTCCGTTGCAGTCATAATAACCGATAGTTAACCAGAGCAGACTTGCTGAAGTCTCATTGTCCTGTGTTATGGTCACCCAGGGCGATTTGTCATGAGGTGCTCTGACATCATAAAGCTACAGCATGGTGTCATCTGACATGAGAGCAAGCAATAGGATGCCTTTTTCATGGAATTGAAATGGGTAGCAGGCTAGACAGGATGTGCAGGTGAAGACAAAGATGGTAACATGAATAAACTCAGGCATTAGTTGACTTATGCATTTGTTTGAAGGTTTGGGTGATCATAATATTCTCGAGATCTCTATAGGTTAACTGATAGGGTTGCACAAGAATGAAGATGTTAGAATCTGTTATTCGTAGTTTTTATTATTACCTCTAGCTGTAGCATAAGCCTTCTTTCAAAACCTTATCAGATCACTTAATAGTTACTGCTGTACCATAACCTAAAAATTCTCAGTGAGAAAGATACCATGTCACAGGGCTAGCACTGAGATCTTTTTATTTATGTCCTAATATAGGTGCTGGAATGGTGTAGAGAGTAGTAGCAAAGTTTGGCTTTTGATTGAGAGAAGTATGCTAGGTTGGAAATAAAAGTCAGATTTGAGTTTGTAGTGAGCTGTGGATTTTCGCAGAGTTACAGACGCCATAGTACTCATTATTAGCACATTATAAAAATCTGTTTATTGTGTTGCATTAGTTTGGAGATATTCAAGTTCTGTTAATGGACTAACAGTGCACTTTTCCATCTGCAGATTATACTGAATGACCAGCAGAGGGAGTGATGCCGTAGACCATTTCTCTGCGATGCCGAGACCAAAAAAAAAAAGAAAGCGTCCTCAGCCTTCGGCTTCCATTATCAATTTACATGGTACGTGAAACTCTCATTTAATTGCTTTGCTTGTCATTAGAAGGAGTTCATAGCATCTGACGGCTCTTGGCACCTTTGAGGCTGCAATGAGTTGTCTTCTGTTAGAGCGATTGACTTGCTTTCAAATGGGGGAAGCTTATTTATCCTGCCTCCCTGCACTCTGTATGTGGCGCTCTGATACTCAACATGGAGTGCTCTTTCAGATACTCTGTGTTCTGGTCACTCCAGCCCACTTTCAAAAGGGGAGCCCAGTACTTTCAATGGTGCAGAGTACTTTCCCATTACACTTCCTACTTCCGTTGCAGTCATAATAACCGATAGTTAACCAGAGCAGACTTGCTGAAGTCTCATTGTCCTGTGTTATGGTCACCCAGGGCGATTTGTCATGAGGTGCTCTGACATCATAAAGCTACAGCATGGTGTCATCTGACATGAGAGCAAGCAATAGGATGCCTTTTTCATGGAATTGAAATGGGTAGCAGGCTAGACAGGATGCGCAGGTGAAGACAAAGATGGTAACATGAATAAACTCAGGCATTAGTTGACTTATGCATTTGTTTGAAGGTTTGGGTGATCATAATATTCTCGAGATCTCTATAGGTTAACTGATAGGGTTGCACAAGAATGAAGATGTTAGAATCTGTTATTCGTAGTTTTTATTATTACCTCTAGCTGTAGCATAAGCCTTCTTTCAAAACCTTATCAGATCACTTAATAGTTACTGCTGTACCATAACCTAAAAATTCTCAGTGAGAAAGATACCATGTCACAGGGCTAGCACTGAGATCTTTTTATTTATGTCCTAATATAGGTGCTGGAATGGTGTAGAGAGTAGTAGCAAAGTTTGGCTTTTGATTGAGAGAAGTATGCTAGGTTGGAAATAAAAGTCAGATTTGAGTTTGTAGTGAGCTGTGGATTTTCGCAGAGTTACAGACGCCATAGTACTCATTATTAGCACATTATAAAAATCTGTTTATTGTGTTGCATTAGTTTGGAGATATTCAAGTTCTGTTAATGGACTAACAGTGGACTTTTCCATCTGCAGATTATACTGAATGACCAGCAGAGGGAGTGATGCCGTAGACCATTTCTCTGCGATGCCGAGACCAAAAAAAAAAAGAAAGCGTCCTCAGCCTTCGGCTTCCATTATCAATTTACATGGTACGTGAAACTCTCATTTAATTGCTTTGCTTGTCATTAGAAGGAGTTCATAGCATCTGACGGCTCTTGGCACCTTTGAGGCTGCAATGAGTTGTCTTCTGTTAGAGCGATTGACTTGCTTTCAAATGGGGGAAGCTTATTTATCCTGCCTCCCTGCACTCTGTATGTGGCGCTCTGATACTCAACATGGAGTGCTCTTTCAGATACTCTGTGTTCTGGTCACTCCAGCCCACTTTCAAAAGGGGAGCCCAGTACTTTCAATGGTGCAGAGTACTTTCCCATTACACTTCCTACTTCCGTTGCAGTCATAATAACCGATAGTTAACCAGAGCAGACTTGCTGAAGTCTCATTGTCCTGTGTTATGGTCACCCAGGGCGATTTGTCATGAGGTGCTCTGACATCATAAAGCTACAGCATGGTGTCATCTGACATGAGAGCAAGCAATAGGATGCCTTTTTCATGGAATTGAAATGGGTAGCAGGCTAGACAGGATGTGCAGGTGAAGACAAAGATGGTAACATGAATAAACTCAGGCATTAGTTGACTTATGCATTTGTTTGAAGGTTTGGGTGATCATAATATTCTCGAGATCTCTATAGGTTAACTGATAGGGTTGCACAAGAATGAAGATGTTAGAATCTGTTATTCGTAGTTTTTATTATTACCTCTAGCTGTAGCATAAGCCTTCTTTCAAAACCTTATCAGATCACTTAATAGTTACTGCTGTACCATAACCTAAAAATTCTCAGTGAGAAAGATACCATGTCACAGGGCTAGCACTGAGATCTTTTTATTTATGTCCTAATATAGGTGCTGGAATGGTGTAGAGAGTAGTAGCAAAGTTTGGCTTTTGATTGAGAGAAGTATGCTAGGTTGGAAATAAAAGTCAGATTTGAGTTTGTAGTGAGCTGTGGATTTTCGCAGAGTTACAGACGCCATAGTACTCATTATTAGCACATTATAAAAATCTGTTTCTTGTGTTGCATTAGTTTGGAGATATTCAAGTTCTGTTAATGGACTAACAGTGGACTTTTCCATCTGCAGATTATACTGAATGACCAGCAGAGGGAGTGATGCCGTAGACCATTTCTCTGCGATGCTGAGACCAAAAAAAAAAAGAAAGCGTCCTCAGCCTTCGGCTTCCATTATCAATTTACATGGTAGGTGAAACTCTCATTTAATCGCTTTGCTTGTCATTAGAAGGAGTTCATAGCATCTGACGGCTCTTGGCACCTTTGAGGCTGCAATGAGTTGTCTTCTGTTAGAGCGATTGACTTACTTTCAAATGGGGGAAGCTTATTTATCCTGCCTCCCTGCACTCTGTATGTGGCGCTCTGATACTCAACATGGAGTGCTCTTTCAGATACTCTGTGTTCTGGTCACTCCAGCCCACTTTCAAAAGGGGAGCCCAGTACTTTCAATGGTGCAGAGTACTTTCCCATTACACTTCCTACTTCCGTTGCAGTCATAATAACCGATAGTTAACCAGAGCAGACTTGCTGAAGTCTCATTGTCCTGTGTTATGGTCACCCAGGGCGATTTGTCATGAGGTGCTCTGACATCATAAAGCTACAGCATGGTGTCATCTGACATGAGAGCAAGCAATAGGATGCCTTTTTCATGGAATTGAAATGGGTAGCAGGCTAGACAGGATGTGCAGGTGAAGACAAAGATGGTAACATGAATAAACTCAGGCATTAGTTGACTTATGCATTTGTTTGAAGGTTTGGGTGATCATAATATTCTCGAGATATCTATAGGTTAACTGATAGGGTTGCACAAGAATGAAGATGTTAGAATCTGTTATTCATAGTTTTTATTATTACCTCTAGCTGTAGCATAAGCCTTCTTTCAAAACCTTATCAGATCACTTAATAGTTACTGCTGTACCATAACCTAAAAATTCTCAGTGAGAAAGATACCATGTCACAGGGCTAGCACTGAGATCTTTTTATTTATGTCCTAATATAGGTGCTGGAATGGTGTAGAGAGTAGTAGCAAAGTTTGGCTTTTGATTGAGAGAAGTATGCTAGGTTGGAAATAAAAGTCAGATTTGAGTTTGTAGTGAGCTGTGGATTTTCGCAGAGTTACAGACGCCATAGTACTCATTATTAGCACATTATAAAAATCTGTTTATTGTGTTGCATTAGTTTGGAGATATTCAAGTTCTGTTAATGGACTAACAGTGGACTTTTCCATCTGCAGATTATACTGAATGACCAGCAGAGGGAGTGATGCCGTAGACCATTTCTCTGCGATGCCGAGACCAAAAAAAAAAAGAAAGCGTCCTCAGCCTTCGGCTTCCATTATCAATTTACATGGTACGTGAAACTCTCATTTAATTGCTTTGCTTGTCATTAGAAGGAGTTCATAGCATCTGACGGCTCTTGGCACCTTTGAGGCTGCAATGAGTTGTCTTCTGTTAGAGCGATTGACTTACTTTCAAATGGGGGAAGCTTATTTATCCTGCCTCCCTGCACTCTGTATGTGGCGCTCTGATACTCAACATGGAGTGCTCTTTCAGATACTCTGTGTTCTGGTCACTCCAGCCCACTTTCAAAAGGGGAGCCCAGTACTTTCAATGGTGCAGAGTACTTTCCCATTACACTTCCTACTTCTGTTGCAGTCATAATAACCGATAGTTAACCAGAGCAGACTTGCTGAAGTCTCATTGTCCTGTGTTATGGTCACCCAGGGCGATTTGTCATGAGGTGCTCTGACATCATAAAGCTACAGCATGGTGTCATCTGACATGAGAGCAAGCAATAGGATGCCTTTTTCATGGAATTGAAATGGGTAGCAGGCTAGACAGGATGTGCAGGTGAAGACAAAGATGGTAACATGAATAAACTCAGGCATTAGTTGACTTATGCATTTGTTTGAAGGTTTGGGTGATCATAATATTCTCGAGATATCTATAGGTTAACTGATAGGGTTGCACAAGAATGAAGATGTTAGAATCTGTTATTCGTAGTTTTTATTATTACCTCTAGCTGTAGCATAAGCCTTCTTTCAAAACCTTATCAGATCACTTAATAGTTACTGCTGTACCATAACCTAAAAATTCTCAGTGAGAAAGATACCATGTCACAGGGCTAGCACTGAGATCTTTTTATTTATGTCCTAATATAGGTGCTGGAATGGTGTAGAGAGTAGTAGCAAAGTTTGGCTTTTGATTGAGAGAAGTATGCTAGGTTGGAAATAAAAGTCAGATTTGAGTTTGTAGTGAGCTGTGGATTTTCGCAGAGTTACAGACGCCATAGTACTCATTATTAGCACATTATAAAAATCTGTTTATTGTGTTGCATTAGTTTGGAGATATTCAAGTTCTGTTAATGGACTAACAGTGGACTTTTCCATCTGCAGATTATACTGAATGACCAGCAGAGGGAGTGATGCCGTAGACCATTTCTCTGCGATGCCGAGACCAAAAAAAAAAAGAAAGCGTCCTCAGCCTTCGGCTTCCATTATCAATTTACATGGTACGTGAAACTCTCATTTAATTGCTTTGCTTGTCATTAGAAGGAGTTCATAGCATCTGACGGCTCTTGGCACCTTTGAGGCTGCAATGAGTTGTCTTCTGTTAGAGCGATTGACTTGCTTTCAAATGGGGGAAGCTTATTTATCCTGCCTCCCTGCACTCTGTATGTGGCGCTCTGATACTCAACATGGAGTGCTCTTTCAGATACTCTGTGTTCTGGTCACTCCAGCCCACTTTCAAAAGGGGAGCCCAGTACTTTCAATGGTGCAGAGTACTTTCCCATTACACTTCCTACTTCCGTTGCAGTCATAATAACCGATAGTTAACCAGAGCAGACTTGCTGAAGTCTCATTGTCCTGTGTTATGGTCACCCAGGGCGATTTGTCATGAGGTGCTCTGACATCATAAAGCTACAGCATGGTGTCATCTGACATGAGAGCAAGCAATAGGATGCCTTTTTCATGGAATTGAAATGGGTAGCAGGCTAGACAGGATGTGCAGGTGAAGACAAAGATGGTAACATGAATAAACTCAGGCATTAGTTGACTTATGCATTTGTTTGAAGGTTTGGGTGATCATAATATTCTCGAGATCTCTATAGGTTAACTGATAGGGTTGCACAAGAATGAAGATGTTAGAATCTGTTATTCGTAGTTTTTATTATTACCTCTAGCTGTAGCATAAGCCTTCTTTCAAAACCTTATCAGATCACTTAATAGTTACTGCTGTACCATAACCTAAAAATTCTCAGTGAGAAAGATACCATGTCACAGGGCTAGCACTGAGATCTTTTTATTTATGTCCTAATATAGGTGCTGGAATGGTGTAGAGAGTAGTAGCAAAGTTAGGCTTTTGATTGAGAGAAGTATGCTAGGTTGGAAATAAAAGTCAGATTTGAGTTTGTAGTGAGCTGTGGATTTTCGCAGAGTTACAGACGCCATAGTACTCATTATTAGCACATTATAAAAATCTGTTTATTGTGTTGCATTAGTTTGGAGATATTCAAGTTCTGTTAATGGACTAACAGTGGACTTTTCCATCTGCAGATTATACTGAATGACCAGCAGAGGGAGTGATGCCGTAGACCATTTCTCTGCGATGCTGAGACCAAAAAAAAAAAGAAAGCGTCCTCAGCCTTCGGCTTCCATTATCAATTTACATGGTAGGTGAAACTCTCATTTAATCGCTTTGCTTGTCATTAGAAGGAGTTCATAGCATCTGACGGCTCTTGGCACCTTTGAGGCTGCAATGAGTTGTCTTCTGTTAGAGCGATTGACTTACTTTCAAATGGGGGAAGCTTATTTATCCTGCCTCCCTGCACTCTGTATGTGGCGCTCTGATACTCAACATGGAGTGCTCTTTCAGATACTCTGTGTTCTGGTCACTCCAGCCCACTTTCAAAAGGGGAGCCCAGTACTTTCAATGGTGCAGAGTACTTTCCCATTACACTTCCTACTTCCGTTGCAGTCATAATAACCGATAGTTAACCAGAGCAGACTTGCTGAAGTCTCATTGTCCTGTGTTATGGTCACCCAGGGCGATTTGTCATGAGGTGCTCTGACATCATAAAGCTACAGCATGGTGTCATCTGACATGAGAGCAAGCAATAGGATGCCTTTTTCATGGAATTGAAATGGGTAGCAGGCTAGACAGGATGTGCAGGTGAAGACAAAGATGGTAACATGAATAAACTCAGGCATTAGTTGACTTATGCATTTGTTTGAAGGTTTGGGTGATCATAATATTCTCGAGATCTCTATAGGTTAACTGATAGGGTTGCACAAGAATGAAGATGTTAGAATCTGTTATTCGTAGTTTTTATTATTACCTCTAGCTGTAGCATAAGCCTTCTTTCAAAACCTTATCAGATCACTTAATAGTTACTGCTGTACCATAACCTAAAAATTCTCAGTGAGAAAGATACCATGTCACAGGGCTAGCACTGAGATCTTTTTATTTATGTCCTAATATAGGTGCTGGAATGGTGTAGAGAGTAGTAGCAAAGTTTGGCTTTTGATTGAGAGAAGTATGCTAGGTTGGAAATAAAAGTCAGATTTGAGTTTGTAGTGAGCTGTGGATTTTCGCAGAGTTACAGACGCCATAGTACTCATTATTAGCACATTATAAAAATCTGTTTCTTGTGTTGCATTAGTTTGGAGATATTCAAGTTCTGTTAATGGACTAACAGTGGACTTTTCCATCTGCAGATTATACTGAATGACCAGCAGAGGGAGTGATGCCGTAGACCATTTCTCTGCGATGCTGAGACCAAAAAAAAAAAGAAAGCGTCCTCAGCCTTCGGCTTCCATTATCAATTTACATGGTAGGTGAAACTCTCATTTAATCGCTTTGCTTGTCATTAGAAGGAGTTCATAGCATCTGACGGCTCTTGGCACCTTTGAGGCTGCAATGAGTTGTCTTCTGTTAGAGCGATTGACTTACTTTCAAATGGGGGAAGCTTATTTATCCTGCCTCCCTGCACTCTGTATGTGGCGCTCTGATACTCAACATGGAGTGCTCTTTCAGATACTCTGTGTTCTGGTCACTCCAGCCCACTTTCAAAAGGGGAGCCCAGTACTTTCAATGGTGCAGAGTACTTTCCCATTACACTTCCTACTTCCGTTGCAGTCATAATAACCGATAGTTAACCAGAGCAGACTTGCTGAAGTCTCATTGTCCTGTGTTATGGTCACCCAGGGCGATTTGTCATGAGGTGCTCTGACATCATAAAGCTACAGCATGGTGTCATCTGACATGAGAGCAAGCAATAGGATGCCTTTTTCATGGAATTGAAATGGGTAGCAGGCTAGACAGGATGTGCAGGTGAAGACAAAGATGGTAACATGAATAAACTCAGGCATTAGTTGACTTATGCATTTGTTTGAAGGTTTGGGTGATCATAATATTCTCGAGATATCTATAGGTTAACTGATAGGGTTGCACAAGAATGAAGATGTTAGAATCTGTTATTCATAGTTTTTATTATTACCTCTAGCTGTAGCATAAGCCTTCTTTCAAAACCTTATCAGATCACTTAATAGTTACTGCTGTACCATAACCTAAAAATTCTCAGTGAGAAAGATACCATGTCACAGGGCTAGCACTGAGATCTTTTTATTTATGTCCTAATATAGGTGCTGGAATGGTGTAGAGAGTAGTAGCAAAGTTTGGCTTTTGATTGAGAGAAGTATGCTAGGTTGGAAATAAAAGTCAGATTTGAGTTTGTAGTGAGCTGTGGATTTTCGCAGAGTTACAGACGCCATAGTACTCATTATTAGCACATTATAAAAATCTGTTTATTGTGTTGCATTAGTTTGGAGATATTCAAGTTCTGTTAATGGACTAACAGTGGACTTTTCCATCTGCAGATTATACTGAATGACCAGCAGAGGGAGTGATGCCGTAGACCATTTCTCTGCGATGCCGAGACCAAAAAAAAAAAGAAAGCGTCCTCAGCCTTCGGCTTCCATTATCAATTTACATGGTACGTGAAACTCTCATTTAATTGCTTTGCTTGTCATTAGAAGGAGTTCATAGCATCTGACGGCTCTTGGCACCTTTGAGGCTGCAATGAGTTGTCTTCTGTTAGAGCGATTGACTTACTTTCAAATGGGGGAAGCTTATTTATCCTGCCTCCCTGCACTCTGTATGTGGCGCTCTGATACTCAACATGGAGTGCTCTTTCAGATACTCTGTGTTCTGGTCACTCCAGCCCACTTTCAAAAGGGGAGCCCAGTACTTTCAATGGTGCAGAGTACTTTCCCATTACACTTCCTACTTCTGTTGCAGTCATAATAACCGATAGTTAACCAGAGCAGACTTGCTGAAGTCTCATTGTCCTGTGTTATGGTCACCCAGGGCGATTTGTCATGAGGTGCTCTGACATCATAAAGCTACAGCATGGTGTCATCTGACATGAGAGCAAGCAATAGGATGCCTTTTTCATGGAATTGAAATGGGTAGCAGGCTAGACAGGATGTGCAGGTGAAGACAAAGATGGTAACATGAATAAACTCAGGCATTAGTTGACTTATGCATTTGTTTGAAGGTTTGGGTGATCATAATATTCTCGAGATATCTATAGGTTAACTGATAGGGTTGCACAAGAATGAAGATGTTAGAATCTGTTATTCGTAGTTTTTATTATTACCTCTAGCTGTAGCATAAGCCTTCTTTCAAAACCTTATCAGATCACTTAATAGTTACTGCTGTACCATAACCTAAAAATTCTCAGTGAGAAAGATACCATGTCACAGGGCTAGCACTGAGATCTTTTTATTTATGTCCTAATATAGGTGCTGGAATGGTGTAGAGAGTAGTAGCAAAGTTTGGCTTTTGATTGAGAGAAGTATGCTAGGTTGGAAATAAAAGTCAGATTTGAGTTTGTAGTGAGCTGTGGATTTTCGCAGAGTTACAGACGCCATAGTACTCATTATTAGCACATTATAAAAATCTGTTTATTGTGTTGCATTAGTTTGGAGATATTCAAGTTCTGTTAATGGACTAACAGTGGACTTTTCCATCTGCAGATTATACTGAATGACCAGCAGAGGGAGTGATGCCGTAGACCATTTCTCTGCGATGCCGAGACCAAAAAAAAAAAGAAAGCGTCCTCAGCCTTCGGCTTCCATTATCAATTTACATGGTAGGTGAAACTCTCATTTAATCGCTTTGCTTGTCATTAGAAGGAGTTCATAGCATCTGACGGCTCTTGGCACCTTTGAGGCTGCAATGAGTTGTCTTCTGTTAGAGCGATTGACTTACTTTCAAATGGGGGAAGCTTATTTATCCTGCCTCCCTGCACTCTGTATGTGGCGCTCTGATACTCAACATGGAGTGCTCTTTCAGATACTCTGTGTTCTGGTCACTCCAGCCCACTTTCAAAAGGGGAGCCCAGTACTTTCAATGGTGCAGAGTACTTTCCCATTACACTTCCTACTTCCGTTGCAGTCATAATAACCGATAGTTAACCAGAGCAGACTTGCTGAAGTCTCATTGTCCTGTGTTATGGTCACCCAGGGCGATTTGTCATGAGGTGCTCTGACATCATAAAGCTACAGCATGGTGTCATCTGACATGAGAGCAAGCAATAGGATGCCTTTTTCATGGAATTGAAATGGGTAGCAGGCTAGACAGGATGTGCAGGTGAAGACAAAGATGGTAACATGAATAAACTCAGGCATTAGTTGACTTATGCATTTGTTTGAAGGTTTGGGTGATCATAATATTCTCGAGATCTCTATAGGTTAACTGATAGGGTTGCACAAGAATGAAGATGTTAGAATCTGTTATTCGTAGTTTTTATTATTACCTCTAGCTGTAGCATAAGCCTTCTTTCAAAACCTTATCAGATCACTTAATAGTTACTGCTGTACCATAACCTAAAAATTCTCAGTGAGAAAGATACCATGTCACAGGGCTAGCACTGAGATCTTTTTATTTATGTCCTAATATAGGTGCTGGAATGGTGTAGAGAGTAGTAGCAAAGTTTGGCTTTTGATTGAGAGAAGTATGCTAGGTTGGAAATAAAAGTCAGATTTGAGTTTGTAGTGAGCTGTGGATTTTCGCAGAGTTACAGACGCCATAGTACTCATTATTAGCACATTATAAAAATCTGTTTCTTGTGTTGCATTAGTTTGGAGATATTCAAGTTCTGTTAATGGACTAACAGTGGACTTTTCCATCTGCAGATTATACTGAATGACCAGCAGAGGGAGTGATGCCGTAGACCATTTCTCTGCGATGCTGAGACCAAAAAAAAAAAGAAAGCGTCCTCAGCCTTCGGCTTCCATTATCAATTTACATGGTAGGTGAAACTCTCATTTAATCGCTTTGCTTGTCATTAGAAGGAGTTCATAGCATCTGACGGCTCTTGGCACCTTTGAGGCTGCAATGAGTTGTCTTCTGTTAGAGCGATTGACTTACTTTCAAATGGGGGAAGCTTATTTATCCTGCCTCCCTGCACTCTGTATGTGGCGCTCTGATACTCAACATGGAGTGCTCTTTCAGATACTCTGTGTTCTGGTCACTCCAGCCCACTTTCAAAAGGGGAGCCCAGTACTTTCAATGGTGCAGAGTACTTTCCCATTACACTTCCTACTTCCGTTGCAGTCATAATAACCGATAGTTAACCAGAGCAGACTTGCTGAAGTCTCATTGTCCTGTGTTATGGTCACCCAGGGCGATTTGTCATGAGGTGCTCTGACATCATAAAGCTACAGCATGGTGTCATCTGACATGAGAGCAAGCAATAGGATGCCTTTTTCATGGAATTGAAATGGGTAGCAGGCTAGACAGGATGTGCAGGTGAAGACAAAGATGGTAACATGAATAAACTCAGGCATTAGTTGACTTATGCATTTGTTTGAAGGTTTGGGTGATCATAATATTCTCGAGATATCTATAGGTTAACTGATAGGGTTGCACAAGAATGAAGATGTTAGAATCTGTTATTCATAGTTTTTATTATTACCTCTAGCTGTAGCATAAGCCTTCTTTCAAAACCTTATCAGATCACTTAATAGTTACTGCTGTACCATAACCTAAAAATTCTCAGTGAGAAAGATACCATGTCACAGGGCTAGCACTGAGATCTTTTTATTTATGTCCTAATATAGGTGCTGGAATGGTGTAGAGAGTAGTAGCAAAGTTTGGCTTTTGATTGAGAGAAGTATGCTAGGTTGGAAATAAAAGTCAGATTTGAGTTTGTAGTGAGCTGTGGATTTTCGCAGAGTTACAGACGCCATAGTACTCATTATTAGCACATTATAAAAATCTGTTTATTGTGTTGCATTAGTTTGGAGATATTCAAGTTCTGTTAATGGACTAACAGTGGACTTTTCCATCTGCAGATTATACTGAATGACCAGCAGAGGGAGTGATGCCGTAGACCATTTCTCTGCGATGCCGAGACCAAAAAAAAAAAGAAAGCGTCCTCAGCCTTCGGCTTCCATTATCAATTTACATGGTACGTGAAACTCTCATTTAATTGCTTTGCTTGTCATTAGAAGGAGTTCATAGCATCTGACGGCTCTTGGCACCTTTGAGGCTGCAATGAGTTGTCTTCTGTTAGAGCGATTGACTTACTTTCAAATGGGGGAAGCTTATTTATCCTGCCTCCCTGCACTCTGTATGTGGCGCTCTGATACTCAACATGGAGTGCTCTTTCAGATACTCTGTGTTCTGGTCACTCCAGCCCACTTTCAAAAGGGGAGCCCAGTACTTTCAATGGTGCAGAGTACTTTCCCATTACACTTCCTACTTCTGTTGCAGTCATAATAACCGATAGTTAACCAGAGCAGACTTGCTGAAGTCTCATTGTCCTGTGTTATGGTCACCCAGGGCGATTTGTCATGAGGTGCTCTGACATCATAAAGCTACAGCATGGTGTCATCTGACATGAGAGCAAGCAATAGGATGCCTTTTTCATGGAATTGAAATGGGTAGCAGGCTAGACAGGATGTGCAGGTGAAGACAAAGATGGTAACATGAATAAACTCAGGCATTAGTTGACTTATGCATTTGTTTGAAGGTTTGGGTGATCATAATATTCTCGAGATATCTATAGGTTAACTGATAGGGTTGCACAAGAATGAAGATGTTAGAATCTGTTATTCGTAGTTTTTATTATTACCTCTAGCTGTAGCATAAGCCTTCTTTCAAAACCTTATCAGATCACTTAATAGTTACTGCTGTACCATAACCTAAAAATTCTCAGTGAGAAAGATACCATGTCACAGGGCTAGCACTGAGATCTTTTTATTTATGTCCTAATATAGGTGCTGGAATGGTGTAGAGAGTAGTAGCAAAGTTTGGCTTTTGATTGAGAGAAGTATGCTAGGTTGGAAATAAAAGTCAGATTTGAGTTTGTAGTGAGCTGTGGATTTTCGCAGAGTTACAGACGCCATAGTACTCATTATTAGCACATTATAAAAATCTGTTTATTGTGTTGCATTAGTTTGGAGATATTCAAGTTCTGTTAATGGACTAACAGTGGACTTTTCCATCTGCAGATTATACTGAATGACCAGCAGAGGGAGTGATGCCGTAGACCATTTCTCTGCGATGCCGAGACCAAAAAAAAAAAGAAAGCGTCCTCAGCCTTCGGCTTCCATTATCAATTTACATGGTACGTGAAACTCTCATTTAATTGCTTTGCTTGTCATTAGAAGGAGTTCATAGCATCTGACGGCTCTTGGCACCTTTGAGGCTGCAATGAGTTGTCTTCTGTTAGAGCGATTGACTTGCTTTCAAATGGGGGAAGCTTATTTATCCTGCCTCCCTGCACTCTGTATGTGGCGCTCTGATACTCAACATGGAGTGCTCTTTCAGATACTCTGTGTTCTGGTCACTCCAGCCCACTTTCAAAAGGGGAGCCCAGTACTTTCAATGGTGCAGAGTACTTTCCCATTACACTTCCTACTTCCGTTGCAGTCATAATAACCGATAGTTAACCAGAGCAGACTTGCTGAAGTCTCATTGTCCTGTGTTATGGTCACCCAGGGCGATTTGTCATGAGGTGCTCTGACATCATAAAGCTACAGCATGGTGTCATCTGACATGAGAGCAAGCAATAGGATGCCTTTTTCATGGAATTGAAATGGGTAGCAGGCTAGACAGGATGTGCAGGTGAAGACAAAGATGGTAACATGAATAAACTCAGGCATTAGTTGACTTATGCATTTGTTTGAAGGTTTGGGTGATCATAATATTCTCGAGATCTCTATAGGTTAACTGATAGGGTTGCACAAGAATGAAGATGTTAGAATCTGTTATTCGTAGTTTTTATTATTACCTCTAGCTGTAGCATAAGCCTTCTTTCAAAACCTTATCAGATCACTTAATAGTTACTGCTGTACCATAACCTAAAAATTCTCAGTGAGAAAGATACCATGTCACAGGGCTAGCACTGAGATCTTTTTATTTATGTCCTAATATAGGTGCTGGAATGGTGTAGAGAGTAGTAGCAAAGTTAGGCTTTTGATTGAGAGAAGTATGCTAGGTTGGAAATAAAAGTCAGATTTGAGTTTGTAGTGAGCTGTGGATTTTCGCAGAGTTACAGACGCCATAGTACTCATTATTAGCACATTATAAAAATCTGTTTATTGTGTTGCATTAGTTTGGAGATATTCAAGTTCTGTTAATGGACTAACAGTGGACTTTTCCATCTGCAGATTATACTGAATGACCAGCAGAGGGAGTGATGCCGTAGACCATTTCTCTGCGATGCTGAGACCAAAAAAAAAAAGAAAGCGTCCTCAGCCTTCGGCTTCCATTATCAATTTACATGGTAGGTGAAACTCTCATTTAATCGCTTTGCTTGTCATTAGAAGGAGTTCATAGCATCTGACGGCTCTTGGCACCTTTGAGGCTGCAATGAGTTGTCTTCTGTTAGAGCGATTGACTTACTTTCAAATGGGGGAAGCTTATTTATCCTGCCTCCCTGCACTCTGTATGTGGCGCTCTGATACTCAACATGGAGTGCTCTTTCAGATACTCTGTGTTCTGGTCACTCCAGCCCACTTTCAAAAGGGGAGCCCAGTACTTTCAATGGTGCAGAGTACTTTCCCATTACACTTCCTACTTCCGTTGCAGTCATAATAACCGATAGTTAACCAGAGCAGACTTGCTGAAGTCTCATTGTCCTGTGTTATGGTCACCCAGGGCGATTTGTCATGAGGTGCTCTGACATCATAAAGCTACAGCATGGTGTCATCTGACATGAGAGCAAGCAATAGGATGCCTTTTTCATGGAATTGAAATGGGTAGCAGGCTAGACAGGATGTGCAGGTGAAGACAAAGATGGTAACATGAATAAACTCAGGCATTAGTTGACTTATGCATTTGTTTGAAGGTTTGGGTGATCATAATATTCTCGAGATCTCTATAGGTTAACTGATAGGGTTGCACAAGAATGAAGATGTTAGAATCTGTTATTCGTAGTTTTTATTATTACCTCTAGCTGTAGCATAAGCCTTCTTTCAAAACCTTATCAGATCACTTAATAGTTACTGCTGTACCATAACCTAAAAATTCTCAGTGAGAAAGATACCATGTCACAGGGCTAGCACTGAGATCTTTTTATTTATGTCCTAATATAGGTGCTGGAATGGTGTAGAGAGTAGTAGCAAAGTTTGGCTTTTGATTGAGAGAAGTATGCTAGGTTGGAAATAAAAGTCAGATTTGAGTTTGTAGTGAGCTGTGGATTTTCGCAGAGTTACAGACGCCATAGTACTCATTATTAGCACATTATAAAAATCTGTTTATTGTGTTGCATTAGTTTGGAGATATTCAAGTTCTGTTAATGGACTAACAGTGCACTTTTCCATCTGCAGATTATACTGAATGACCAGCAGAGGGAGTGATGCCGTAGACCATTTCTCTGCGATGCCGAGACCAAAAAAAAAAAGAAAGCGTCCTCAGCCTTCGGCTTCCATTATCAATTTACATGGTACGTGAAACTCTCATTTAATTGCTTTGCTTGTCATTAGAAGGAGTTCATAGCATCTGACGGCTCTTGGCACCTTTGAGGCTGCAATGAGTTGTCTTCTGTTAGAGCGATTGACTTGCTTTCAAATGGGGGAAGCTTATTTATCCTGCCTCCCTGCACTCTGTATGTGGCGCTCTGATACTCAACATGGAGTGCTCTTTCAGATACTCTGTGTTCTGGTCACTCCAGCCCACTTTCAAAAGGGGAGCCCAGTACTTTCAATGGTGCAGAGTACTTTCCCATTACACTTCCTACTTCCGTTGCAGTCATAATAACCGATAGTTAACCAGAGCAGACTTGCTGAAGTCTCATTGTCCTGTGTTATGGTCACCCAGGGCGATTTGTCATGAGGTGCTCTGACATCATAAAGCTACAGCATGGTGTCATCTGACATGAGAGCAAGCAATAGGATGCCTTTTTCATGGAATTGAAATGGGTAGCAGGCTAGACAGGATGTGCAGGTGAAGACAAAGATGGTAACATGAATAAACTCAGGCATTAGTTGACTTATGCATTTGTTTGAAGGTTTGGGTGATCATAATATTCTCGAGATCTCTATAGGTTAACTGATAGGGTTGCACAAGAATGAAGATGTTAGAATCTGTTATTCGTAGTTTTTATTATTACCTCTAGCTGTAGCATAAGCCTTCTTTCAAAACCTTATCAGATCACTTAATAGTTACTGCTGTACCATAACCTAAAAATTCTCAGTGAGAAAGATACCATGTCACAGGGCTAGCACTGAGATCTTTTTATTTATGTCCTAATATAGGTGCTGGAATGGTGTAGAGAGTAGTAGCAAAGTTTGGCTTTTGATTGAGAGAAGTATGCTAGGTTGGAAATAAAAGTCAGATTTGAGTTTGTAGTGAGCTGTGGATTTTCGCAGAGTTACAGACGCCATAGTACTCATTATTAGCACATTATAAAAATCTGTTTATTGTGTTGCATTAGTTTGGAGATATTCAAGTTCTGTTAATGGACTAACAGTGGACTTTTCCATCTGCAGATTATACTGAATGACCAGCAGAGGGAGTGATGCCGTAGACCATTTCTCTGCGATGCTGAGACCAAAAAAAAAAAGAAAGCGTCCTCAGCCTTCGGCTTCCATTATCAATTTACATGGTAGGTGAAACTCTCATTTAATCGCTTTGCTTGTCATTAGAAGGAGTTCATAGCATCTGACGGCTCTTGGCACCTTTGAGGCTGCAATGAGTTGTCTTCTGTTAGAGCGATTGACTTACTTTCAAATGGGGGAAGCTTATTTATCCTGCCTCCCTGCACTCTGTATGTGGCGCTCTGATACTCAACATGGAGTGCTCTTTCAGATACTCTGTGTTCTGGTCACTCCAGCCCACTTTCAAAAGGGGAGCCCAGTACTTTCAATGGTGCAGAGTACTTTCCCATTACACTTCCTACTTCCGTTGCAGTCATAATAACCGATAGTTAACCAGAGCAGACTTGCTGAAGTCTCATTGTCCTGTGTTATGGTCACCCAGGGCGATTTGTCATGAGGTGCTCTGACATCATAAAGCTACAGCATGGTGTCATCTGACATGAGAGCAAGCAATAGGATGCCTTTTTCATGGAATTGAAATGGGTAGCAGGCTAGACAGGATGTGCAGGTGAAGACAAAGATGGTAACATGAATAAACTCAGGCATTAGTTGACTTATGCATTTGTTTGAAGGTTTGGGTGATCATAATATTCTCGAGATATCTATAGGTTAACTGATAGGGTTGCACAAGAATGAAGATGTTAGAATCTGTTATTCATAGTTTTTATTATTACCTCTAGCTGTAGCATAAGCCTTCTTTCAAAACCTTATCAGATCACTTAATAGTTACTGCTGTACCATAACCTAAAAATTCTCAGTGAGAAAGATACCATGTCACAGGGCTAGCACTGAGATCTTTTTATTTATGTCCTAATATAGGTGCTGGAATGGTGTAGAGAGTAGTAGCAAAGTTTGGCTTTTGATTGAGAGAAGTATGCTAGGTTGGAAATAAAAGTCAGATTTGAGTTTGTAGTGAGCTGTGGATTTTCGCAGAGTTACAGACGCCATAGTACTCATTATTAGCACATTATAAAAATCTGTTTATTGTGTTGCATTAGTTTGGAGATATTCAAGTTCTGTTAATGGACTAACAGTGGACTTTTCCATCTGCAGATTATACTGAATGACCAGCAGAGGGAGTGATGCCGTAGACCATTTCTCTGCGATGCCGAGACCAAAAAAAAAAAGAAAGCGTCCTCAGCCTTCGGCTTCCATTATCAATTTACATGGTACGTGAAACTCTCATTTAATTGCTTTGCTTGTCATTAGAAGGAGTTCATAGCATCTGACGGCTCTTGGCACCTTTGAGGCTGCAATGAGTTGTCTTCTGTTAGAGCGATTGACTTACTTTCAAATGGGGGAAGCTTATTTATCCTGCCTCCCTGCACTCTGTATGTGGCGCTCTGATACTCAACATGGAGTGCTCTTTCAGATACTCTGTGTTCTGGTCACTCCAGCCCACTTTCAAAAGGGGAGCCCAGTACTTTCAATGGTGCAGAGTACTTTCCCATTACACTTCCTACTTCTGTTGCAGTCATAATAACCGATAGTTAACCAGAGCAGACTTGCTGAAGTCTCATTGTCCTGTGTTATGGTCACCCAGGGCGATTTGTCATGAGGTGCTCTGACATCATAAAGCTACAGCATGGTGTCATCTGACATGAGAGCAAGCAATAGGATGCCTTTTTCATGGAATTGAAATGGGTAGCAGGCTAGACAGGATGTGCAGGTGAAGACAAAGATGGTAACATGAATAAACTCAGGCATTAGTTGACTTATGCATTTGTTTGAAGGTTTGGGTGATCATAATATTCTCGAGATATCTATAGGTTAACTGATAGGGTTGCACAAGAATGAAGATGTTAGAATCTGTTATTCGTAGTTTTTATTATTACCTCTAGCTGTAGCATAAGCCTTCTTTCAAAACCTTATCAGATCACTTAATAGTTACTGCTGTACCATAACCTAAAAATTCTCAGTGAGAAAGATACCATGTCACAGGGCTAGCACTGAGATCTTTTTATTTATGTCCTAATATAGGTGCTGGAATGGTGTAGAGAGTAGTAGCAAAGTTTGGCTTTTGATTGAGAGAAGTATGCTAGGTTGGAAATAAAAGTCAGATTTGAGTTTGTAGTGAGCTGTGGATTTTCGCAGAGTTACAGACGCCATAGTACTCATTATTAGCACATTATAAAAATCTGTTTATTGTGTTGCATTAGTTTGGAGATATTCAAGTTCTGTTAATGGACTAACAGTGGACTTTTCCATCTGCAGATTATACTGAATGACCAGCAGAGGGAGTGATGCCGTAGACCATTTCTCTGCGATGCCGAGACCAAAAAAAAAAAGAAAGCGTCCTCAGCCTTCGGCTTCCATTATCAATTTACATGGTACGTGAAACTCTCATTTAATTGCTTTGCTTGTCATTAGAAGGAGTTCATAGCATCTGACGGCTCTTGGCACCTTTGAGGCTGCAATGAGTTGTCTTCTGTTAGAGCGATTGACTTGCTTTCAAATGGGGGAAGCTTATTTATCCTGCCTCCCTGCACTCTGTATGTGGCGCTCTGATACTCAACATGGAGTGCTCTTTCAGATACTCTGTGTTCTGGTCACTCCAGCCCACTTTCAAAAGGGGAGCCCAGTACTTTCAATGGTGCAGAGTACTTTCCCATTACACTTCCTACTTCCGTTGCAGTCATAATAACCGATAGTTAACCAGAGCAGACTTGCTGAAGTCTCATTGTCCTGTGTTATGGTCACCCAGGGCGATTTGTCATGAGGTGCTCTGACATCATAAAGCTACAGCATGGTGTCATCTGACATGAGAGCAAGCAATAGGATGCCTTTTTCATGGAATTGAAATGGGTAGCAGGCTAGACAGGATGTGCAGGTGAAGACAAAGATGGTAACATGAATAAACTCAGGCATTAGTTGACTTATGCATTTGTTTGAAGGTTTGGGTGATCATAATATTCTCGAGATCTCTATAGGTTAACTGATAGGGTTGCACAAGAATGAAGATGTTAGAATCTGTTATTCGTAGTTTTTATTATTACCTCTAGCTGTAGCATAAGCCTTCTTTCAAAACCTTATCAGATCACTTAATAGTTACTGCTGTACCATAACCTAAAAATTCTCAGTGAGAAAGATACCATGTCACAGGGCTAGCACTGAGATCTTTTTATTTATGTCCTAATATAGGTGCTGGAATGGTGTAGAGAGTAGTAGCAAAGTTAGGCTTTTGATTGAGAGAAGTATGCTAGGTTGGAAATAAAAGTCAGATTTGAGTTTGTAGTGAGCTGTGGATTTTCGCAGAGTTACAGACGCCATAGTACTCATTATTAGCACATTATAAAAATCTGTTTATTGTGTTGCATTAGTTTGGAGATATTCAAGTTCTGTTAATGGACTAACAGTGGACTTTTCCATCTGCAGATTATACTGAATGACCAGCAGAGGGAGTGATGCCGTAGACCATTTCTCTGCGATGCTGAGACCAAAAAAAAAAAGAAAGCGTCCTCAGCCTTCGGCTTCCATTATCAATTTACATGGTAGGTGAAACTCTCATTTAATCGCTTTGCTTGTCATTAGAAGGAGTTCATAGCATCTGACGGCTCTTGGCACCTTTGAGGCTGCAATGAGTTGTCTTCTGTTAGAGCGATTGACTTACTTTCAAATGGGGGAAGCTTATTTATCCTGCCTCCCTGCACTCTGTATGTGGCGCTCTGATACTCAACATGGAGTGCTCTTTCAGATACTCTGTGTTCTGGTCACTCCAGCCCACTTTCAAAAGGGGAGCCCAGTACTTTCAATGGTGCAGAGTACTTTCCCATTACACTTCCTACTTCCGTTGCAGTCATAATAACCGATAGTTAACCAGAGCAGACTTGCTGAAGTCTCATTGTCCTGTGTTATGGTCACCCAGGGCGATTTGTCATGAGGTGCTCTGACATCATAAAGCTACAGCATGGTGTCATCTGACATGAGAGCAAGCAATAGGATGCCTTTTTCATGGAATTGAAATGGGTAGCAGGCTAGACAGGATGTGCAGGTGAAGACAAAGATGGTAACATGAATAAACTCAGGCATTAGTTGACTTATGCATTTGTTTGAAGGTTTGGGTGATCATAATATTCTCGAGATCTCTATAGGTTAACTGATAGGGTTGCACAAGAATGAAGATGTTAGAATCTGTTATTCGTAGTTTTTATTATTACCTCTAGCTGTAGCATAAGCCTTCTTTCAAAACCTTATCAGATCACTTAATAGTTACTGCTGTACCATAACCTAAAAATTCTCAGTGAGAAAGATACCATGTCACAGGGCTAGCACTGAGATCTTTTTATTTATGTCCTAATATAGGTGCTGGAATGGTGTAGAGAGTAGTAGCAAAGTTTGGCTTTTGATTGAGAGAAGTATGCTAGGTTGGAAATAAAAGTCAGATTTGAGTTTGTAGTGAGCTGTGGATTTTCGCAGAGTTACAGACGCCATAGTACTCATTATTAGCACATTATAAAAATCTGTTTATTGTGTTGCATTAGTTTGGAGATATTCAAGTTCTGTTAATGGACTAACAGTGCACTTTTCCATCTGCAGATTATACTGAATGACCAGCAGAGGGAGTGATGCCGTAGACCATTTCTCTGCGATGCCGAGACCAAAAAAAAAAAGAAAGCGTCCTCAGCCTTCGGCTTCCATTATCAATTTACATGGTACGTGAAACTCTCATTTAATTGCTTTGCTTGTCATTAGAAGGAGTTCATAGCATCTGACGGCTCTTGGCACCTTTGAGGCTGCAATGAGTTGTCTTCTGTTAGAGCGATTGACTTGCTTTCAAATGGGGGAAGCTTATTTATCCTGCCTCCCTGCACTCTGTATGTGGCGCTCTGATACTCAACATGGAGTGCTCTTTCAGATACTCTGTGTTCTGGTCACTCCAGCCCACTTTCAAAAGGGGAGCCCAGTACTTTCAATGGTGCAGAGTACTTTCCCATTACACTTCCTACTTCCGTTGCAGTCATAATAACCGATAGTTAACCAGAGCAGACTTGCTGAAGTCTCATTGTCCTGTGTTATGGTCACCCAGGGCGATTTGTCATGAGGTGCTCTGACATCATAAAGCTACAGCATGGTGTCATCTGACATGAGAGCAAGCAATAGGATGCCTTTTTCATGGAATTGAAATGGGTAGCAGGCTAGACAGGATGTGCAGGTGAAGACAAAGATGGTAACATGAATAAACTCAGGCATTAGTTGACTTATGCATTTGTTTGAAGGTTTGGGTGATCATAATATTCTCGAGATCTCTATAGGTTAACTGATAGGGTTGCACAAGAATGAAGATGTTAGAATCTGTTATTCGTAGTTTTTATTATTACCTCTAGCTGTAGCATAAGCCTTCTTTCAAAACCTTATCAGATCACTTAATAGTTACTGCTGTACCATAACCTAAAAATTCTCAGTGAGAAAGATACCATGTCACAGGGCTAGCACTGAGATCTTTTTATTTATGTCCTAATATAGGTGCTGGAATGGTGTAGAGAGTAGTAGCAAAGTTTGGCTTTTGATTGAGAGAAGTATGCTAGGTTGGAAATAAAAGTCAGATTTGAGTTTGTAGTGAGCTGTGGATTTTCGCAGAGTTACAGACGCCATAGTACTCATTATTAGCACATTATAAAAATCTGTTTATTGTGTTGCATTAGTTTGGAGATATTCAAGTTCTGTTAATGGACTAACAGTGGACTTTTCCATCTGCAGATTATACTGAATGACCAGCAGAGGGAGTGATGCCGTAGACCATTTCTCTGCGATGCTGAGACCAAAAAAAAAAAGAAAGCGTCCTCAGCCTTCGGCTTCCATTATCAATTTACATGGTAGGTGAAACTCCCATTTAATCGCTTTGCTTGTCATTAGAAGGAGTTCATAGCATCTGACGGCTCTTGGCACCTTTGAGGCTGCAATGAGTTGTCTTCTGTTAGAGCGATTGACTTACTTTCAAATGGGGGAAGCTTATTTATCCTGCCTCCCTGCACTCTGTATGTGGCGCTCTGATACTCAACATGGAGTGCTCTTTCAGATACTCTGTGTTCTGGTCACTCCAGCCCACTTTCAAAAGGGGAGCCCAGTACTTTCAATGGTGCAGAGTACTTTCCCATTACACTTCCTACTTCTGTTGCAGTCATAATAACCGATAGTTAACCAGAGCAGACTTGCTGAAGTCTCATTGTCCTGTGTTATGGTCACCCAGGGCGATTTGTCATGAGGTGCTCTGACATCATAAAGCTACAGCATGGTGTCATCTGACATGAGAGCAAGCAATAGGATGCCTTTTTCATGGAATTGAAATGGGTAGCAGGCTAGACAGGATGTGCAGGTGAAGACAAAGATGGTAACATGAATAAACTCAGGCATTAGTTGACTTATGCATTTGTTTGAAGGTTTGGGTGATCATAATATTCTCGAGATATCTATAGGTTAACTGATAGGGTTGCACAAGAATGAAGATGTTAGAATCTGTTATTCATAGTTTTTATTATTACCTCTAGCTGTAGCATAAGCCTTCTTTCAAAACCTTATCAGATCACTTAATAGTTACTGCTGTACCATAACCTAAAAATTCTCAGTGAGAAAGATACCATGTCACAGGGCTAGCACTGAGATCTTTTTATTTATGTCCTAATATAGGTGCTGGAATGGTGTAGAGAGTAGTAGCAAAGTTTGGCTTTTGATTGAGAGAAGTATGCTAGGTTGGAAATAAAAGTCAGATTTGAGTTTGTAGTGAGCTGTGGATTTTCGCAGAGTTACAGACGCCATAGTACTCATTATTAGCACATTATAAAAATCTGTTTATTGTGTTGCATTAGTTTGGAGATATTCAAGTTCTGTTAATGGACTAACAGTGGACTTTTCCATCTGCAGATTATACTGAATGACCAGCAGAGGGAGTGATGCCGTAGACCATTTCTCTGCGATGCCGAGACCAAAAAAAAAAAGAAAGCGTCCTCAGCCTTCGGCTTCCATTATCAATTTACATGGTACGTGAAACTCTCATTTAATTGCTTTGCTTGTCATTAGAAGGAGTTCATAGCATCTGACGGCTCTTGGCACCTTTGAGGCTGCAATGAGTTGTCTTCTGTTAGAGCGATTGACTTGCTTTCAAATGGGGGAAGCTTATTTATCCTGCCTCCCTGCACTCTGTATGTGGCGCTCTGATACTCAACATGGAGTGCTCTTTCAGATACTCTGTGTTCTGGTCACTCCAGCCCACTTTCAAAAGGGGAGCCCAGTACTTTCAATGGTGCAGAGTACTTTCCCATTACACTTCCTACTTCCGTTGCAGTCATAATAACCGATAGTTAACCAGAGCAGACTTGCTGAAGTCTCATTGTCCTGTGTTATGGTCACCCAGGGCGATTTGTCATGAGGTGCTCTGACATCATAAAGCTACAGCATGGTGTCATCTGACATGAGAGCAAGCAATAGGATGCCTTTTTCATGGAATTGAAATGGGTAGCAGGCTAGACAGGATGTGCAGGTGAAGACAAAGATGGTAACATGAATAAACTCAGGCATTAGTTGACTTATGCATTTGTTTGAAGGTTTGGGTGATCATAATATTCTCGAGATCTCTATAGGTTAACTGATAGGGTTGCACAAGAATGAAGATGTTAGAATCTGTTATTCGTAGTTTTTATTATTACCTCTAGCTGTAGCATAAGCCTTCTTTCAAAACCTTATCAGATCACTTAATAGTTACTGCTGTACCATAACCTAAAAATTCTCAGTGAGAAAGATACCATGTCACAGGGCTAGCACTGAGATCTTTTTATTTATGTCCTAATATAGGTGCTGGAATGGTGTAGAGAGTAGTAGCAAAGTTAGGCTTTTGATTGAGAGAAGTATGCTAGGTTGGAAATAAAAGTCAGATTTGAGTTTGTAGTGAGCTGTGGATTTTCGCAGAGTTACAGACGCCATAGTACTCATTATTAGCACATTATAAAAATCTGTTTATTGTGTTGCATTAGTTTGGAGATATTCAAGTTCTGTTAATGGACTAACAGTGGACTTTTCCATCTGCAGATTATACTGAATGGCCAGCAGAGGGAGTGATGCCGTAGACCATTTCTCTGCGATGCTGAGACCAAAAAAAAAAAGAAAGCGTCCTCAGCCTTCGGCTTCCATTATCAATTTACATGGTAGGTGAAACTCTCATTTAATCGCTTTGCTTGTCATTAGAAGGAGTTCATAGCATCTGACGGCTCTTGGCACCTTTGAGGCTGCAATGAGTTGTCTTCTGTTAGAGCGATTGACTTACTTTCAAATGGGGGAAGCTTATTTATCCTGCCTCCCTGCACTCTGTATGTGGCGCTCTGATACTCAACATGGAGTGCTCTTTCAGATACTCTGTGTTCTGGTCACTCCAGCCCACTTTCAAAAGGGGAGCCCAGTACTTTCAATGGTGCAGAGTACTTTCCCATTACACTTCCTACTTCCGTTGCAGTCATAATAACCGATAGTTAACCAGAGCAGACTTGCTGAAGTCTCATTGTCCTGTGTTATGGTCACCCAGGGCGATTTGTCATGAGGTGCTCTGACATCATAAAGCTACAGCATGGTGTCATCTGACATGAGAGCAAGCAATAGGATGCCTTTTTCATGGAATTGAAATGGGTAGCAGGCTAGACAGGATGTGCAGGTGAAGACAAAGATGGTAACATGAATAAACTCAGGCATTAGTTGACTTATGCATTTGTTTGAAGGTTTGGGTGATCATAATATTCTCGAGATCTCTATAGGTTAACTGATAGGGTTGCACAAGAATGAAGATGTTAGAATCTGTTATTCGTAGTTTTTATTATTACCTCTAGCTGTAGCATAAGCCTTCTTTCAAAACCTTATCAGATCACTTAATAGTTACTGCTGTACCATAACCTAAAAATTCTCAGTGAGAAAGATACCATGTCACAGGGCTAGCACTGAGATCTTTTTATTTATGTCCTAATATAGGTGCTGGAATGGTGTAGAGAGTTGTAGCAAAGTTTGGCTTTTGATTGAGAGAAGTATGCTAGGTTGGAAATAAAAGTCAGATTTGAGTTTGTAGTGAGCTGTGGATTTTCGCAGAGTTACAGACGCCATAGTACTCATTATTAGCACATTATAAAAATCTGTTTATTGTGTTGCATTAGTTTGGAGATATTCAAGTTCTGTTAATGGACTAACAGTGCACTTTTCCATCTGCAGATTATACTGAATGACCAGCAGAGGGAGTGATGCCGTAGACCATTTCTCTGCGATGCCGAGACCAAAAAAAAAAAGAAAGCGTCCTCAGCCTTCGGCTTCCGTTATCAATTTACATGGTACGTGAAACTCTCATTTAATTGCTTTGCTTGTCATTAGAAGGAGTTCATAGCATCTGACGGCTCTTGGCACCTTTGAGGCTGCAATGAGTTGTCTTCTGTTAGAGCGATTGACTTGCTTTCAAATGGGGGAAGCTTATTTATCCTGCCTCCCTGCACTCTGTATGTGGCGCTCTGATACTCAACATGGAGTGCTCTTTCAGATACTCTGTGTTCTGGTCACTCCAGCCCACTTTCAAAAGGGGAGCCCAGTACTTTCAATGGTGCAGAGTACTTTCCCATTACACTTCCTACTTCCGTTGCAGTCATAATAACCGATAGTTAACCAGAGCAGACTTGCTGAAGTCTCATTGTCCTGTGTTATGGTCACCCAGGGCGATTTGTCATGAGGTGCTCTGACATCATAAAGCTACAGCATGGTGTCATCTGACATGAGAGCAAGCAATAGGATGCCTTTTTCATGGAATTGAAATGGGTAGCAGGCTAGACAGGATGTGCAGGTGAAGACAAAGATGGTAACATGAATAAACTCAGGCATTAGTTGACTTATGCATTTGTTTGAAGGTTTGGGTGATCATAATATTCTCGAGATCTCTATAGGTTAACTGATAGGGTTGCACAAGAATGAAGATGTTAGAATCTGTTATTCGTAGTTTTTATTATTACCTCTAGCTGTAGCATAAGCCTTCTTTCAAAACCTTATCAGATCACTTAATAGTTACTGCTGTACCATAACCTAAAAATTCTCAGTGAGAAAGATACCATGTCACAGGGCTAGCACTGAGATCTTTTTATTTATGTCCTAATATAGGTGCTGGAATGGTGTAGAGAGTAGTAGCAAAGTTTGGCTTTTGATTGAGAGAAGTATGCTAGGTTGGAAATAAAAGTCAGATTTGAGTTTGTAGTGAGCTGTGGATTTTCGCAGAGTTACAGACGCCATAGTACTCATTATTAGCACATTATAAAAATCTGTTTATTGTGTTGCATTAGTTTGGAGATATTCAAGTTCTGTTAATGGACTAACAGTGGACTTTTCCATCTGCAGATTATACTGAATGACCAGCAGAGGGAGTGATGCCGTAGACCATTTCTCTGCGATGCCGAGACCAAAAAAAAAAAGAAAGCGTCCTCAGCCTTCGGCTTCCATTATCAATTTACATGGTACGTGAAACTCTCATTTAATTGCTTTGCTTGTCATTAGAAGGAGTTCATAGCATCTGACGGCTCTTGGCACCTTTGAGGCTGCAATGAGTTGTCTTCTGTTAGAGCGATTGACTTGCTTTCAAATGGGGGAAGCTTATTTATCCTGCCTCCCTGCACTCTGTATGTGGCGCTCTGATACTCAACATGGAGTGCTCTTTCAGATACTCTGTGTTCTGGTCACTCCAGCCCACTTTCAAAAGGGGAGCCCAGTACTTTCAATGGTGCAGAGTACTTTCCCATTACACTTCCTACTTCCGTTGCAGTCATAATAACCGATAGTTAACCAGAGCAGACTTGCTGAAGTCTCATTGTCCTGTGTTATGGTCACCCAGGGCGATTTGTCATGAGGTGCTCTGACATCATAAAGCTACAGCATGGTGTCATCTGACATGAGAGCAAGCAATAGGATGCCTTTTTCATGGAATTGAAATGGGTAGCAGGCTAGACAGGATGTGCAGGTGAAGACAAAGATGGTAACATGAATAAACTCAGGCATTAGTTGACTTATGCATTTGTTTGAAGGTTTGGGTGATCATAATATTCTCGAGATCTCTATAGGTTAACTGATAGGGTTGCACAAGAATGAAGATGTTAGAATCTGTTATTCGTAGTTTTTATTATTACCTCTAGCTGTAGCATAAGCCTTCTTTCAAAACCTTATCAGATCACTTAATAGTTACTGCTGTACCATAACCTAAAAATTCTCAGTGAGAAAGATACCATGTCACAGGGCTAGCACTGAGATCTTTTTATTTATGTCCTAATATAGGTGCTGGAATGGTGTAGAGAGTAGTAGCAAAGTTAGGCTTTTGATTGAGAGAAGTATGCTAGGTTGGAAATAAAAGTCAGATTTGAGTTTGTAGTGAGCTGTGGATTTTCGCAGAGTTACAGACGCCATAGTACTCATTATTAGCACATTATAAAAATCTGTTTATTGTGTTGCATTAGTTTGGAGATATTCAAGTTCTGTTAATGGACTAACAGTGGACTTTTCCATCTGCAGATTATACTGAATGACCAGCAGAGGGAGTGATGCCGTAGACCATTTCTCTGCGATGCTGAGACCAAAAAAAAAAAGAAAGCGTCCTCAGCCTTCGGCTTCCATTATCAATTTACATGGTAGGTGAAACTCTCATTTAATCGCTTTGCTTGTCATTAGAAGGAGTTCATAGCATCTGACGGCTCTTGGCACCTTTGAGGCTGCAATGAGTTGTCTTCTGTTAGAGCGATTGACTTACTTTCAAATGGGGGAAGCTTATTTATCCTGCCTCCCTGCACTCTGTATGTGGCGCTCTGATACTCAACATGGAGTGCTCTTTCAGATACTCTGTGTTCTGGTCACTCCAGCCCACTTTCAAAAGGGGAGCCCAGTACTTTCAATGGTGCAGAGTACTTTCCCATTACACTTCCTACTTCCGTTGCAGTCATAATAACCGATAGTTAACCAGAGCAGACTTGCTGAAGTCTCATTGTCCTGTGTTATGGTCACCCAGGGCGATTTGTCATGAGGTGCTCTGACATCATAAAGCTACAGCATGGTGTCATCTGACATGAGAGCAAGCAATAGGATGCCTTTTTCATGGAATTGAAATGGGTAGCAGGCTAGACAGGATGTGCAGGTGAAGACAAAGATGGTAACATGAATAAACTCAGGCATTAGTTGACTTATGCATTTGTTTGAAGGTTTGGGTGATCATAATATTCTCGAGATCTCTATAGGTTAACTGATAGGGTTGCACAAGAATGAAGATGTTAGAATCTGTTATTCGTAGTTTTTATTATTACCTCTAGCTGTAGCATAAGCCTTCTTTCAAAACCTTATCAGATCACTTAATAGTTACTGCTGTACCATAACCTAAAAATTCTCAGTGAGAAAGATACCATGTCACAGGGCTAGCACTGAGATCTTTTTATTTATGTCCTAATATAGGTGCTGGAATGGTGTAGAGAGTAGTAGCAAAGTTTGGCTTTTGATTGAGAGAAGTATGCTAGGTTGGAAATAAAAGTCAGATTTGAGTTTGTAGTGAGCTGTGGATTTTCGCAGAGTTACAGACGCCATAGTACTCATTATTAGCACATTATAAAAATCTGTTTATTGTGTTGCATTAGTTTGGAGATATTCAAGTTCTGTTAATGGACTAACAGTGCACTTTTCCATCTGCAGATTATACTGAATGACCAGCAGAGGGAGTGATGCCGTAGACCATTTCTCTGCGATGCCGAGACCAAAAAAAAAAAGAAAGCGTCCTCAGCCTTCGGCTTCCATTATCAATTTACATGGTACGTGAAACTCTCATTTAATTGCTTTGCTTGTCATTAGAAGGAGTTCATAGCATCTGACGGCTCTTGGCACCTTTGAGGCTGCAATGAGTTGTCTTCTGTTAGAGCGATTGACTTGCTTTCAAATGGGGGAAGCTTATTTATCCTGCCTCCCTGCACTCTGTATGTGGCGCTCTGATACTCAACATGGAGTGCTCTTTCAGATACTCTGTGTTCTGGTCACTCCAGCCCACTTTCAAAAGGGGAGCCCAGTACTTTCAATGGTGCAGAGTACTTTCCCATTACACTTCCTACTTCCGTTGCAGTCATAATAACCGATAGTTAACCAGAGCAGACTTGCTGAAGTCTCATTGTCCTGTGTTATGGTCACCCAGGGCGATTTGTCATGAGGTGCTCTGACATCATAAAGCTACAGCATGGTGTCATCTGACATGAGAGCAAGCAATAGGATGCCTTTTTCATGGAATTGAAATGGGTAGCAGGCTAGACAGGATGTGCAGGTGAAGACAAAGATGGTAACATGAATAAACTCAGGCATTAGTTGACTTATGCATTTGTTTGAAGGTTTGGGTGATCATAATATTCTCGAGATCTCTATAGGTTAACTGATAGGGTTGCACAAGAATGAAGATGTTAGAATCTGTTATTCGTAGTTTTTATTATTACCTCTAGCTGTAGCATAAGCCTTCTTTCAAAACCTTATCAGATCACTTAATAGTTACTGCTGTACCATAACCTAAAAATTCTCAGTGAGAAAGATACCATGTCACAGGGCTAGCACTGAGATCTTTTTATTTATGTCCTAATATAGGTGCTGGAATGGTGTAGAGAGTAGTAGCAAAGTTTGGCTTTTGATTGAGAGAAGTATGCTAGGTTGGAAATAAAAGTCAGATTTGAGTTTGTAGTGAGCTGTGGATTTTCGCAGAGTTACAGACGCCATAGTACTCATTATTAGCACATTATAAAAATCTGTTTATTGTGTTGCATTAGTTTGGAGATATTCAAGTTCTGTTAATGGACTAACAGTGGACTTTTCCATCTGCAGATTATACTGAATGACCAGCAGAGGGAGTGATGCCGTAGACCATTTCTCTGCGATGCCGAGACCAAAAAAAAAAAGAAAGCGTCCTCAGCCTTCGGCTTCCATTATCAATTTACATGGTACGTGAAACTCTCATTTAATTGCTTTGCTTGTCATTAGAAGGAGTTCATAGCATCTGACGGCTCTTGGCACCTTTGAGGCTGCAATGAGTTGTCTTCTGTTAGAGCGATTGACTTGCTTTCAAATGGGGGAAGCTTATTTATCCTGCCTCCCTGCATTCTGTATGTGGCGCTCTGATACTCAACATGGAGTGCTCTTTCAGATACTCTGTGTTCTGGTCACTCCAGCCCACTTTCAAAAGGGGAGCCCAGTACTTTCAATGGTGCAGAGTACTTTCCCATTACACTTCCTACTTCCGTTGCAGTCATAATAACCGATAGTTAACCAGAGCAGACTTGCTGAAGTCTCATTGTCCTGTGTTATGGTCACCCAGGGCGATTTGTCATGAGGTGCTCTGACATCATAAAGCTACAGCATGGTGTCATCTGACATGAGAGCAAGCAATAGGATGCCTTTTTCATGGAATTGAAATGGGTAGCAGGCTAGACAGGATGTGCAGGTGAAGACAAAGATGGTAACATGAATAAACTCAGGCATTAGTTGACTTATGCATTTGTTTGAAGGTTTGGGTGATCATAATATTCTCGAGATCTCTATAGGTTAACTGATAGGGTTGCACAAGAATGAAGATGTTAGAATCTGTTATTCGTAGTTTTTATTATTACCTCTAGCTGTAGCATAAGCCTTCTTTCAAAACCTTATCAGATCACTTAATAGTTACTGCTGTACCATAACCTAAAAATTCTCAGTGAGAAAGATACCATGTCACAGGGCTAGCACTGAGATCTTTTTATTTATGTCCTAATATAGGTGCTGGAATGGTGTAGAGAGTAGTAGCAAAGTTTGGCTTTTGATTGAGAGAAGTATGCTAGGTTGGAAATAAAAGTCAGATTTGAGTTTGTAGTGAGCTGTGGATTTTCGCAGAGTTACAGACGCCATAGTACTCATTATTAGCACATTATAAAAATCTGTTTATTGTGTTGCATTAGTTTGGAGATATTCAAGTTCTGTTAATGGACTAACAGTGGACTTTTCCATCTGCAGATTATACTGAATGACCAGCAGAGGGAGTGATGCCGTAGACCATTTCTCTGCGATGCTGAGACCAAAAAAAAAAAGAAAGCGTCCTCAGCCTTCGGCTTCCATTATCAATTTACATGGTAGGTGAAACTCTCATTTAATCGCTTTGCTTGTCATTAGAAGGAGTTCATAGCATCTGACGGCTCTTGGCACCTTTGAGGCTGCAATGAGTTGTCTTCTGTTAGAGCGATTGACTTACTTTCAAATGGGGGAAGCTTATTTATCCTGCCTCCCTGCACTCTGTATGTGGCGCTCTGATACTCAACATGGAGTGCTCTTTCAGATACTCTGTGTTCTGGTCACTCCAGCCCACTTTCAAAAGGGGAGCCCAGTACTTTCAATGGTGCAGAGTACTTTCCCATTACACTTCCTACTTCCGTTGCAGTCATAATAACCGATAGTTAACCAGAGCAGACTTGCTGAAGTCTCATTGTCCTGTGTTATGGTCACCCAGGGCGATTTGTCATGAGGTGCTCTGACATCATAAAGCTACAGCATGGTGTCATCTGACATGAGAGCAAGCAATAGGATGCCTTTTTCATGGAATTGAAATGGGTAGCAGGCTAGACAGGATGTGCAGGTGAAGACAAAGATGGTAACATGAATAAACTCAGGCATTAGTTGACTTATGCATTTGTTTGAAGGTTTGGGTGATCATAATATTCTCGAGATCTCTATAGGTTAACTGATAGGGTTGCACAAGAATGAAGATGTTAGAATCTGTTATTCGTAGTTTTTATTATTACCTCTAGCTGTAGCATAAGCCTTCTTTCAAAACCTTATCAGATCACTTAATAGTTACTGCTGTACCATAACCTAAAAATTCTCAGTGAGAAAGATACCATGTCACAGGGCTAGCACTGAGATCTTTTTATTTATGTCCTAATATAGGTGCTGGAATGGTGTAGAGAGTAGTAGCAAAGTTTGGCTTTTGATTGAGAGAAGTATGCTAGGTTGGAAATAAAAGTGAGATTTGAGTTTGTAGTGAGCTGTGGATTTTCGCAGAGTTACAGACGCCATAGTACTCATTATTAGCACATTATAAAAATCTGTTTATTGTGTTGCATTAGTTTGGAGATATTCAAGTTCTGTTAATGGACTAACAGTGGACTTTTCCATCTGCAGATTATACTGAATGACCAGCAGAGGGAGTGATGCCGTAGACCATTTCTCTGCGATGCTGAGACCAAAAAAAAAAAGAAAGCGTCCTCAGCCTTCGGCTTCCATTATCAATTTACATGGTAGGTGAAACTCTCATTTAATCGCTTTGCTTGTCATTAGAAGGAGTTCATAGCATCTGACGGCTCTTGGCACCTTTGAGGCTGCAATGAGTTGTCTTCTGTTAGAGCGATTGACTTACTTTCAAATGGGGGAAGCTTATTTATCCTGCCTCCCTGCACTCTGTATGTGGCGCTCTGATACTCAACATGGAGTGCTCTTTCAGATACTCTGTGTTCTGGTCACTCCAGCCCACTTTCAAAAGGGGAGCCCAGTACTTTCAATGGTGCAGAGTACTTTCCCATTACACTTCCTACTTCTGTTGCAGTCATAATAACCGATAGTTAACCAGAGCAGACTTGCTGAAGTCTCATTGTCCTGTGTTATGGTCACCCAGGGCGATTTGTCATGAGGTGCTCTGACATCATAAAGCTACAGCATGGTGTCATCTGACATGAGAGCAAGCAATAGGATGCCTTTTTCATGGAATTGAAATGGGTAGCAGGCTAGACAGGATGTGCAGGTGAAGACAAAGATGGTAACATGAATAAACTCAGGCATTAGTTGACTTATGCATTTGTTTGAAGGTTTGGGTGATCATAATATTCTCGAGATATCTATAGGTTAACTGATAGGGTTGCACAAGAATGAAGATGTTAGAATCTGTTATTCATAGTTTTTATTATTACCTCTAGCTGTAGCATAAGCCTTCTTTCAAAACCTTATCAGATCACTTAATAGTTACTGCTGTACCATAACCTAAAAATTCTCAGTGAGAAAGATACCATGTCACAGGGCTAGCACTGAGATCTTTTTATTTATGTCCTAATATAGGTGCTGGAATGGTGTAGAGAGTAGTAGCAAAGTTAGGCTTTTGATTGAGAGAAGTATGCTAGGTTGGAAATAAAAGTCAGATTTGAGTTTGTAGTGAGCTGTGGATTTTCGCAGAGTTACAGACGCCATAGTACTCATTATTAGCACATTATAAAAATCTGTTTATTGTGTTGCATTAGTTTGGAGATATTCAAGTTCTGTTAATGGACTAACAGTGGACTTTTCCATCTGCAGATTATACTGAATGGCCAGCAGAGGGAGTGATGCCGTAGACCATTTCTCTGCGATGCTGAGACCAAAAAAAAAAAGAAAGCGTCCTCAGCCTTCGGCTTCCATTATCAATTTACATGGTAGGTGAAACTCTCATTTAATCGCTTTGCTTGTCATTAGAAGGAGTTCATAGCATCTGACGGCTCTTGGCACCTTTGAGGCTGCAATGAGTTGTCTTCTGTTAGAGCGATTGACTTACTTTCAAATGGGGGAAGCTTATTTATCCTGCCTCCCTGCACTCTGTATGTGGCGCTCTGATACTCAACATGGAGTGCTCTTTCAGATACTCTGTGTTCTGGTCACTCCAGCCCACTTTCAAAAGGGGAGCCCAGTACTTTCAATGGTGCAGAGTACTTTCCCATTACACTTCCTACTTCCGTTGCAGTCATAATAACCGATAGTTAACCAGAGCAGACTTGCTGAAGTCTCATTGTCCTGTGTTATGGTCACCCAGGGCGATTTGTCATGAGGTGCTCTGACATCATAAAGCTACAGCATGGTGTCATCTGACATGAGAGCAAGCAATAGGATGCCTTTTTCATGGAATTGAAATGGGTAGCAGGCTAGACAGGATGTGCAGGTGAAGACAAAGATGGTAACATGAATAAACTCAGGCATTAGTTGACTTATGCATTTGTTTGAAGGTTTGGGTGATCATAATATTCTCGAGATCTCTATAGGTTAACTGATAGGGTTGCACAAGAATGAAGATGTTAGAATCTGTTATTCGTAGTTTTTATTATTACCTCTAGCTGTAGCATAAGCCTTCTTTCAAAACCTTATCAGATCACTTAATAGTTACTGCTGTACCATAACCTAAAAATTCTCAGTGAGAAAGATACCATGTCACAGGGCTAGCACTGAGATCTTTTTATTTATGTCCTAATATAGGTGCTGGAATGGTGTAGAGAGTTGTAGCAAAGTTTGGCTTTTGATTGAGAGAAGTATGCTAGGTTGGAAATAAAAGTCAGATTTGAGTTTGTAGTGAGCTGTGGATTTTCGCAGAGTTACAGACGCCATAGTACTCATTATTAGCACATTATAAAAATCTGTTTATTGTGTTGCATTAGTTTGGAGATATTCAAGTTCTGTTAATGGACTAACAGTGCACTTTTCCATCTGCAGATTATACTGAATGACCAGCAGAGGGAGTGATGCCGTAGACCATTTCTCTGCGATGCCGAGACCAAAAAAAAAAAGAAAGCGTCCTCAGCCTTCGGCTTCCGTTATCAATTTACATGGTACGTGAAACTCTCATTTAATTGCTTTGCTTGTCATTAGAAGGAGTTCATAGCATCTGACGGCTCTTGGCACCTTTGAGGCTGCAATGAGTTGTCTTCTGTTAGAGCGATTGACTTGCTTTCAAATGGGGGAAGCTTATTTATCCTGCCTCCCTGCACTCTGTATGTGGCGCTCTGATACTCAACATGGAGTGCTCTTTCAGATACTCTGTGTTCTGGTCACTCCAGCCCACTTTCAAAAGGGGAGCCCAGTACTTTCAATGGTGCAGAGTACTTTCCCATTACACTTCCTACTTCCGTTGCAGTCATAATAACCGATAGTTAACCAGAGCAGACTTGCTGAAGTCTCATTGTCCTGTGTTATGGTCACCCAGGGCGATTTGTCATGAGGTGCTCTGACATCATAAAGCTACAGCATGGTGTCATCTGACATGAGAGCAAGCAATAGGATGCCTTTTTCATGGAATTGAAATGGGTAGCAGGCTAGACAGGATGTGCAGGTGAAGACAAAGATGGTAACATGAATAAACTCAGGCATTAGTTGACTTATGCATTTGTTTGAAGGTTTGGGTGATCATAATATTCTCGAGATCTCTATAGGTTAACTGATAGGGTTGCACAAGAATGAAGATGTTAGAATCTGTTATTCGTAGTTTATATTATTACCTCTAGCTGTAGCATAAGCCTTCTTTCAAAACCTTATCAGATCACTTAATAGTTACTGCTGTACCATAACCTAAAAATTCTCAGTGAGAAAGATACCATGTCACAGGGCTAGCACTGAGATCTTTTTATTTATGTCCTAATATAGGTGCTGGAATGGTGTAGAGAGTAGTAGCAAAGTTTGGCTTTTGATTGAGAGAAGTATGCTAGGTTGGAAATAAAAGTCAGATTTGAGTTTGTAGTGAGCTGTGGATTTTCGCAGAGTTACAGACGCCATAGTACTCATTATTAGCACATTATAAAAATCTGTTTATTGTGTTGCATTAGTTTGGAGATATTCAAGTTCTGTTAATGGACTAACAGTGGACTTTTCCATCTGCAGATTATACTGAATGACCAGCAGAGGGAGTGATGCCGTAGACCATTTCTCTGCGATGCCGAGACCAAAAAAAAAAAGAAAGCGTCCTCAGCCTTCGGCTTCCATTATCAATTTACATGGTACGTGAAACTCTCATTTAATTGCTTTGCTTGTCATTAGAAGGAGTTCATAGCATCTGACGGCTCTTGGCACCTTTGAGGCTGCAATGAGTTGTCTTCTGTTAGAGCGATTGACTTGCTTTCAAATGGGGGAAGCTTATTTATCCTGCCTCCCTGCATTCTGTATGTGGCGCTCTGATACTCAACATGGAGTGCTCTTTCAGATACTCTGTGTTCTGGTCACTCCAGCCCACTTTCAAAAGGGGAGCCCAGTACTTTCAATGGTGCAGAGTACTTTCCCATTACACTTCCTACTTCCGTTGCAGTCATAATAACCGATAGTTAACCAGAGCAGACTTGCTGAAGTCTCATTGTCCTGTGTTATGGTCACCCAGGGCGATTTGTCATGAGGTGCTCTGACATCATAAAGCTACAGCATGGTGTCATCTGACATGAGAGCAAGCAATAGGATGCCTTTTTCATGGAATTGAAATGGGTAGCAGGCTAGACAGGATGTGCAGGTGAAGACAAAGATGGTAACATGAATAAACTCAGGCATTAGTTGACTTATGCATTTGTTTGAAGGTTTGGGTGATCATAATATTCTCGAGATCTCTATAGGTTAACTGATAGGGTTGCACAAGAATGAAGATGTTAGAATCTGTTATTCGTAGTTTTTATTATTACCTCTAGCTGTAGCATAAGCCTTCTTTCAAAACCTTATCAGATCACTTAATAGTTACTGCTGTACCATAACCTAAAAATTCTCAGTGAGAAAGATACCATGTCACAGGGCTAGCACTGAGATCTTTTTATTTATGTCCTAATATAGGTGCTGGAATGGTGTAGAGAGTAGTAGCAAAGTTTGGCTTTTGATTGAGAGAAGTATGCTAGGTTGGAAATAAAAGTCAGATTTGAGTTTGTAGTGAGCTGTGGATTTTCGCAGAGTTACAGACGCCATAGTACTCATTATTAGCACATTATAAAAATCTGTTTATTGTGTTGCATTAGTTTGGAGATATTCAAGTTCTGTTAATGGACTAACAGTGGACTTTTCCATCTGCAGATTATACTGAATGACCAGCAGAGGGAGTGATGCCGTAGACCATTTCTCTGCGATGCTGAGACCAAAAAAAAAAAGAAAGCGTCCTCAGCCTTCGGCTTCCATTATCAATTTACATGGTAGGTGAAACTCTCATTTAATCGCTTTGCTTGTCATTAGAAGGAGTTCATAGCATCTGACGGCTCTTGGCACCTTTGAGGCTGCAATGAGTTGTCTTCTGTTAGAGCGATTGACTTACTTTCAAATGGGGGAAGCTTATTTATCCTGCCTCCCTGCACTCTGTATGTGGCGCTCTGATACTCAACATGGAGTGCTCTTTCAGATACTCTGTGTTCTGGTCACTCCAGCCCACTTTCAAAAGGGGAGCCCAGTACTTTCAATGGTGCAGAGTACTTTCCCATTACACTTCCTACTTCCGTTGCAGTCATAATAACCGATAGTTAACCAGAGCAGACTTGCTGAAGTCTCATTGTCCTGTGTTATGGTCACCCAGGGCGATTTGTCATGAGGTGCTCTGACATCATAAAGCTACAGCATGGTGTCATCTGACATGAGAGCAAGCAATAGGATGCCTTTTTCATGGAATTGAAATGGGTAGCAGGCTAGACAGGATGTGCAGGTGAAGACAAAGATGGTAACATGAATAAACTCAGGCATTAGTTGACTTATGCATTTGTTTGAAGGTTTGGGTGATCATAATATTCTCGAGATCTCTATAGGTTAACTGATAGGGTTGCACAAGAATGAAGATGTTAGAATCTGTTATTCGTAGTTTTTATTATTACCTCTAGCTGTAGCATAAGCCTTCTTTCAAAACCTTATCAGATCACTTAATAGTTACTGCTGTACCATAACCTAAAAATTCTCAGTGAGAAAGATACCATGTCACAGGGCTAGCACTGAGATCTTTTTATTTATGTCCTAATATAGGTGCTGGAATGGTGTAGAGAGTAGTAGCAAAGTTTGGCTTTTGATTGAGAGAAGTATGCTAGGTTGGAAATAAAAGTGAGATTTGAGTTTGTAGTGAGCTGTGGATTTTCGCAGAGTTACAGACGCCATAGTACTCATTATTAGCACATTATAAAAATCTGTTTATTGTGTTGCATTAGTTTGGAGATATTCAAGTTCTGTTAATGGACTAACAGTGGACTTTTCCATCTGCAGATTATACTGAATGACCAGCAGAGGGAGTGATGCCGTAGACCATTTCTCTGCGATGCTGAGACCAAAAAAAAAAAGAAAGCGTCCTCAGCCTTCGGCTTCCATTATCAATTTACATGGTAGGTGAAACTCTCATTTAATCGCTTTGCTTGTCATTAGAAGGAGTTCATAGCATCTGACGGCTCTTGGCACCTTTGAGGCTGCAATGAGTTGTCTTCTGTTAGAGCGATTGACTTACTTTCAAATGGGGGAAGCTTATTTATCCTGCCTCCCTGCACTCTGTATGTGGCGCTCTGATACTCAACATGGAGTGCTCTTTCAGATACTCTGTGTTCTGGTCACTCCAGCCCACTTTCAAAAGGGGAGCCCAGTACTTTCAATGGTGCAGAGTACTTTCCCATTACACTTCCTACTTCCGTTGCAGTCATAATAACCGATAGTTAACCAGAGCAGACTTGCTGAAGTCTCATTGTCCTGTGTTATGGTCACCCAGGGCGATTTGTCATGAGGTGCTCTGACATCATAAAGCTACAGCATGGTGTCATCTGACATGAGAGCAAGCAATAGGATGCCTTTTTCATGGAATTGAAATGGGTAGCAGGCTAGACAGGATGTGCAGGTGAAGACAAAGATGGTAACATGAATAAACTCAGGCATTAGTTGACTTATGCATTTGTTTGAAGGTTTGGGTGATCATAATATTCTCGAGATCTCTATAGGTTAACTGATAGGGTTGCACAAGAATGAAGATGTTAGAATCTGTTATTCGTAGTTTTTATTATTACCTCTAGCTGTAGCATAAGCCTTCTTTCAAAACCTTATCAGATCACTTAATAGTTACTGCTGTACCATAACCTAAAAATTCTCAGTGAGAAAGATACCATGTCACAGGGCTAGCACTGAGATCTTTTTATTTATGTCCTAATATAGGTGCTGGAATGGTGTAGAGAGTAGTAGCAAAGTTTGGCTTTTGATTGAGAGAAGTATGCTAGGTTGGAAATAAAAGTCAGATTTGAGTTTGTAGTGAGCTGTGGATTTTCGCAGAGTTACAGACGCCATAGTACTCATTATTAGCACATTATAAAAATCTGTTTCTTGTGTTGCATTAGTTTGGAGATATTCAAGTTCTGTTAATGGACTAACAGTGGACTTTTCCATCTGCAGATTATACTGAATGACCAGCAGAGGGAGTGATGCCGTAGACCATTTCTCTGCGATGCTGAGACCAAAAAAAAAAAGAAAGCGTCCTCAGCCTTCGGCTTCCATTATCAATTTACATGGTAGGTGAAACTCTCATTTAATCGCTTTGCTTGTCATTAGAAGGAGTTCATAGCATCTGACGGCTCTTGGCACCTTTGAGGCTGCAATGAGTTGTCTTCTGTTAGAGCGATTGACTTACTTTCAAATGGGGGAAGCTTATTTATCCTGCCTCCCTGCACTCTGTATGTGGCGCTCTGATACTCAACATGGAGTGCTCTTTCAGATACTCTGTGTTCTGGTCACTCCAGCCCACTTTCAAAAGGGGAGCCCAGTACTTTCAATGGTGCAGAGTACTTTCCCATTACACTTCCTACTTCCGTTGCAGTCATAATAACCGATAGTTAACCAGAGCAGACTTGCTGAAGTCTCATTGTCCTGTGTTATGGTCACCCAGGGCGATTTGTCATGAGGTGCTATGACATCATAAAGCTACAGCATGGTGTCATCTGACATGAGAGCAAGCAATAGGATGCCTTTTTCATGGAATTGAAATGGGTAGCAGGCTAGACAGGATGTGCAGGTGAAGACAAAGATGGTAACATGAATAAACTCAGGCATTAGTTGACTTATGCATTTGTTTGAAGGTTTGGGTGATCATAATATTCTCGAGATCTCTATAGGTTAACTGATAGGGTTGCACAAGAATGAAGATGTTAGAATCTGTTATTCGTAGTTTTTATTATTACCTCTAGCTGTAGCATAAGCCTTCTTTCAAAACCTTATCAGATCACTTAATAGTTACTGCTGTACCATAACCTAAAAATTCTCAGTGAGAAAGATACCATGTCACAGGGCTAGCACTGAGATCTTTTTATTTATGTCCTAATATAGGTGCTGGAATGGTGTAGAGAGTAGTAGCAAAGTTTGGCTTTTGATTGAGAGAAGTATGCTAGGTTGGAAATAAAAGTCAGATTTGAGTTTGTAGTGAGCTGTGGATTTTCGCAGAGTTACAGACGCCATAGTACTCATTATTAGCACATTATAAAAATCTGTTTATTGTGTTGCATTAGTTTGGAGATATTCAAGTTCTGTTAATGGACTAACAGTGGACTTTTCCATCTGCAGATTATACTGAATGACCAGCAGAGGGAGTGATGCCGTAGACCATTTCTCTGCGATGCTGAGACCAAAAAAAAAAAGAAAGCGTCCTCAGCCTTCGGCTTCCATTATCAATTTACATGGTAGGTGAAACTCTCATTTAATCGCTTTGCTTGTCATTAGAAGGAGTTCATAGCATCTGACGGCTCTTGGCACCTTTGAGGCTGCAATGAGTTGTCTTCTGTTAGAGCGATTGACTTACTTTCAAATGGGGGAAGCTTATTTATCCTGCCTCCCTGCACTCTGTATGTGGCGCTCTGATACTCAACATGGAGTGCTCTTTCAGATACTCTGTGTTCTGGTCACTCCAGCCCACTTTCAAAAGGGGAGCCCAGTACTTTCAATGGTGCAGAGTACTTTCCCATTACACTTCCTACTTCTGTTGCAGTCATAATAACCGATAGTTAACCAGAGCAGACTTGCTGAAGTCTCATTGTCCTGTGTTATGGTCACCCAGGGCGATTTGTCATGAGGTGCTCTGACATCATAAAGCTACAGCATGGTGTCATCTGACATGAGAGCAAGCAATAGGATGCCTTTTTCATGGAATTGAAATGGGTAGCAGGCTAGACAGGATGTGCAGGTGAAGACAAAGATGGTAACATGAATAAACTCAGGCATTAGTTGACTTATGCATTTGTTTGAAGGTTTGGGTGATCATAATATTCTCGAGATATCTATAGGTTAACTGATAAGGTTGCACAAGAATGAAGATGTTAGAATCTGTTATTCGTAGTTTTTATTATTACCTCTAGCTGTAGCATAAGCCTTCTTTCAAAACCTTATCAGATCACTTAATAGTTACTGCTGTACCATAACCTAAAAATTCTCAGTGAGAAAGATACCATGTCACAGGGCTAGCACTGAGATCTTTTTATTTATGTCCTAATATAGGTGCTGGAATGGTGTAGAGAGTAGTAGCAAAGTTTGGCTTTTGATTGAGAGAAGTATGCTAGGTTGGAAATAAAAGTCAGATTTGAGTTTGTAGTGAGCTGTGGATTTTCGCAGAGTTACAGACGCCATAGTACTCATTATTAGCACATTATAAAAATCTGTTTATTGTGTTGCATTAGTTTGGAGATATTCAAGTTCTGTTAATGGACTAACAGTGGACTTTTCCATCTGCAGATTATACTGAATGACCAGCAGAGGGAGTGATGCCGTAGACCATTTCTCTGCGATGCCGAGACCAAAAAAAAAAAGAAAGCGTCCTCAGCCTTCGGCTTCCATTATCAATTTACATGGTACGTGAAACTCTCATTTAATTGCTTTGCTTGTCATTAGAAGGAGTTCATAGCATCTGACGGCTCTTGGCACCTTTGAGGCTGCAATGAGTTGTCTTCTGTTAGAGCGATTGACTTGCTTTCAAATGGGGGAAGCTTATTTATCCTGCCTCCCTGCACTCTGTATGTGGCGCTCTGATACTCAACATGGAGTGCTCTTTCAGATACTCTGTGTTCTGGTCACTCCAGCCCACTTTCAAAAGGGGAGCCCAGTACTTTCAATGGTGCAGAGTACTTTCCCATTACACTTCCTACTTCCGTTGCAGTCATAATAACCGATAGTTAACCAGAGCAGACTTGCTGAAGTCTCATTGTCCTGTGTTATGGTCACCCAGGGCGATTTGTCATGAGGTGCTCTGACATCATAAAGCTACAGCATGGTGTCATCTGACATGAGAGCAAGCAATAGGATGCCTTTTTCATGGAATTGAAATGGGTAGCAGGCTAGACAGGATGTGCAGGTGAAGACAAAGATGGTAACATGAATAAACTCAGGCATTAGTTGACTTATGCATTTGTTTGAAGGTTTGGGTGATCATAATATTCTCGAGATCTCTATAGGTTAACTGATAGGGTTGCACAAGAATGAAGATGTTAGAATCTGTTATTCGTAGTTTTTATTATTACCTCTAGCTGTAGCATAAGCCTTCTTTCAAAACCTTATCAGATCACTTAATAGTTACTGCTGTACCATAACCTAAAAATTCTCAGTGAGAAAGATACCATGTCACAGGGCTAGCACTGAGATCTTTTTATTTATGTCCTAATATAGGTGCTGGAATGGTGTAGAGAGTAGTAGCAAAGTTTGGCTTTTGATTGAGAGAAGTATGCTAGGTTGGAAATAAAAGTCAGATTTGAGTTTGTAGTGAGCTGTGGATTTTCGCAGAGTTACAGACGCCATAGTACTCATTATTAGCACATTATAAAAATCTGTTTCTTGTGTTGCATTAGTTTGGAGATATTCAAGTTCTGTTAATGGACTAACAGTGGACTTTTCCATCTGCAGATTATACTGAATGACCAGCAGAGGGAGTGATGCCGTAGACCATTTCTCTGCGATGCCGAGACCAAAAAAAAAAAGAAAGCGTCCTCAGCCTTCGGCTTCCATTATCAATTTACATGGTACGTGAAACTCTCATTTAATTGCTTTGCTTGTCATTAGAAGGAGTTCATAGCATCTGACGGCTCTTGGCACCTTTGAGGCTGCAATGAGTTGTCTTCTGTTAGAGCGATTGACTTGCTTTCAAATGGGGGAAGCTTATTTATCCTGCCTCCCTGCACTCTGTATGTGGCGCTCTGATACTCAACATGGAGTGCTCTTTCAGATACTCTGTGTTCTGGTCACTCCAGCCCACTTTCAAAAGGGGAGCCCAGTACTTTCAATGGTGCAGAGTACTTTCCCATTACACTTCCTACTTCCGTTGCAGTCATAATAACCGATAGTTAACCAGAGCAGACTTGCTGAAGTCTCATTGTCCTGTGTTATGGTCACCCAGGGCGATTTGTCATGAGGTGCTCTGACATCATAAAGCTACAGCATGGTGTCATCTGACATGAGAGCAAGCAATAGGATGCCTTTTTCATGGAATTGAAATGGGTAGCAGGCTAGACAGGATGTGCAGGTGAAGACAAAGATGGTAACATGAATAAACTCAGGCATTAGTTGACTTATGCATTTGTTTGAAGGTTTGGGTGATCATAATATTCTCGAGATCTCTATAGGTTAACTGATAGGGTTGCACAAGAATGAAGATGTTAGAATCTGTTATTCGTAGTTTTTATTATTACCTCTAGCTGTAGCATAAGCCTTCTTTCAAAACCTTATCAGATCACTTAATAGTTACTGCTGTACCATAACCTAAAAATTCTCAGTGAGAAAGATACCATGTCACAGGGCTAGCACTGAGATCTTTTTATTTATGTCCTAATATAGGTGCTGGAATGGTGTAGAGAGTAGTAGCAAAGTTTGGCTTTTGATTGAGAGAAGTATGCTAGGTTGGAAATAAAAGTCAGATTTGAGTTTGTAGTGAGCTGTGGATTTTCGCAGAGTTACAGACGCCATAGTACTCATTATTAGCACATTATAAAAATCTGTTTATTGTGTTGCATTAGTTTGGAGATATTCAAGTTCTGTTAATGGACTAACAGTGGACTTTTCCATCTGCAGATTATACTGAATGACCAGCAGAGGGAGTGATGCCGTAGACCATTTCTCTGCGATGCTGAGACCAAAAAAAAAAAGAAAGCGTCCTCAGCCTTCGGCTTCCATTATCAATTTACATGGTAGGTGAAACTCTCATTTAATCGCTTTGCTTGTCATTAGAAGGAGTTCATAGCATCTGACGGCTCTTGGCACCTTTGAGGCTGCAATGAGTTGTCTTCTGTTAGAGCGATTGACTTACTTTCAAATGGGGGAAGCTTATTTATCCTGCCTCCCTGCACTCTGTATGTGGCGCTCTGATACTCAACATGGAGTGCTCTTTCAGATACTCTGTGTTCTGGTCACTCCAGCCCACTTTCAAAAGGGGAGCCCAGTACTTTCAATGGTGCAGAGTACTTTCCCATTACACTTCCTACTTCTGTTGCAGTCATAATAACCGATAGTTAACCAGAGCAGACTTGCTGAAGTCTCATTGTCCTGTGTTATGGTCACCCAGGGCGATTTGTCATGAGGTGCTCTGACATCATAAAGCTACAGCATGGTGTCATCTGACATGAGAGCAAGCAATAGGATGCCTTTTTCATGGAATTGAAATGGGTAGCAGGCTAGACAGGATGTGCAGGTGAAGACAAAGATGGTAACATGAATAAACTCAGGCATTAGTTGACTTATGCATTTGTTTGAAGGTTTGGGTGATCATAATATTCTCGAGATATCTATAGGTTAACTGATAGGGTTGCACAAGAATGAAGATGTTAGAATCTGTTATTCGTAGTTTTTATTATTACCTCTAGCTGTAGCATAAGCCTTCTTTCAAAACCTTATCAGATCACTTAATAGTTACTGCTGTACCATAACCTAAAAATTCTCAGTGAGAAAGATACCATGTCACAGGGCTAGCACTGAGATCTTTTTATTTATGTCCTAATATAGGTGCTGGAATGGTGTAGAGAGTAGTAGCAAAGTTTGGCTTTTGATTGAGAGAAGTATGCTAGGTTGGAAATAAAAGTCAGATTTGAGTTTGTAGTGAGCTGTGGATTTTCGCAGAGTTACAGACGCCATAGTACTCATTATTAGCACATTATAAAAATCTGTTTCTTGTGTTGCATTAGTTTGGAGATATTCAAGTTCTGTTAATGGACTAACAGTGGACTTTTCCATCTGCAGATTATACTGAATGACCAGCAGAGGGAGTGATGCCGTAGACCATTTCTCTGCGATGCTGAGACCAAAAAAAAAAAGAAAGCGTCCTCAGCCTTCGGCTTCCATTATCAATTTACATGGTAGGTGAAACTCTCATTTAATCGCTTTGCTTGTCATTAGAAGGAGTTCATAGCATCTGACGGCTCTTGGCACCTTTGAGGCTGCAATGAGTTGTCTTCTGTTAGAGCGATTGACTTACTTTCAAATGGGGGAAGCTTATTTATCCTGCCTCCCTGCACTCTGTATGTGGCGCTCTGATACTCAACATGGAGTGCTCTTTCAGATACTCTGTGTTCTGGTCACTCCAGCCCACTTTCAAAAGGGGAGCCCAGTACTTTCAATGGTGCAGAGTACTTTCCCATTACACTTCCTACTTCCGTTGCAGTCATAATAACCGATAGTTAACCAGAGCAGACTTGCTGAAGTCTCATTGTCCTGTGTTATGGTCACCCAGGGCGATTTGTCATGAGGTGCTATGACATCATAAAGCTACAGCATGGTGTCATCTGACATGAGAGCAAGCAATAGGATGCCTTTTTCATGGAATTGAAATGGGTAGCAGGCTAGACAGGATGTGCAGGTGAAGACAAAGATGGTAACATGAATAAACTCAGGCATTAGTTGACTTATGCATTTGTTTGAAGGTTTGGGTGATCATAATATTCTCGAGATCTCTATAGGTTAACTGATAGGGTTGCACAAGAATGAAGATGTTAGAATCTGTTATTCGTAGTTTTTATTATTACCTCTAGCTGTAGCATAAGCCTTCTTTCAAAACCTTATCAGATCACTTAATAGTTACTGCTGTACCATAACCTAAAAATTCTCAGTGAGAAAGATACCATGTCACAGGGCTAGCACTGAGATCTTTTTATTTATGTCCTAATATAGGTGCTGGAATGGTGTAGAGAGTAGTAGCAAAGTTTGGCTTTTGATTGAGAGAAGTATGCTAGGTTGGAAATAAAAGTCAGATTTGAGTTTGTAGTGAGCTGTGGATTTTCGCAGAGTTACAGACGCCATAGTACTCATTATTAGCACATTATAAAAATCTGTTTATTGTGTTGCATTAGTTTGGAGATATTCAAGTTCTGTTAATGGACTAACAGTGGACTTTTCCATCTGCAGATTATACTGAATGACCAGCAGAGGGAGTGATGCCGTAGACCATTTCTCTGCGATGCTGAGACCAAAAAAAAAAAGAAAGCGTCCTCAGCCTTCGGCTTCCATTATCAATTTACATGGTAGGTGAAACTCTCATTTAATCGCTTTGCTTGTCATTAGAAGGAGTTCATAGCATCTGACGGCTCTTGGCACCTTTGAGGCTGCAATGAGTTGTCTTCTGTTAGAGCGATTGACTTACTTTCAAATGGGGGAAGCTTATTTATCCTGCCTCCCTGCACTCTGTATGTGGCGCTCTGATACTCAACATGGAGTGCTCTTTCAGATACTCTGTGTTCTGGTCACTCCAGCCCACTTTCAAAAGGGGAGCCCAGTACTTTCAATGGTGCAGAGTACTTTCCCATTACACTTCCTACTTCTGTTGCAGTCATAATAACCGATAGTTAACCAGAGCAGACTTGCTGAAGTCTCATTGTCCTGTGTTATGGTCACCCAGGGCGATTTGTCATGAGGTGCTCTGACATCATAAAGCTACAGCATGGTGTCATCTGACATGAGAGCAAGCAATAGGATGCCTTTTTCATGGAATTGAAATGGGTAGCAGGCTAGACAGGATGTGCAGGTGAAGACAAAGATGGTAACATGAATAAACTCAGGCATTAGTTGACTTATGCATTTGTTTGAAGGTTTGGGTGATCATAATATTCTCGAGATATCTATAGGTTAACTGATAAGGTTGCACAAGAATGAAGATGTTAGAATCTGTTATTCGTAGTTTTTATTATTACCTCTAGCTGTAGCATAAGCCTTCTTTCAAAACCTTATCAGATCACTTAATAGTTACTGCTGTACCATAACCTAAAAATTCTCAGTGAGAAAGATACCATGTCACAGGGCTAGCACTGAGATCTTTTTATTTATGTCCTAATATAGGTGCTGGAATGGTGTAGAGAGTAGTAGCAAAGTTTGGCTTTTGATTGAGAGAAGTATGCTAGGTTGGAAATAAAAGTCAGATTTGAGTTTGTAGTGAGCTGTGGATTTTCGCAGAGTTACAGACGCCATAGTACTCATTATTAGCACATTATAAAAATCTGTTTATTGTGTTGCATTAGTTTGGAGATATTCAAGTTCTGTTAATGGACTAACAGTGGACTTTTCCATCTGCAGATTATACTGAATGACCAGCAGAGGGAGTGATGCCGTAGACCATTTCTCTGCGATGCCGAGACCAAAAAAAAAAAGAAAGCGTCCTCAGCCTTCGGCTTCCATTATCAATTTACATGGTACGTGAAACTCTCATTTAATTGCTTTGCTTGTCATTAGAAGGAGTTCATAGCATCTGACGGCTCTTGGCACCTTTGAGGCTGCAATGAGTTGTCTTCTGTTAGAGCGATTGACTTGCTTTCAAATGGGGGAAGCTTATTTATCCTGCCTCCCTGCACTCTGTATGTGGCGCTCTGATACTCAACATGGAGTGCTCTTTCAGATACTCTGTGTTCTGGTCACTCCAGCCCACTTTCAAAAGGGGAGCCCAGTACTTTCAATGGTGCAGAGTACTTTCCCATTACACTTCCTACTTCCGTTGCAGTCATAATAACCGATAGTTAACCAGAGCAGACTTGCTGAAGTCTCATTGTCCTGTGTTATGGTCACCCAGGGCGATTTGTCATGAGGTGCTCTGACATCATAAAGCTACAGCATGGTGTCATCTGACATGAGAGCAAGCAATAGGATGCCTTTTTCATGGAATTGAAATGGGTAGCAGGCTAGACAGGATGTGCAGGTGAAGACAAAGATGGTAACATGAATAAACTCAGGCATTAGTTGACTTATGCATTTGTTTGAAGGTTTGGGTGATCATAATATTCTCGAGATCTCTATAGGTTAACTGATAGGGTTGCACAAGAATGAAGATGTTAGAATCTGTTATTCGTAGTTTTTATTATTACCTCTAGCTGTAGCATAAGCCTTCTTTCAAAACCTTATCAGATCACTTAATAGTTACTGCTGTACCATAACCTAAAAATTCTCAGTGAGAAAGATACCATGTCACAGGGCTAGCACTGAGATCTTTTTATTTATGTCCTAATATAGGTGCTGGAATGGTGTAGAGAGTAGTAGCAAAGTTTGGCTTTTGATTGAGAGAAGTATGCTAGGTTGGAAATAAAAGTCAGATTTGAGTTTGTAGTGAGCTGTGGATTTTCGCAGAGTTACAGACGCCATAGTACTCATTATTAGCACATTATAAAAATCTGTTTCTTGTGTTGCATTAGTTTGGAGATATTCAAGTTCTGTTAATGGACTAACAGTGGACTTTTCCATCTGCAGATTATACTGAATGACCAGCAGAGGGAGTGATGCCGTAGACCATTTCTCTGCGATGCCGAGACCAAAAAAAAAAAGAAAGCGTCCTCAGCCTTCGGCTTCCATTATCAATTTACATGGTACGTGAAACTCTCATTTAATTGCTTTGCTTGTCATTAGAAGGAGTTCATAGCATCTGACGGCTCTTGGCACCTTTGAGGCTGCAATGAGTTGTCTTCTGTTAGAGCGATTGACTTGCTTTCAAATGGGGGAAGCTTATTTATCCTGCCTCCCTGCACTCTGTATGTGGCGCTCTGATACTCAACATGGAGTGCTCTTTCAGATACTCTGTGTTCTGGTCACTCCAGCCCACTTTCAAAAGGGGAGCCCAGTACTTTCAATGGTGCAGAGTACTTTCCCATTACACTTCCTACTTCCGTTGCAGTCATAATAACCGATAGTTAACCAGAGCAGACTTGCTGAAGTCTCATTGTCCTGTGTTATGGTCACCCAGGGCGATTTGTCATGAGGTGCTCTGACATCATAAAGCTACAGCATGGTGTCATCTGACATGAGAGCAAGCAATAGGATGCCTTTTTCATGGAATTGAAATGGGTAGCAGGCTAGACAGGATGTGCAGGTGAAGACAAAGATGGTAACATGAATAAACTCAGGCATTAGTTGACTTATGCATTTGTTTGAAGGTTTGGGTGATCATAATATTCTCGAGATCTCTATAGGTTAACTGATAGGGTTGCACAAGAATGAAGATGTTAGAATCTGTTATTCGTAGTTTTTATTATTACCTCTAGCTGTAGCATAAGCCTTCTTTCAAAACCTTATCAGATCACTTAATAGTTACTGCTGTACCATAACCTAAAAATTCTCAGTGAGAAAGATACCATGTCACAGGGCTAGCACTGAGATCTTTTTATTTATGTCCTAATATAGGTGCTGGAATGGTGTAGAGAGTAGTAGCAAAGTTTGGCTTTTGATTGAGAGAAGTATGCTAGGTTGGAAATAAAAGTCAGATTTGAGTTTGTAGTGAGCTGTGGATTTTCGCAGAGTTACAGACGCCATAGTACTCATTATTAGCACATTATAAAAATCTGTTTATTGTGTTGCATTAGTTTGGAGATATTCAAGTTCTGTTAATGGACTAACAGTGGACTTTTCCATCTGCAGATTATACTGAATGACCAGCAGAGGGAGTGATGCCGTAGACCATTTCTCTGCGATGCCGAGACCAAAAAAAAAAAGAAAGCGTCCTCAGCCTTCGGCTTCCATTATCAATTTACATGGTAGGTGAAACTCTCATTTAATCGCTTTGCTTGTCATTAGAAGGAGTTCATAGCATCTGACGGCTCTTGGCACCTTTGAGGCTGCAATGAGTTGTCTTCTGTTAGAGCGATTGACTTACTTTCAAATGGGGGAAGCTTATTTATCCTGCCTCCCTGCACTCTGTATGTGGCGCTCTGATACTCAACATGGAGTGCTCTTTCAGATACTCTGTGTTCTGGTCACTCCAGCCCACTTTCAAAAGGGGAGCCCAGTACTTTCAATGGTGCAGAGTACTTTCCCATTACACTTCCTACTTCTGTTGCAGTCATAATAACCGATAGTTAACCAGAGCAGACTTGCTGAAGTCTCATTGTCCTGTGTTATGGTCACCCAGGGCGATTTGTCATGAGGTGCTCTGACATCATAAAGCTACAGCATGGTGTCATCTGACATGAGAGCAAGCAATAGGATGCCTTTTTCATGGAATTGAAATGGGTAGCAGGCTAGACAGGATGTGCAGGTGAAGACAAAGATGGTAACATGAATAAACTCAGGCATTAGTTGACTTATGCATTTGTTTGAAGGTTTGGGTGATCATAATATTCTCGAGATATCTATAGGTTAACTGATAAGGTTGCACAAGAATGAAGATGTTAGAATCTGTTATTCGTAGTTTTTATTATTACCTCTAGCTGTAGCATAAGCCTTCTTTCAAAACCTTATCAGATCACTTAATAGTTACTGCTGTACCATAACCTAAAAATTCTCAGTGAGAAAGATACCATGTCACAGGGCTAGCACTGAGATCTTTTTATTTATGTCCTAATATAGGTGCTGGAATGGTGTAGAGAGTAGTAGCAAAGTTTGGCTTTTGATTGAGAGAAGTATGCTAGGTTGGAAATAAAAGTCAGATTTGAGTTTGTAGTGAGCTGTGGATTTTCGCAGAGTTACAGACGCCATAGTACTCATTATTAGCACATTATAAAAATCTGTTTATTGTGTTGCATTAGTTTGGAGATATTCAAGTTCTGTTAATGGACTAACAGTGGACTTTTCCATCTGCAGATTATACTGAATGACCAGCAGAGGGAGTGATGCCGTAGACCATTTCTCTGCGATGCCGAGACCAAAAAAAAAAAGAAAGCGTCCTCAGCCTTCGGCTTCCATTATCAATTTACATGGTACGTGAAACTCTCATTTAATTGCTTTGCTTGTCATTAGAAGGAGTTCATAGCATCTGACGGCTCTTGGCACCTTTGAGGCTGCAATGAGTTGTCTTCTGTTAGAGCGATTGACTTGCTTTCAAATGGGGGAAGCTTATTTATCCTGCCTCCCTGCACTCTGTATGTGGCGCTCTGATACTCAACATGGAGTGCTCTTTCAGATACTCTGTGTTCTGGTCACTCCAGCCCACTTTCAAAAGGGGAGCCCAGTACTTTCAATGGTGCAGAGTACTTTCCCATTACACTTCCTACTTCCGTTGCAGTCATAATAACCGATAGTTAACCAGAGCAGACTTGCTGAAGTCTCATTGTCCTGTGTTATGGTCACCCAGGGCGATTTGTCATGAGGTGCTCTGACATCATAAAGCTACAGCATGGTGTCATCTGACATGAGAGCAAGCAATAGGATGCCTTTTTCATGGAATTGAAATGGGTAGCAGGCTAGACAGGATGTGCAGGTGAAGACAAAGATGGTAACATGAATAAACTCAGGCATTAGTTGACTTATGCATTTGTTTGAAGGTTTGGGTGATCATAATATTCTCGAGATCTCTATAGGTTAACTGATAGGGTTGCACAAGAATGAAGATGTTAGAATCTGTTATTCGTAGTTTTTATTATTACCTCTAGCTGTAGCATAAGCCTTCTTTCAAAACCTTATCAGATCACTTAATAGTTACTGCTGTACCATAACCTAAAAATTCTCAGTGAGAAAGATACCATGTCACAGGGCTAGCACTGAGATCTTTTTATTTATGTCCTAATATAGGTGCTGGAATGGTGTAGAGAGTAGTAGCAAAGTTTGGCTTTTGATTGAGAGAAGTATGCTAGGTTGGAAATAAAAGTCAGATTTGAGTTTGTAGTGAGCTGTGGATTTTCGCAGAGTTACAGACGCCATAGTACTCATTATTAGCACATTATAAAAATCTGTTTCTTGTGTTGCATTAGTTTGGAGATATTCAAGTTCTGTTAATGGACTAACAGTGGACTTTTCCATCTGCAGATTATACTGAATGACCAGCAGAGGGAGTGATGCCGTAGACCATTTCTCTGCGATGCCGAGACCAAAAAAAAAAAGAAAGCGTCCTCAGCCTTCGGCTTCCATTATCAATTTACATGGTACGTGAAACTCTCATTTAATTGCTTTGCTTGTCATTAGAAGGAGTTCATAGCATCTGACGGCTCTTGGCACCTTTGAGGCTGCAATGAGTTGTCTTCTGTTAGAGCGATTGACTTGCTTTCAAATGGGGGAAGCTTATTTATCCTGCCTCCCTGCACTCTGTATGTGGCGCTCTGATACTCAACATGGAGTGCTCTTTCAGATACTCTGTGTTCTGGTCACTCCAGCCCACTTTCAAAAGGGGAGCCCAGTACTTTCAATGGTGCAGAGTACTTTCCCATTACACTTCCTACTTCCGTTGCAGTCATAATAACCGATAGTTAACCAGAGCAGACTTGCTGAAGTCTCATTGTCCTGTGTTATGGTCACCCAGGGCGATTTGTCATGAGGTGCTCTGACATCATAAAGCTACAGCATGGTGTCATCTGACATGAGAGCAAGCAATAGGATGCCTTTTTCATGGAATTGAAATGGGTAGCAGGCTAGACAGGATGTGCAGGTGAAGACAAAGATGGTAACATGAATAAACTCAGGCATTAGTTGACTTATGCATTTGTTTGAAGGTTTGGGTGATCATAATATTCTCGAGATCTCTATAGGTTAACTGATAGGGTTGCACAAGAATGAAGATGTTAGAATCTGTTATTCGTAGTTTTTATTATTACCTCTAGCTGTAGCATAAGCCTTCTTTCAAAACCTTATCAGATCACTTAATAGTTACTGCTGTACCATAACCTAAAAATTCTCAGTGAGAAAGATACCATGTCACAGGGCTAGCACTGAGATCTTTTTATTTATGTCCTAATATAGGTGCTGGAATGGTGTAGAGAGTAGTAGCAAAGTTTGGCTTTTGATTGAGAGAAGTATGCTAGGTTGGAAATAAAAGTCAGATTTGAGTTTGTAGTGAGCTGTGGATTTTCGCAGAGTTACAGACGCCATAGTACTCATTATTAGCACATTATAAAAATCTGTTTCTTGTGTTGCATTAGTTTGGAGATATTCAAGTTCTGTTAATGGACTAACAGTGGACTTTTCCATCTGCAGATTATACTGAATGACCAGCAGAGGGAGTGATGCCGTAGACCATTTCTCTGCGATGCCGAGACCAAAAAAAAAAAGAAAGCGTCCTCAGCCTTCGGCTTCCATTATCAATTTACATGGTACGTGAAACTCTCATTTAATTGCTTTGCTTGTCATTAGAAGGAGTTCATAGCATCTGACGGCTCTTGGCACCTTTGAGGCTGCAATGAGTTGTCTTCTGTTAGAGCGATTGACTTGCTTTCAAATGGGGGAAGCTTATTTATCCTGCCTCCCTGCACTCTGTATGTGGCGCTCTGATACTCAACATGGAGTGCTCTTTCAGATACTCTGTGTTCTGGTCACTCCAGCCCACTTTCAAAAGGGGAGCCCAGTACTTTCAATGGTGCAGAGTACTTTCCCATTACACTTCCTACTTCCGTTGCAGTCATAATAACCGATAGTTAACCAGAGCAGACTTGCTGAAGTCTCATTGTCCTGTGTTATGGTCACCCAGGGCGATTTGTCATGAGGTGCTCTGACATCATAAAGCTACAGCATGGTGTCATCTGACATGAGAGCAAGCAATAGGATGCCTTTTTCATGGAATTGAAATGGGTAGCAGGCTAGACAGGATGTGCAGGTGAAGACAAAGATGGTAACATGAATAAACTCAGGCATTAGTTGACTTATGCATTTGTTTGAAGGTTTGGGTGATCATAATATTCTCGAGATCTCTATAGGTTAACTGATAGGGTTGCACAAGAATGAAGATGTTAGAATCTGTTATTCGTAGTTTTTATTATTACCTCTAGCTGTAGCATAAGCCTTCTTTCAAAACCTTATCAGATCACTTAATAGTTACTGCTGTACCATAACCTAAAAATTCTCAGTGAGAAAGATACCATGTCACAGGGCTAGCACTGAGATCTTTTTATTTATGTCCTAATATAGGTGCTGGAATGGTGTAGAGAGTAGTAGCAAAGTTTGGCTTTTGATTGAGAGAAGTATGCTAGGTTGGAAATAAAAGTCAGATTTGAGTTTGTAGTGAGCTGTGGATTTTCGCAGAGTTACAGACGCCATAGTACTCATTATTAGCACATTATAAAAATCTGTTTATTGTGTTGCATTAGTTTGGAGATATTCAAGTTCTGTTAATGGACTAACAGTGGACTTTTCCATCTGCAGATTATACTGAATGACCAGCAGAGGGAGTGATGCCGTAGACCATTTCTCTGCGATGCTGAGACCAAAAAAAAAAAGAAAGCGTCCTCAGCCTTCGGCTTCCATTATCAATTTACATGGTAGGTGAAACTCTCATTTAATCGCTTTGCTTGTCATTAGAAGGAGTTCATAGCATCTGACGGCTCTTGGCACCTTTGAGGCTGCAATGAGTTGTCTTCTGTTAGAGCGATTGACTTACTTTCAAATGGGGGAAGCTTATTTATCCTGCCTCCCTGCACTCTGTATGTGGCGCTCTGATACTCAACATGGAGTGCTCTTTCAGATACTCTGTGTTCTGGTCACTCCAGCCCACTTTCAAAAGGGGAGCCCAGTACTTTCAATGGTGCAGAGTACTTTCCCATTACACTTCCTACTTCTGTTGCAGTCATAATAACCGATAGTTAACCAGAGCAGACTTGCTGAAGTCTCATTGTCCTGTGTTATGGTCACCCAGGGCGATTTGTCATGAGGTGCTCTGACATCATAAAGCTACAGCATGGTGTCATCTGACATGAGAGCAAGCAATAGGATGCCTTTTTCATGGAATTGAAATGGGTAGCAGGCTAGACAGGATGTGCAGGTGAAGACAAAGATGGTAACATGAATAAACTCAGGCATTAGTTGACTTATGCATTTGTTTGAAGGTTTGGGTGATCATAATATTCTCGAGATATCTATAGGTTAACTGATAGGGTTGCACAAGAATGAAGATGTTAGAATCTGTTATTCGTAGTTTTTATTATTACCTCTAGCTGTAGCATAAGCCTTCTTTCAAAACCTTATCAGATCACTTAATAGTTACTGCTGTACCATAACCTAAAAATTCTCAGTGAGAAAGATACCATGTCACAGGGCTAGCACTGAGATCTTTTTATTTATGTCCTAATATAGGTGCTGGAATGGTGTAGAGAGTAGTAGCAAAGTTTGGCTTTTGATTGAGAGAAGTATGCTAGGTTGGAAATAAAAGTCAGATTTGAGTTTGTAGTGAGCTGTGGATTTTCGCAGAGTTACAGACGCCATAGTACTCATTATTAGCACATTATAAAAATCTGTTTATTGTGTTGCATTAGTTTGGAGATATTCAAGTTCTGTTAATGGACTAACAGTGGACTTTTCCATCTGCAGATTATACTGAATGACCAGCAGAGGGAGTGATGCCGTAGACCATTTCTCTGCGATGCTGAGACCAAAAAAAAAAAGAAAGCGTCCTCAGCCTTCGGCTTCCATTATCAATTTACATGGTAGGTGAAACTCTCATTTAATCGCTTTGCTTGTCATTAGAAGGAGTTCATAGCATCTGACGGCTCTTGGCACCTTTGAGGCTGCAATGAGTTGTCTTCTGTTAGAGCGATTGACTTACTTTCAAATGGGGGAAGCTTATTTATCCTGCCTCCCTGCACTCTGTATGTGGCGCTCTGATACTCAACATGGAGTGCTCTTTCAGATACTCTGTGTTCTGGTCACTCCAGCCCACTTTCAAAAGGGGAGCCCAGTACTTTCAATGGTGCAGAGTACTTTCCCATTACACTTCCTACTTCCGTTGCAGTCATAATAACCGATAGTTAACCAGAGCAGACTTGCTGAAGTCTCATTGTCCTGTGTTATGGTCACCCAGGGCGATTTGTCATGAGGTGCTATGACATCATAAAGCTACAGCATGGTGTCATCTGACATGAGAGCAAGCAATAGGATGCCTTTTTCATGGAATTGAAATGGGTAGCAGGCTAGACAGGATGTGCAGGTGAAGACAAAGATGGTAACATGAATAAACTCAGGCATTAGTTGACTTATGCATTTGTTTGAAGGTTTGGGTGATCATAATATTCTCGAGATCTCTATAGGTTAACTGATAGGGTTGCACAAGAATGAAGATGTTAGAATCTGTTATTCGTAGTTTTTATTATTACCTCTAGCTGTAGCATAAGCCTTCTTTCAAAACCTTATCAGATCACTTAATAGTTACTGCTGTACCATAACCTAAAAATTCTCAGTGAGAAAGATACCATGTCACAGGGCTAGCACTGAGATCTTTTTATTTATGTCCTAATATAGGTGCTGGAATGGTGTAGAGAGTAGTAGCAAAGTTTGGCTTTTGATTGAGAGAAGTATGCTAGGTTGGAAATAAAAGTCAGATTTGAGTTTGTAGTGAGCTGTGGATTTTCGCAGAGTTACAGACGCCATAGTACTCATTATTAGCACATTATAAAAATCTGTTTATTGTGTTGCATTAGTTTGGAGATATTCAAGTTCTGTTAATGGACTAACAGTGGACTTTTCCATCTGCAGATTATACTGAATGACCAGCAGAGGGAGTGATGCCGTAGACCATTTCTCTGCGATGCTGAGACCAAAAAAAAAAAGAAAGCGTCCTCAGCCTTCGGCTTCCATTATCAATTTACATGGTAGGTGAAACTCTCATTTAATCGCTTTGCTTGTCATTAGAAGGAGTTCATAGCATCTGACGGCTCTTGGCACCTTTGAGGCTGCAATGAGTTGTCTTCTGTTAGAGCGATTGACTTACTTTCAAATGGGGGAAGCTTATTTATCCTGCCTCCCTGCACTCTGTATGTGGCGCTCTGATACTCAACATGGAGTGCTCTTTCAGATACTCTGTGTTCTGGTCACTCCAGCCCACTTTCAAAAGGGGAGCCCAGTACTTTCAATGGTGCAGAGTACTTTCCCATTACACTTCCTACTTCTGTTGCAGTCATAATAACCGATAGTTAACCAGAGCAGACTTGCTGAAGTCTCATTGTCCTGTGTTATGGTCACCCAGGGCGATTTGTCATGAGGTGCTCTGACATCATAAAGCTACAGCATGGTGTCATCTGACATGAGAGCAAGCAATAGGATGCCTTTTTCATGGAATTGAAATGGGTAGCAGGCTAGACAGGATGTGCAGGTGAAGACAAAGATGGTAACATGAATAAACTCAGGCATTAGTTGACTTATGCATTTGTTTGAAGGTTTGGGTGATCATAATATTCTCGAGATATCTATAGGTTAACTGATAAGGTTGCACAAGAATGAAGATGTTAGAATCTGTTATTCGTAGTTTTTATTATTACCTCTAGCTGTAGCATAAGCCTTCTTTCAAAACCTTATCAGATCACTTAATAGTTACTGCTGTACCATAACCTAAAAATTCTCAGTGAGAAAGATACCATGTCACAGGGCTAGCACTGAGATCTTTTTATTTATGTCCTAATATAGGTGCTGGAATGGTGTAGAGAGTAGTAGCAAAGTTTGGCTTTTGATTGAGAGAAGTATGCTAGGTTGGAAATAAAAGTCAGATTTGAGTTTGTAGTGAGCTGTGGATTTTCGCAGAGTTACAGACGCCATAGTACTCATTATTAGCACATTATAAAAATCTGTTTATTGTGTTGCATTAGTTTGGAGATATTCAAGTTCTGTTAATGGACTAACAGTGGACTTTTCCATCTGCAGATTATACTGAATGACCAGCAGAGGGAGTGATGCCGTAGACCATTTCTCTGCGATGCCGAGACCAAAAAAAAAAAGAAAGCGTCCTCAGCCTTCGGCTTCCATTATCAATTTACATGGTACGTGAAACTCTCATTTAATTGCTTTGCTTGTCATTAGAAGGAGTTCATAGCATCTGACGGCTCTTGGCACCTTTGAGGCTGCAATGAGTTGTCTTCTGTTAGAGCGATTGACTTGCTTTCAAATGGGGGAAGCTTATTTATCCTGCCTCCCTGCACTCTGTATGTGGCGCTCTGATACTCAACATGGAGTGCTCTTTCAGATACTCTGTGTTCTGGTCACTCCAGCCCACTTTCAAAAGGGGAGCCCAGTACTTTCAATGGTGCAGAGTACTTTCCCATTACACTTCCTACTTCCGTTGCAGTCATAATAACCGATAGTTAACCAGAGCAGACTTGCTGAAGTCTCATTGTCCTGTGTTATGGTCACCCAGGGCGATTTGTCATGAGGTGCTCTGACATCATAAAGCTACAGCATGGTGTCATCTGACATGAGAGCAAGCAATAGGATGCCTTTTTCATGGAATTGAAATGGGTAGCAGGCTAGACAGGATGTGCAGGTGAAGACAAAGATGGTAACATGAATAAACTCAGGCATTAGTTGACTTATGCATTTGTTTGAAGGTTTGGGTGATCATAATATTCTCGAGATCTCTATAGGTTAACTGATAGGGTTGCACAAGAATGAAGATGTTAGAATCTGTTATTCGTAGTTTTTATTATTACCTCTAGCTGTAGCATAAGCCTTCTTTCAAAACCTTATCAGATCACTTAATAGTTACTGCTGTACCATAACCTAAAAATTCTCAGTGAGAAAGATACCATGTCACAGGGCTAGCACTGAGATCTTTTTATTTATGTCCTAATATAGGTGCTGGAATGGTGTAGAGAGTAGTAGCAAAGTTTGGCTTTTGATTGAGAGAAGTATGCTAGGTTGGAAATAAAAGTCAGATTTGAGTTTGTAGTGAGCTGTGGATTTTCGCAGAGTTACAGACGCCATAGTACTCATTATTAGCACATTATAAAAATCTGTTTCTTGTGTTGCATTAGTTTGGAGATATTCAAGTTCTGTTAATGGACTAACAGTGGACTTTTCCATCTGCAGATTATACTGAATGACCAGCAGAGGGAGTGATGCCGTAGACCATTTCTCTGCGATGCCGAGACCAAAAAAAAAAAGAAAGCGTCCTCAGCCTTCGGCTTCCATTATCAATTTACATGGTACGTGAAACTCTCATTTAATTGCTTTGCTTGTCATTAGAAGGAGTTCATAGCATCTGACGGCTCTTGGCACCTTTGAGGCTGCAATGAGTTGTCTTCTGTTAGAGCGATTGACTTGCTTTCAAATGGGGGAAGCTTATTTATCCTGCCTCCCTGCACTCTGTATGTGGCGCTCTGATACTCAACATGGAGTGCTCTTTCAGATACTCTGTGTTCTGGTCACTCCAGCCCACTTTCAAAAGGGGAGCCCAGTACTTTCAATGGTGCAGAGTACTTTCCCATTACACTTCCTACTTCCGTTGCAGTCATAATAACCGATAGTTAACCAGAGCAGACTTGCTGAAGTCTCATTGTCCTGTGTTATGGTCACCCAGGGCGATTTGTCATGAGGTGCTCTGACATCATAAAGCTACAGCATGGTGTCATCTGACATGAGAGCAAGCAATAGGATGCCTTTTTCATGGAATTGAAATGGGTAGCAGGCTAGACAGGATGTGCAGGTGAAGACAAAGATGGTAACATGAATAAACTCAGGCATTAGTTGACTTATGCATTTGTTTGAAGGTTTGGGTGATCATAATATTCTCGAGATCTCTATAGGTTAACTGATAGGGTTGCACAAGAATGAAGATGTTAGAATCTGTTATTCGTAGTTTTTATTATTACCTCTAGCTGTAGCATAAGCCTTCTTTCAAAACCTTATCAGATCACTTAATAGTTACTGCTGTACCATAACCTAAAAATTCTCAGTGAGAAAGATACCATGTCACAGGGCTAGCACTGAGATCTTTTTATTTATGTCCTAATATAGGTGCTGGAATGGTGTAGAGAGTAGTAGCAAAGTTTGGCTTTTGATTGAGAGAAGTATGCTAGGTTGGAAATAAAAGTCAGATTTGAGTTTGTAGTGAGCTGTGGATTTTCGCAGAGTTACAGACGCCATAGTACTCATTATTAGCACATTATAAAAATCTGTTTCTTGTGTTGCATTAGTTTGGAGATATTCAAGTTCTGTTAATGGACTAACAGTGGACTTTTCCATCTGCAGATTATACTGAATGACCAGCAGAGGGAGTGATGCCGTAGACCATTTCTCTGCGATGCTGAGACCAAAAAAAAAAAGAAAGCGTCCTCAGCCTTCGGCTTCCATTATCAATTTACATGGTAGGTGAAACTCTCATTTAATCGCTTTGCTTGTCATTAGAAGGAGTTCATAGCATCTGACGGCTCTTGGCACCTTTGAGGCTGCAATGAGTTGTCTTCTGTTAGAGCGATTGACTTACTTTCAAATGGGGGAAGCTTATTTATCCTGCCTCCCTGCACTCTGTATGTGGCGCTCTGATACTCAACATGGAGTGCTCTTTCAGATACTCTGTGTTCTGGTCACTCCAGCCCACTTTCAAAAGGGGAGCCCAGTACTTTCAATGGTGCAGAGTACTTTCCCATTACACTTCCTACTTCTGTTGCAGTCATAATAACCGATAGTTAACCAGAGCAGACTTGCTGAAGTCTCATTGTCCTGTGTTATGGTCACCCAGGGCGATTTGTCATGAGGTGCTCTGACATCATAAAGCTACAGCATGGTGTCATCTGACATGAGAGCAAGCAATAGGATGCCTTTTTCATGGAATTGAAATGGGTAGCAGGCTAGACAGGATGTGCAGGTGAAGACAAAGATGGTAACATGAATAAACTCAGGCATTAGTTGACTTATGCATTTGTTTGAAGGTTTGGGTGATCATAATATTCTCGAGATATCTATAGGTTAACTGATAAGGTTGCACAAGAATGAAGATGTTAGAATCTGTTATTCGTAGTTTTTATTATTACCTCTAGCTGTAGCATAAGCCTTCTTTCAAAACCTTATCAGATCACTTAATAGTTACTGCTGTACCATAACCTAAAAATTCTCAGTGAGAAAGATACCATGTCACAGGGCTAGCACTGAGATCTTTTTATTTATGTCCTAATATAGGTGCTGGAATGGTGTAGAGAGTAGTAGCAAAGTTTGGCTTTTGATTGAGAGAAGTATGCTAGGTTGGAAATAAAAGTCAGATTTGAGTTTGTAGTGAGCTGTGGATTTTCGCAGAGTTACAGACGCCATAGTACTCATTATTAGCACATTATAAAAATCTGTTTATTGTGTTGCATTAGTTTGGAGATATTCAAGTTCTGTTAATGGACTAACAGTGGACTTTTCCATCTGCAGATTATACTGAATGACCAGCAGAGGGAGTGATGCCGTAGACCATTTCTCTGCGATGCCGAGACCAAAAAAAAAAAGAAAGCGTCCTCAGCCTTCGGCTTCCATTATCAATTTACATGGTACGTGAAACTCTCATTTAATTGCTTTGCTTGTCATTAGAAGGAGTTCATAGCATCTGACGGCTCTTGGCACCTTTGAGGCTGCAATGAGTTGTCTTCTGTTAGAGCGATTGACTTGCTTTCAAATGGGGGAAGCTTATTTATCCTGCCTCCCTGCACTCTGTATGTGGCGCTCTGATACTCAACATGGAGTGCTCTTTCAGATACTCTGTGTTCTGGTCACTCCAGCCCACTTTCAAAAGGGGAGCCCAGTACTTTCAATGGTGCAGAGTACTTTCCCATTACACTTCCTACTTCCGTTGCAGTCATAATAACCGATAGTTAACCAGAGCAGACTTGCTGAAGTCTCATTGTCCTGTGTTATGGTCACCCAGGGCGATTTGTCATGAGGTGCTCTGACATCATAAAGCTACAGCATGGTGTCATCTGACATGAGAGCAAGCAATAGGATGCCTTTTTCATGGAATTGAAATGGGTAGCAGGCTAGACAGGATGTGCAGGTGAAGACAAAGATGGTAACATGAATAAACTCAGGCATTAGTTGACTTATGCATTTGTTTGAAGGTTTGGGTGATCATAATATTCTCGAGATCTCTATAGGTTAACTGATAGGGTTGCACAAGAATGAAGATGTTAGAATCTGTTATTCGTAGTTTTTATTATTACCTCTAGCTGTAGCATAAGCCTTCTTTCAAAACCTTATCAGATCACTTAATAGTTACTGCTGTACCATAACCTAAAAATTCTCAGTGAGAAAGATACCATGTCACAGGGCTAGCACTGAGATCTTTTTATTTATGTCCTAATATAGGTGCTGGAATGGTGTAGAGAGTAGTAGCAAAGTTTGGCTTTTGATTGAGAGAAGTATGCTAGGTTGGAAATAAAAGTCAGATTTGAGTTTGTAGTGAGCTGTGGATTTTCGCAGAGTTACAGACGCCATAGTACTCATTATTAGCACATTATAAAAATCTGTTTCTTGTGTTGCATTAGTTTGGAGATATTCAAGTTCTGTTAATGGACTAACAGTGGACTTTTCCATCTGCAGATTATACTGAATGACCAGCAGAGGGAGTGATGCCGTAGACCATTTCTCTGCGATGCCGAGACCAAAAAAAAAAAGAAAGCGTCCTCAGCCTTCGGCTTCCATTATCAATTTACATGGTACGTGAAACTCTCATTTAATTGCTTTGCTTGTCATTAGAAGGAGTTCATAGCATCTGACGGCTCTTGGCACCTTTGAGGCTGCAATGAGTTGTCTTCTGTTAGAGCGATTGACTTGCTTTCAAATGGGGGAAGCTTATTTATCCTGCCTCCCTGCACTCTGTATGTGGCGCTCTGATACTCAACATGGAGTGCTCTTTCAGATACTCTGTGTTCTGGTCACTCCAGCCCACTTTCAAAAGGGGAGCCCAGTACTTTCAATGGTGCAGAGTACTTTCCCATTACACTTCCTACTTCCGTTGCAGTCATAATAACCGATAGTTAACCAGAGCAGACTTGCTGAAGTCTCATTGTCCTGTGTTATGGTCACCCAGGGCGATTTGTCATGAGGTGCTCTGACATCATAAAGCTACAGCATGGTGTCATCTGACATGAGAGCAAGCAATAGGATGCCTTTTTCATGGAATTGAAATGGGTAGCAGGCTAGACAGGATGTGCAGGTGAAGACAAAGATGGTAACATGAATAAACTCAGGCATTAGTTGACTTATGCATTTGTTTGAAGGTTTGGGTGATCATAATATTCTCGAGATCTCTATAGGTTAACTGATAGGGTTGCACAAGAATGAAGATGTTAGAATCTGTTATTCGTAGTTTTTATTATTACCTCTAGCTGTAGCATAAGCCTTCTTTCAAAACCTTATCAGATCACTTAATAGTTACTGCTGTACCATAACCTAAAAATTCTCAGTGAGAAAGATACCATGTCACAGGGCTAGCACTGAGATCTTTTTATTTATGTCCTAATATAGGTGCTGGAATGGTGTAGAGAGTAGTAGCAAAGTTTGGCTTTTGATTGAGAGAAGTATGCTAGGTTGGAAATAAAAGTCAGATTTGAGTTTGTAGTGAGCTGTGGATTTTCGCAGAGTTACAGACGCCATAGTACTCATTATTAGCACATTATAAAAATCTGTTTCTTGTGTTGCATTAGTTTGGAGATATTCAAGTTCTGTTAATGGACTAACAGTGGACTTTTCCATCTGCAGATTATACTGAATGACCAGCAGAGGGAGTGATGCCGTAGACCATTTCTCTGCGATGCTGAGACCAAAAAAAAAAAGAAAGCGTCCTCAGCCTTCGGCTTCCATTATCAATTTACATGGTAGGTGAAACTCTCATTTAATCGCTTTGCTTGTCATTAGAAGGAGTTCATAGCATCTGACGGCTCTTGGCACCTTTGAGGCTGCAATGAGTTGTCTTCTGTTAGAGCGATTGACTTACTTTCAAATGGGGGAAGCTTATTTATCCTGCCTCCCTGCACTCTGTATGTGGCGCTCTGATACTCAACATGGAGTGCTCTTTCAGATACTCTGTGTTCTGGTCACTCCAGCCCACTTTCAAAAGGGGAGCCCAGTACTTTCAATGGTGCAGAGTACTTTCCCATTACACTTCCTACTTCCGTTGCAGTCATAATAACCGATAGTTAACCAGAGCAGACTTGCTGAAGTCTCATTGTCCTGTGTTATGGTCACCCAGGGCGATTTGTCATGAGGTGCTATGACATCATAAAGCTACAGCATGGTGTCATCTGACATGAGAGCAAGCAATAGGATGCCTTTTTCATGGAATTGAAATGGGTAGCAGGCTAGACAGGATGTGCAGGTGAAGACAAAGATGGTAACATGAATAAACTCAGGCATTAGTTGACTTATGCATTTGTTTGAAGGTTTGGGTGATCATAATATTCTCGAGATCTCTATAGGTTAACTGATAGGGTTGCACAAGAATGAAGATGTTAGAATCTGTTATTCGTAGTTTTTATTATTACCTCTAGCTGTAGCATAAGCCTTCTTTCAAAACCTTATCAGATCACTTAATAGTTACTGCTGTACCATAACCTAAAAATTCTCAGTGAGAAAGATACCATGTCACAGGGCTAGCACTGAGATCTTTTTATTTATGTCCTAATATAGGTGCTGGAATGGTGTAGAGAGTAGTAGCAAAGTTTGGCTTTTGATTGAGAGAAGTATGCTAGGTTGGAAATAAAAGTCAGATTTGAGTTTGTAGTGAGCTGTGGATTTTCGCAGAGTTACAGACGCCATAGTACTCATTATTAGCACATTATAAAAATCTGTTTATTGTGTTGCATTAGTTTGGAGATATTCAAGTTCTGTTAATGGACTAACAGTGGACTTTTCCATCTGCAGATTATACTGAATGACCAGCAGAGGGAGTGATGCCGTAGACCATTTCTCTGCGATGCTGAGACCAAAAAAAAAAAGAAAGCGTCCTCAGCCTTCGGCTTCCATTATCAATTTACATGGTAGGTGAAACTCTCATTTAATCGCTTTGCTTGTCATTAGAAGGAGTTCATAGCATCTGACGGCTCTTGGCACCTTTGAGGCTGCAATGAGTTGTCTTCTGTTAGAGCGATTGACTTACTTTCAAATGGGGGAAGCTTATTTATCCTGCCTCCCTGCACTCTGTATGTGGCGCTCTGATACTCAACATGGAGTGCTCTTTCAGATACTCTGTGTTCTGGTCACTCCAGCCCACTTTCAAAAGGGGAGCCCAGTACTTTCAATGGTGCAGAGTACTTTCCCATTACACTTCCTACTTCTGTTGCAGTCATAATAACCGATAGTTAACCAGAGCAGACTTGCTGAAGTCTCATTGTCCTGTGTTATGGTCACCCAGGGCGATTTGTCATGAGGTGCTCTGACATCATAAAGCTACAGCATGGTGTCATCTGACATGAGAGCAAGCAATAGGATGCCTTTTTCATGGAATTGAAATGGGTAGCAGGCTAGACAGGATGTGCAGGTGAAGACAAAGATGGTAACATGAATAAACTCAGGCATTAGTTGACTTATGCATTTGTTTGAAGGTTTGGGTGATCATAATATTCTCGAGATATCTATAGGTTAACTGATAAGGTTGCACAAGAATGAAGATGTTAGAATCTGTTATTCGTAGTTTTTATTATTACCTCTAGCTGTAGCATAAGCCTTCTTTCAAAACCTTATCAGATCACTTAATAGTTACTGCTGTACCATAACCTAAAAATTCTCAGTGAGAAAGATACCATGTCACAGGGCTAGCACTGAGATCTTTTTATTTATGTCCTAATATAGGTGCTGGAATGGTGTAGAGAGTAGTAGCAAAGTTTGGCTTTTGATTGAGAGAAGTATGCTAGGTTGGAAATAAAAGTCAGATTTGAGTTTGTAGTGAGCTGTGGATTTTCGCAGAGTTACAGACGCCATAGTACTCATTATTAGCACATTATAAAAATCTGTTTATTGTGTTGCATTAGTTTGGAGATATTCAAGTTCTGTTAATGGACTAACAGTGGACTTTTCCATCTGCAGATTATACTGAATGACCAGCAGAGGGAGTGATGCCGTAGACCATTTCTCTGCGATGCCGAGACCAAAAAAAAAAAGAAAGCGTCCTCAGCCTTCGGCTTCCATTATCAATTTACATGGTACGTGAAACTCTCATTTAATTGCTTTGCTTGTCATTAGAAGGAGTTCATAGCATCTGACGGCTCTTGGCACCTTTGAGGCTGCAATGAGTTGTCTTCTGTTAGAGCGATTGACTTGCTTTCAAATGGGGGAAGCTTATTTATCCTGCCTCCCTGCACTCTGTATGTGGCGCTCTGATACTCAACATGGAGTGCTCTTTCAGATACTCTGTGTTCTGGTCACTCCAGCCCACTTTCAAAAGGGGAGCCCAGTACTTTCAATGGTGCAGAGTACTTTCCCATTACACTTCCTACTTCCGTTGCAGTCATAATAACCGATAGTTAACCAGAGCAGACTTGCTGAAGTCTCATTGTCCTGTGTTATGGTCACCCAGGGCGATTTGTCATGAGGTGCTCTGACATCATAAAGCTACAGCATGGTGTCATCTGACATGAGAGCAAGCAATAGGATGCCTTTTTCATGGAATTGAAATGGGTAGCAGGCTAGACAGGATGTGCAGGTGAAGACAAAGATGGTAACATGAATAAACTCAGGCATTAGTTGACTTATGCATTTGTTTGAAGGTTTGGGTGATCATAATATTCTCGAGATCTCTATAGGTTAACTGATAGGGTTGCACAAGAATGAAGATGTTAGAATCTGTTATTCGTAGTTTTTATTATTACCTCTAGCTGTAGCATAAGCCTTCTTTCAAAACCTTATCAGATCACTTAATAGTTACTGCTGTACCATAACCTAAAAATTCTCAGTGAGAAAGATACCATGTCACAGGGCTAGCACTGAGATCTTTTTATTTATGTCCTAATATAGGTGCTGGAATGGTGTAGAGAGTAGTAGCAAAGTTTGGCTTTTGATTGAGAGAAGTATGCTAGGTTGGAAATAAAAGTCAGATTTGAGTTTGTAGTGAGCTGTGGATTTTCGCAGAGTTACAGACGCCATAGTACTCATTATTAGCACATTATAAAAATCTGTTTCTTGTGTTGCATTAGTTTGGAGATATTCAAGTTCTGTTAATGGACTAACAGTGGACTTTTCCATCTGCAGATTATACTGAATGACCAGCAGAGGGAGTGATGCCGTAGACCATTTCTCTGCGATGCCGAGACCAAAAAAAAAAAGAAAGCGTCCTCAGCCTTCGGCTTCCATTATCAATTTACATGGTACGTGAAACTCTCATTTAATTGCTTTGCTTGTCATTAGAAGGAGTTCATAGCATCTGACGGCTCTTGGCACCTTTGAGGCTGCAATGAGTTGTCTTCTGTTAGAGCGATTGACTTGCTTTCAAATGGGGGAAGCTTATTTATCCTGCCTCCCTGCACTCTGTATGTGGCGCTCTGATACTCAACATGGAGTGCTCTTTCAGATACTCTGTGTTCTGGTCACTCCAGCCCACTTTCAAAAGGGGAGCCCAGTACTTTCAATGGTGCAGAGTACTTTCCCATTACACTTCCTACTTCCGTTGCAGTCATAATAACCGATAGTTAACCAGAGCAGACTTGCTGAAGTCTCATTGTCCTGTGTTATGGTCACCCAGGGCGATTTGTCATGAGGTGCTCTGACATCATAAAGCTACAGCATGGTGTCATCTGACATGAGAGCAAGCAATAGGATGCCTTTTTCATGGAATTGAAATGGGTAGCAGGCTAGACAGGATGTGCAGGTGAAGACAAAGATGGTAACATGAATAAACTCAGGCATTAGTTGACTTATGCATTTGTTTGAAGGTTTGGGTGATCATAATATTCTCGAGATCTCTATAGGTTAACTGATAGGGTTGCACAAGAATGAAGATGTTAGAATCTGTTATTCGTAGTTTTTATTATTACCTCTAGCTGTAGCATAAGCCTTCTTTCAAAACCTTATCAGATCACTTAATAGTTACTGCTGTACCATAACCTAAAAATTCTCAGTGAGAAAGATACCATGTCACAGGGCTAGCACTGAGATCTTTTTATTTATGTCCTAATATAGGTGCTGGAATGGTGTAGAGAGTAGTAGCAAAGTTTGGCTTTTGATTGAGAGAAGTATGCTAGGTTGGAAATAAAAGTCAGATTTGAGTTTGTAGTGAGCTGTGGATTTTCGCAGAGTTACAGACGCCATAGTACTCATTATTAGCACATTATAAAAATCTGTTTCTTGTGTTGCATTAGTTTGGAGATATTCAAGTTCTGTTAATGGACTAACAGTGGACTTTTCCATCTGCAGATTATACTGAATGACCAGCAGAGGGAGTGATGCCGTAGACCATTTCTCTGCGATGCTGAGACCAAAAAAAAAAAGAAAGCGTCCTCAGCCTTCGGCTTCCATTATCAATTTACATGGTAGGTGAAACTCTCATTTAATCGCTTTGCTTGTCATTAGAAGGAGTTCATAGCATCTGACGGCTCTTGGCACCTTTGAGGCTGCAATGAGTTGTCTTCTGTTAGAGCGATTGACTTACTTTCAAATGGGGGAAGCTTATTTATCCTGCCTCCCTGCACTCTGTATGTGGCGCTCTGATACTCAACATGGAGTGCTCTTTCAGATACTCTGTGTTCTGGTCACTCCAGCCCACTTTCAAAAGGGGAGCCCAGTACTTTCAATGGTGCAGAGTACTTTCCCATTACACTTCCTACTTCTGTTGCAGTCATAATAACCGATAGTTAACCAGAGCAGACTTGCTGAAGTCTCATTGTCCTGTGTTATGGTCACCCAGGGCGATTTGTCATGAGGTGCTCTGACATCATAAAGCTACAGCATGGTGTCATCTGACATGAGAGCAAGCAATAGGATGCCTTTTTCATGGAATTGAAATGGGTAGCAGGCTAGACAGGATGTGCAGGTGAAGACAAAGATGGTAACATGAATAAACTCAGGCATTAGTTGACTTATGCATTTGTTTGAAGGTTTGGGTGATCATAATATTCTCGAGATATCTATAGGTTAACTGATAAGGTTGCACAAGAATGAAGATGTTAGAATCTGTTATTCGTAGTTTTTATTATTACCTCTAGCTGTAGCATAAGCCTTCTTTCAAAACCTTATCAGATCACTTAATAGTTACTGCTGTACCATAACCTAAAAATTCTCAGTGAGAAAGATACCATGTCACAGGGCTAGCACTGAGATCTTTTTATTTATGTCCTAATATAGGTGCTGGAATGGTGTAGAGAGTAGTAGCAAAGTTTGGCTTTTGATTGAGAGAAGTATGCTAGGTTGGAAATAAAAGTCAGATTTGAGTTTGTAGTGAGCTGTGGATTTTCGCAGAGTTACAGACGCCATAGTACTCATTATTAGCACATTATAAAAATCTGTTTATTGTGTTGCATTAGTTTGGAGATATTCAAGTTCTGTTAATGGACTAACAGTGGACTTTTCCATCTGCAGATTATACTGAATGACCAGCAGAGGGAGTGATGCCGTAGACCATTTCTCTGCGATGCCGAGACCAAAAAAAAAAAGAAAGCGTCCTCAGCCTTCGGCTTCCATTATCAATTTACATGGTACGTGAAACTCTCATTTAATTGCTTTGCTTGTCATTAGAAGGAGTTCATAGCATCTGACGGCTCTTGGCACCTTTGAGGCTGCAATGAGTTGTCTTCTGTTAGAGCGATTGACTTGCTTTCAAATGGGGGAAGCTTATTTATCCTGCCTCCCTGCACTCTGTATGTGGCGCTCTGATACTCAACATGGAGTGCTCTTTCAGATACTCTGTGTTCTGGTCACTCCAGCCCACTTTCAAAAGGGGAGCCCAGTACTTTCAATGGTGCAGAGTACTTTCCCATTACACTTCCTACTTCCGTTGCAGTCATAATAACCGATAGTTAACCAGAGCAGACTTGCTGAAGTCTCATTGTCCTGTGTTATGGTCACCCAGGGCGATTTGTCATGAGGTGCTCTGACATCATAAAGCTACAGCATGGTGTCATCTGACATGAGAGCAAGCAATAGGATGCCTTTTTCATGGAATTGAAATGGGTAGCAGGCTAGACAGGATGTGCAGGTGAAGACAAAGATGGTAACATGAATAAACTCAGGCATTAGTTGACTTATGCATTTGTTTGAAGGTTTGGGTGATCATAATATTCTCGAGATCTCTATAGGTTAACTGATAGGGTTGCACAAGAATGAAGATGTTAGAATCTGTTATTCGTAGTTTTTATTATTACCTCTAGCTGTAGCATAAGCCTTCTTTCAAAACCTTATCAGATCACTTAATAGTTACTGCTGTACCATAACCTAAAAATTCTCAGTGAGAAAGATACCATGTCACAGGGCTAGCACTGAGATCTTTTTATTTATGTCCTAATATAGGTGCTGGAATGGTGTAGAGAGTAGTAGCAAAGTTTGGCTTTTGATTGAGAGAAGTATGCTAGGTTGGAAATAAAAGTCAGATTTGAGTTTGTAGTGAGCTGTGGATTTTCGCAGAGTTACAGACGCCATAGTACTCATTATTAGCACATTATAAAAATCTGTTTCTTGTGTTGCATTAGTTTGGAGATATTCAAGTTCTGTTAATGGACTAACAGTGGACTTTTCCATCTGCAGATTATACTGAATGACCAGCAGAGGGAGTGATGCCGTAGACCATTTCTCTGCGATGCCGAGACCAAAAAAAAAAAGAAAGCGTCCTCAGCCTTCGGCTTCCATTATCAATTTACATGGTACGTGAAACTCTCATTTAATTGCTTTGCTTGTCATTAGAAGGAGTTCATAGCATCTGACGGCTCTTGGCACCTTTGAGGCTGCAATGAGTTGTCTTCTGTTAGAGCGATTGACTTGCTTTCAAATGGGGGAAGCTTATTTATCCTGCCTCCCTGCACTCTGTATGTGGCGCTCTGATACTCAACATGGAGTGCTCTTTCAGATACTCTGTGTTCTGGTCACTCCAGCCCACTTTCAAAAGGGGAGCCCAGTACTTTCAATGGTGCAGAGTACTTTCCCATTACACTTCCTACTTCCGTTGCAGTCATAATAACCGATAGTTAACCAGAGCAGACTTGCTGAAGTCTCATTGTCCTGTGTTATGGTCACCCAGGGCGATTTGTCATGAGGTGCTCTGACATCATAAAGCTACAGCATGGTGTCATCTGACATGAGAGCAAGCAATAGGATGCCTTTTTCATGGAATTGAAATGGGTAGCAGGCTAGACAGGATGTGCAGGTGAAGACAAAGATGGTAACATGAATAAACTCAGGCATTAGTTGACTTATGCATTTGTTTGAAGGTTTGGGTGATCATAATATTCTCGAGATCTCTATAGGTTAACTGATAGGGTTGCACAAGAATGAAGATGTTAGAATCTGTTATTCGTAGTTTTTATTATTACCTCTAGCTGTAGCATAAGCCTTCTTTCAAAACCTTATCAGATCACTTAATAGTTACTGCTGTACCATAACCTAAAAATTCTCAGTGAGAAAGATACCATGTCACAGGGCTAGCACTGAGATCTTTTTATTTATGTCCTAATATAGGTGCTGGAATGGTGTAGAGAGTAGTAGCAAAGTTTGGCTTTTGATTGAGAGAAGTATGCTAGGTTGGAAATAAAAGTCAGATTTGAGTTTGTAGTGAGCTGTGGATTTTCGCAGAGTTACAGACGCCATAGTACTCATTATTAGCACATTATAAAAATCTGTTTCTTGTGTTGCATTAGTTTGGAGATATTCAAGTTCTGTTAATGGACTAACAGTGGACTTTTCCATCTGCAGATTATACTGAATGACCAGCAGAGGGAGTGATGCCGTAGACCATTTCTCTGCGATGCTGAGACCAAAAAAAAAAAGAAAGCGTCCTCAGCCTTCGGCTTCCATTATCAATTTACATGGTAGGTGAAACTCTCATTTAATCGCTTTGCTTGTCATTAGAAGGAGTTCATAGCATCTGACGGCTCTTGGCACCTTTGAGGCTGCAATGAGTTGTCTTCTGTTAGAGCGATTGACTTACTTTCAAATGGGGGAAGCTTATTTATCCTGCCTCCCTGCACTCTGTATGTGGCGCTCTGATACTCAACATGGAGTGCTCTTTCAGATACTCTGTGTTCTGGTCACTCCAGCCCACTTTCAAAAGGGGAGCCCAGTACTTTCAATGGTGCAGAGTACTTTCCCATTACACTTCCTACTTCCGTTGCAGTCATAATAACCGATAGTTAACCAGAGCAGACTTGCTGAAGTCTCATTGTCCTGTGTTATGGTCACCCAGGGCGATTTGTCATGAGGTGCTCTGACATCATAAAGCTACAGCATGGTGTCATCTGACATGAGAGCAAGCAATAGGATGCCTTTTTCATGGAATTGAAATGGGTAGCAGGCTAGACAGGATGTGCAGGTGAAGACAAAGATGGTAACATGAATAAACTCAGGCATTAGTTGACTTATGCATTTGTTTGAAGGTTTGGGTGATCATAATATTCTCGAGATCTCTATAGGTTAACTGATAGGGTTGCACAAGAATGAAGATGTTAGAATCTGTTATTCGTAGTTTTTATTATTACCTCTAGCTGTAGCATAAGCCTTCTTTCAAAACCTTATCAGATCACTTAATAGTTACTGCTGTACCATAACCTAAAAATTCTCAGTGAGAAAGATACCATGTCACAGGGCTAGCACTGAGATCTTTTTATTTATGTCCTAATATAGGTGCTGGAATGGTGTAGAGAGTAGTAGCAAAGTTTGGCTTTTGATTGAGAGAAGTATGCTAGGTTGGAAATAAAAGTCAGATTTGAGTTTGTAGTGAGCTGTGGATTTTCGCAGAGTTACAGACGCCATAGTACTCATTATTAGCACATTATAAAAATCTGTTTATTGTGTTGCATTAGTTTGGAGATATTCAAGTTCTGTTAATGGACTAACAGTGGACTTTTCCATCTGCAGATTATACTGAATGACCAGCAGAGGGAGTGATGCCGTAGACCATTTCTCTGCGATGCTGAGACCAAAAAAAAAAAGAAAGCGTCCTCAGCCTTCGGCTTCCATTATCAATTTACATGGTAGGTGAAACTCCCATTTAATCGCTTTGCTTGTCATTAGAAGGAGTTCATAGCATCTGACGGCTCTTGGCACCTTTGAGGCTGCAATGAGTTGTCTTCTGTTAGAGCGATTGACTTACTTTAAAATGGGGGAAGCTTATTTATCCTGCCTCCCTGCACTCTGTATGTGGCGCTCTGATACTCAACATGGAGTGCTTTTTCAGATACCCTGTGTTCTGGTCACTCCAGCCCACTTTCAAAAGGGGAGCCCAGTACTTTCAATGGTGCAGAGTACTTTCCCATTACACTTCCTACTTCTGTTGCAGTCATAATAACCGATAGTTAACCAGAGCAGACTTGCTGAAGTCTCATTGTCCTGTGTTATGGTCACCCAGGGCGATTTGTCATGAGGTGCTCTGACATCATAAAGCTACAGCATGGTGTCATCTGACATGAGAGCAAGCAATAGGATGCCTTTTTCATGGAATTGAAATGGGTAGCAGGCTAGACAGGATGTGCAGGTGAAGACAAAGATGGTAACATGAATAAACTCAGGCATTAGTTGACTTATGCATTTGTTTGAAGGTTTGGGTGATCATAATATTCTCGAGATATCTATAGGTTAACTGATAGGGTTGCACAAGAATGAAGATGTTAGAATCTGTTATTCATAGTTTTTATTATTACCTCTAGCTGTAGCATAAGCCTTCTTTCAAAACCTTATCAGATCACTTAATAGTTACTGCTGTACCATAACCTAAAAATTCTCAGTGAGAAAGATACCATGTCACAGGGCTAGCACTGAGATCTTTTTATTTATGTCCTAATATAGGTGCTGGAATGGTGTAGAGAGTAGTAGCAAAGTTTGGCTTTTGATTGAGAGAAGTATGCTAGGTTGGAAATAAAAGTCAGATTTGAGTTTGTAGTGAGCTGTGGATTTTCGCAGAGTTACAGACGCCATAGTACTCATTATTAGCACATTATAAAAATCTGTTTATTGTGTTGCATTAGTTTGGAGATATTCAAGTTCTGTTAATGGACTAACAGTGGACTTTTCCATCTGCAGATTATACTGAATGACCAGCAGAGGGAGTGATGCCGTAGACCGTTTCTCTGCGATGCTGAGACCAAAAAAAAAAAGAAAGCGTCCTCAGCCTTCGGCTTCCATTATCAATTTACATGGTAGGTGAAACTCTCATTTAATCGCTTTGCTTGTCATTAGAAGGAGTTCATAGCATCTGACGGCTCTTGGCACCTTTGAGGCTGCAATGAGTTGTCTTCTGTTAGAGCGATTGACTTACTTTCAAATGGGGGAAGCTTATTTATCCTGCCTCCCTGCACTCTGTATGTGGCGCTCTGATACTCAACATGGAGTGCTCTTTCAGATACTCTGTGTTCTGGTCACTCCAGCCCACTTTCAAAAGGGGAGCCCAGTACTTTCAATGGTGCAGAGTACTTTCCCATTACACTTCCTACTTCTGTTGCAGTCATAATAACCGATAGTTAACCAGAGCAGACTTGCTGAAGTCTCATTGTCCTGTGTTATGGTCACCCAGGGCGATTTGTCATGAGGTGCTCTGACATCATAAAGCTACAGCATGGTGTCATCTGACATGAGAGCAAGCAATAGGATGCCTTTTTCATGGAATTGAAATGGGTAGCAGGCTAGACAGGATGTGCAGGTGAAGACAAAGATGGTAACATGAATAAACTCAGGCATTAGTTGACTTATGCATTTGTTTGAAGGTTTGGGTGATCATAATATTCTCGAGATATCTATAGGTTAACTGATAGGGTTGCACAAGAATGAAGATGTTAGAATCTGTTATTCGTAGTTTTTATTATTACCTCTAGCTGTAGCATAAGCCTTCTTTCAAAACCTTATCAGATCACTTAATAGTTACTGCTGTACCATAACCTAAAAATTCTCAGTGAGAAAGATACCATGTCACAGGGCTAGCACTGAGATCTTTTTATTTATGTCCTAATATAGGTGCTGGAATGGTGTAGAGAGTAGTAGCAAAGTTTGGCTTTTGATTGAGAGAAGTATGCTAGGTTGGAAATAAAAGTCAGATTTGAGTTTGTAGTGAGCTGTGGATTTTCGCAGAGTTACAGACGCCATAGTACTCATTATTAGCACATTATAAAAATCTGTTTCTTGTGTTGCATTAGTTTGGAGATATTCAAGTTCTGTTAATGGACTAACAGTGGACTTTTCCATCTGCAGATTATACTGAATGACCAGCAGAGGGAGTGATGCCGTAGACCATTTCTCTGCGATGCTGAGACCAAAAAAAAAAAGAAAGCGTCCTCAGCCTTCGGCTTCCATTATCAATTTACATGGTAGGTGAAACTCTCATTTAATCGCTTTGCTTGTCATTAGAAGGAGTTCATAGCATCTGACGGCTCTTGGCACCTTTGAGGCTGCAATGAGTTGTCTTCTGTTAGAGCGATTGACTTACTTTCAAATGGGGGAAGCTTATTTATCCTGCCTCCCTGCACTCTGTATGTGGCGCTCTGATACTCAACATGGAGTGCTCTTTCAGATACTCTGTGTTCTGGTCACTCCAGCCCACTTTCAAAAGGGGAGCCCAGTACTTTCAATGGTGCAGAGTACTTTCCCATTACACTTCCTACTTCCGTTGCAGTCATAATAACCGATAGTTAACCAGAGCAGACTTGCTGAAGTCTCATTGTCCTGTGTTATGGTCACCCAGGGCGATTTGTCATGAGGTGCTATGACATCATAAAGCTACAGCATGGTGTCATCTGACATGAGAGCAAGCAATAGGATGCCTTTTTCATGGAATTGAAATGGGTAGCAGGCTAGACAGGATGTGCAGGTGAAGACAAAGATGGTAACATGAATAAACTCAGGCATTAGTTGACTTATGCATTTGTTTGAAGGTTTGGGTGATCATAATATTCTCGAGATCTCTATAGGTTAACTGATAGGGTTGCACAAGAATGAAGATGTTAGAATCTGTTATTCGTAGTTTTTATTATTACCTCTAGCTGTAGCATAAGCCTTCTTTCAAAACCTTATCAGATCACTTAATAGTTACTGCTGTACCATAACCTAAAAATTCTCAGTGAGAAAGATACCATGTCACAGGGCTAGCACTGAGATCTTTTTATTTATGTCCTAATATAGGTGCTGGAATGGTGTAGAGAGTAGTAGCAAAGTTTGGCTTTTGATTGAGAGAAGTATGCTAGGTTGGAAATAAAAGTCAGATTTGAGTTTGTAGTGAGCTGTGGATTTTCGCAGAGTTACAGACGCCATAGTACTCATTATTAGCACATTATAAAAATCTGTTTATTGTGTTGCATTAGTTTGGAGATATTCAAGTTCTGTTAATGGACTAACAGTGGACTTTTCCATCTGCAGATTATACTGAATGACCAGCAGAGGGAGTGATGCCGTAGACCATTTCTCTGCGATGCTGAGACCAAAAAAAAAAAGAAAGCGTCCTCAGCCTTCGGCTTCCATTATCAATTTACATGGTAGGTGAAACTCTCATTTAATCGCTTTGCTTGTCATTAGAAGGAGTTCATAGCATCTGACGGCTCTTGGCACCTTTGAGGCTGCAATGAGTTGTCTTCTGTTAGAGCGATTGACTTACTTTCAAATGGGGGAAGCTTATTTATCCTGCCTCCCTGCACTCTGTATGTGGCGCTCTGATACTCAACATGGAGTGCTCTTTCAGATACTCTGTGTTCTGGTCACTCCAGCCCACTTTCAAAAGGGGAGCCCAGTACTTTCAATGGTGCAGAGTACTTTCCCATTACACTTCCTACTTCTGTTGCAGTCATAATAACCGATAGTTAACCAGAGCAGACTTGCTGAAGTCTCATTGTCCTGTGTTATGGTCACCCAGGGCGATTTGTCATGAGGTGCTCTGACATCATAAAGCTACAGCATGGTGTCATCTGACATGAGAGCAAGCAATAGGATGCCTTTTTCATGGAATTGAAATGGGTAGCAGGCTAGACAGGATGTGCAGGTGAAGACAAAGATGGTAACATGAATAAACTCAGGCATTAGTTGACTTATGCATTTGTTTGAAGGTTTGGGTGATCATAATATTCTCGAGATATCTATAGGTTAACTGATAAGGTTGCACAAGAATGAAGATGTTAGAATCTGTTATTCGTAGTTTTTGTTATTACCTCTAGCTGTAGCATAAGCCTTCTTTCAAAACCTTATCAGATCACTTAATAGTTACTGCTGTACCATAACCTAAAAATTCTCAGTGAGAAAGATACCATGTCACAGGGCTAGCACTGAGATCTTTTTATTTATGTCCTAATATAGGTGCTGGAATGGTGTAGAGAGTAGTAGCAAAGTTTGGCTTTTGATTGAGAGAAGTATGCTAGGTTGGAAATAAAAGTCAGATTTGAGTTTGTAGTGAGCTGTGGATTTTCGCAGAGTTACAGACGCCATAGTACTCATTATTAGCACATTATAAAAATCTGTTTATTGTGTTGCATTAGTTTGGAGATATTCAAGTTCTGTTAATGGACTAACAGTGGACTTTTCCATCTGCAGATTATACTGAATGACCAGCAGAGGGAGTGATGCCGTAGACCATTTCTCTGCGATGCCGAGACCAAAAAAAAAAAGAAAGCGTCCTCAGCCTTCGGCTTCCATTATCAATTTACATGGTACGTGAAACTCTCATTTAATTGCTTTGCTTGTCATTAGAAGGAGTTCATAGCATCTGACGGCTCTTGGCACCTTTGAGGCTGCAATGAGTTGTCTTCTGTTAGAGCGATTGACTTGCTTTCAAATGGGGGAAGCTTATTTATCCTGCCTCCCTGCACTCTGTATGTGGCGCTCTGATACTCAACATGGAGTGCTCTTTCAGATACTCTGTGTTCTGGTCACTCCAGCCCACTTTCAAAAGGGGAGCCCAGTACTTTCAATGGTGCAGAGTACTTTCCCATTACACTTCCTACTTCCGTTGCAGTCATAATAACCGATAGTTAACCAGAGCAGACTTGCTGAAGTCTCATTGTCCTGTGTTATGGTCACCCAGGGCGATTTGTCATGAGGTGCTCTGACATCATAAAGCTACAGCATGGTGTCATCTGACATGAGAGCAAGCAATAGGATGCCTTTTTCATGGAATTGAAATGGGTAGCAGGCTAGACAGGATGTGCAGGTGAAGACAAAGATGGTAACATGAATAAACTCAGGCATTAGTTGACTTATGCATTTGTTTGAAGGTTTGGGTGATCATAATATTCTCGAGATCTCTATAGGTTAACTGATAGGGTTGCACAAGAATGAAGATGTTAGAATCTGTTATTCGTAGTTTTTATTATTACCTCTAGCTGTAGCATAAGCCTTCTTTCAAAACCTTATCAGATCACTTAATAGTTACTGCTGTACCATAACCTAAAAATTCTCAGTGAGAAAGATACCATGTCACAGGGCTAGCACTGAGATCTTTTTATTTATGTCCTAATATAGGTGCTGGAATGGTGTAGAGAGTAGTAGCAAAGTTAGGCTTTTGATTGAGAGAAGTATGCTAGGTTGGAAATAAAAGTCAGATTTGAGTTTGTAGTGAGCTGTGGATTTTCGCAGAGTTACAGACGCCATAGTACTCATTATTAGCACATTATAAAAATCTGTTTATTGTGTTGCATTAGTTTGGAGATATTCAAGTTCTGTTAATGGACTAACAGTGGACTTTTCCATCTGCAGATTATACTGAATGACCAGCAGAGGGAGTGATGCCGTAGACCATTTCTCTGCGATGCCGAGACCAAAAAAAAAAAGAAAGCGTCCTCAGCCTTCGGCTTCCATTATCAATTTACATGGTACGTGAAACTCTCATTTAATTGCTTTGCTTGTCATTAGAAGGAGTTCATAGCATCTGACGGCTCTTGGCACCTTTGAGGCTGCAATGAGTTGTCTTCTGTTAGAGCGATTGACTTGCTTTCAAATGGGGGAAGCTTATTTATCCTGCCTCCCTGCACTCTGTATGTGGCGCTCTGATACTCAACATGGAGTGCTCTTTCAGATACTCTGTGTTCTGGTCACTCCAGCCCACTTTCAAAAGGGGAGCCCAGTACTTTCAATGGTGCAGAGTACTTTCCCATTACACTTCCTACTTCCGTTGCAGTCATAATAACCGATAGTTAACCAGAGCAGACTTGCTGAAGTCTCATTGTCCTGTGTTATGGTCACCCAGGGCGATTTGTCATGAGGTGCTCTGACATCATAAAGCTACAGCATGGTGTCATCTGACATGAGAGCAAGCAATAGGATGCCTTTTTCATGGAATTGAAATGGGTAGCAGGCTAGACAGGATGTGCAGGTGAAGACAAAGATGGTAACATGAATAAACTCAGGCATTAGTTGACTTATGCATTTGTTTGAAGGTTTGGGTGATCATAATATTCTCGAGATCTCTATAGGTTAACTGATAGGGTTGCACAAGAATGAAGATGTTAGAATCTGTTATTCGTAGTTTTTATTATTACCTCTAGCTGTAGCATAAGCCTTCTTTCAAAACCTTATCAGATCACTTAATAGTTACTGCTGTACCATAACCTAAAAATTCTCAGTGAGAAAGATACCATGTCACAGGGCTAGCACTGAGATCTTTTTATTTATGTCCTAATATAGGTGCTGGAATGGTGTAGAGAGTAGTAGCAAAGTTAGGCTTTTGATTGAGAGAAGTATGCTAGGTTGGAAATAAAAGTCAGATTTGAGTTTGTAGTGAGCTGTGGATTTTCGCAGAGTTACAGACGCCATAGTACTCATTATTAGCACATTATAAAAATCTGTTTATTGTGTTGCATTAGTTTGGAGATATTCAAGTTCTGTTAATGGACTAACAGTGGACTTTTCCATCTGCAGATTATACTGAATGACCAGCAGAGGGAGTGATGCCGTAGACCATTTCTCTGCGATGCCGAGACCAAAAAAAAAAAGAAAGCGTCCTCAGCCTTCGGCTTCCATTATCAATTTACATGGTACGTGAAACTCTCATTTAATTGCTTTGCTTGTCATTAGAAGGAGTTCATAGCATCTGACGGCTCTTGGCACCTTTGAGGCTGCAATGAGTTGTCTTCTGTTAGAGCGATTGACTTGCTTTCAAATGGGGGAAGCTTATTTATCCTGCCTCCCTGCACTCTGTATGTGGCGCTCTGATACTCAACATGGAGTGCTCTTTCAGATACTCTGTGTTCTGGTCACTCCAGCCCACTTTCAAAAGGGGAGCCCAGTACTTTCAATGGTGCAGAGTACTTTCCCATTACACTTCCTACTTCCGTTGCAGTCATAATAACCGATAGTTAACCAGAGCAGACTTGCTGAAGTCTCATTGTCCTGTGTTATGGTCACCCAGGGCGATTTGTCATGAGGTGCTCTGACATCATAAAGCTACAGCATGGTGTCATCTGACATGAGAGCAAGCAATAGGATGCCTTTTTCATGGAATTGAAATGGGTAGCAGGCTAGACAGGATGTGCAGGTGAAGACAAAGATGGTAACATGAATAAACTCAGGCATTAGTTGACTTATGCATTTGTTTGAAGGTTTGGGTGATCATAATATTCTCGAGATCTCTATAGGTTAACTGATAGGGTTGCACAAGAATGAAGATGTTAGAATCTGTTATTCGTAGTTTTTATTATTACCTCTAGCTGTAGCATAAGCCTTCTTTCAAAACCTTATCAGATCACTTAATAGTTACTGCTGTACCATAACCTAAAAATTCTCAGTGAGAAAGATACCATGTCACAGGGCTAGCACTGAGATCTTTTTATTTATGTCCTAATATAGGTGCTGGAATGGTGTAGAGAGTAGTAGCAAAGTTAGGCTTTTGATTGAGAGAAGTATGCTAGGTTGGAAATAAAAGTCAGATTTGAGTTTGTAGTGAGCTGTGGATTTTCGCAGAGTTACAGACGCCATAGTACTCATTATTAGCACATTATAAAAATCTGTTTCTTGTGTTGCATTAGTTTGGAGATATTCAAGTTCTGTTAATGGACTAACAGTGGACTTTTCCATCTGCAGATTATACTGAATGACCAGCAGAGGGAGTGATGCCGTAGACCATTTCTCTGCGATGCTGAGACCAAAAAAAAAAAGAAAGCGTCCTCAGCCTTCGGCTTCCATTATCAATTTACATGGTAGGTGAAACTCTCATTTAATCGCTTTGCTTGTCATTAGAAGGAGTTCATAGCATCTGACGGCTCTTGGCACCTTTGAGGCTGCAATGAGTTGTCTTCTGTTAGAGCGATTGACTTACTTTCAAATGGGGGAAGCTTATTTATCCTGCCTCCCTGCACTCTGTATGTGGCGCTCTGATACTCAACATGGAGTGCTCTTTCAGATACTCTGTGTTCTGGTCACTCCAGCCCACTTTCAAAAGGGGAGCCCAGTACTTTCAATGGTGCAGAGTACTTTCCCATTACACTTCCTACTTCCGTTGCAGTCATAATAACCGATAGTTAACCAGAGCAGACTTGCTGAAGTCTCATTGTCCTGTGTTATGGTCACCCAGGGCGATTTGTCATGAGGTGCTATGACATCATAAAGCTACAGCATGGTGTCATCTGACATGAGAGCAAGCAATAGGATGCCTTTTTCATGGAATTGAAATGGGTAGCAGGCTAGACAGGATGTGCAGGTGAAGACAAAGATGGTAACATGAATAAACTCAGGCATTAGTTGACTTATGCATTTGTTTGAAGGTTTGGGTGATCATAATATTCTCGAGATCTCTATAGGTTAACTGATAGGGTTGCACAAGAATGAAGATGTTAGAATCTGTTATTCGTAGTTTTTATTATTACCTCTAGCTGTAGCATAAGCCTTCTTTCAAAACCTTATCAGATCACTTAATAGTTACTGCTGTACCATAACCTAAAAATTCTCAGTGAGAAAGATACCATGTCACAGGGCTAGCACTGAGATCTTTTTATTTATGTCCTAATATAGGTGCTGGAATGGTGTAGAGAGTAGTAGCAAAGTTTGGCTTTTGATTGAGAGAAGTATGCTAGGTTGGAAATAAAAGTCAGATTTGAGTTTGTAGTGAGCTGTGGATTTTCGCAGAGTTACAGACGCCATAGTACTCATTATTAGCACATTATAAAAATCTGTTTATTGTGTTGCATTAGTTTGGAGATATTCAAGTTCTGTTAATGGACTAACAGTGGACTTTTCCATCTGCAGATTATACTGAATGACCAGCAGAGGGAGTGATGCCGTAGACCATTTCTCTGCGATGCTGAGACCAAAAAAAAAAAGAAAGCGTCCTCAGCCTTCGGCTTCCATTATCAATTTACATGGTAGGTGAAACTCCCATTTAATCGCTTTGCTTGTCATTAGAAGGAGTTCATAGCATCTGACGGCTCTTGGCACCTTTGAGGCTGCAATGAGTTGTCTTCTGTTAGAGCGATTGACTTACTTTAAAATGGGGGAAGCTTATTTATCCTGCCTCCCTGCACTCTGTATGTGGCGCTCTGATACTCAACATGGAGTGCTTTTTCAGATACCCTGTGTTCTGGTCACTCCAGCCCACTTTCAAAAGGGGAGCCCAGTACTTTCAATGGTGCAGAGTACTTTCCCATTACACTTCCTACTTCTGTTGCAGTCATAATAACCGATAGTTAACCAGAGCAGACTTGCTGAAGTCTCATTGTCCTGTGTTATGGTCACCCAGGGCGATTTGTCATGAGGTGCTCTGACATCATAAAGCTACAGCATGGTGTCATCTGACATGAGAGCAAGCAATAGGATGCCTTTTTCATGGAATTGAAATGGGTAGCAGGCTAGACAGGATGTGCAGGTGAAGACAAAGATGGTAACATGAATAAACTCAGGCATTAGTTGACTTATGCATTTGTTTGAAGGTTTGGGTGATCATAATATTCTCGAGATATCTATAGGTTAACTGATAGGGTTGCACAAGAATGAAGATGTTAGAATCTGTTATTCATAGTTTTTATTATTACCTCTAGCTGTAGCATAAGCCTTCTTTCAAAACCTTATCAGATCACTTAATAGTTACTGCTGTACCATAACCTAAAAATTCTCAGTGAGAAAGATACCATGTCACAGGGCTAGCACTGAGATCTTTTTATTTATGTCCTAATATAGGTGCTGGAATGGTGTAGAGAGTAGTAGCAAAGTTTGGCTTTTGATTGAGAGAAGTATGCTAGGTTGGAAATAAAAGTCAGATTTGAGTTTGTAGTGAGCTGTGGATTTTCGCAGAGTTACAGACGCCATAGTACTCATTATTAGCACATTATAAAAATCTGTTTATTGTGTTGCATTAGTTTGGAGATATTCAAGTTCTGTTAATGGACTAACAGTGGACTTTTCCATCTGCAGATTATACTGAATGACCAGCAGAGGGAGTGATGCCGTAGACCGTTTCTCTGCGATGCTGAGACCAAAAAAAAAAAGAAAGCGTCCTCAGCCTTCGGCTTCCATTATCAATTTACATGGTAGGTGAAACTCTCATTTAATCGCTTTGCTTGTCATTAGAAGGAGTTCATAGCATCTGACGGCTCTTGGCACCTTTGAGGCTGCAATGAGTTGTCTTCTGTTAGAGCGATTGACTTACTTTCAAATGGGGGAAGCTTATTTATCCTGCCTCCCTGCACTCTGTATGTGGCGCTCTGATACTCAACATGGAGTGCTCTTTCAGATACTCTGTGTTCTGGTCACTCCAGCCCACTTTCAAAAGGGGAGCCCAGTACTTTCAATGGTGCAGAGTACTTTCCCATTACACTTCCTACTTCTGTTGCAGTCATAATAACCGATAGTTAACCAGAGCAGACTTGCTGAAGTCTCATTGTCCTGTGTTATGGTCACCCAGGGCGATTTGTCATGAGGTGCTCTGACATCATAAAGCTACAGCATGGTGTCATCTGACATGAGAGCAAGCAATAGGATGCCTTTTTCATGGAATTGAAATGGGTAGCAGGCTAGACAGGATGTGCAGGTGAAGACAAAGATGGTAACATGAATAAACTCAGGCATTAGTTGACTTATGCATTTGTTTGAAGGTTTGGGTGATCATAATATTCTCGAGATATCTATAGGTTAACTGATAGGGTTGCACAAGAATGAAGATGTTAGAATCTGTTATTCGTAGTTTTTATTATTACCTCTAGCTGTAGCATAAGCCTTCTTTCAAAACCTTATCAGATCACTTAATAGTTACTGCTGTACCATAACCTAAAAATTCTCAGTGAGAAAGATACCATGTCACAGGGCTAGCACTGAGATCTTTTTATTTATGTCCTAATATAGGTGCTGGAATGGTGTAGAGAGTAGTAGCAAAGTTTGGCTTTTGATTGAGAGAAGTATGCTAGGTTGGAAATAAAAGTCAGATTTGAGTTTGTAGTGAGCTGTGGATTTTCGCAGAGTTACAGACGCCATAGTACTCATTATTAGCACATTATAAAAATCTGTTTCTTGTGTTGCATTAGTTTGGAGATATTCAAGTTCTGTTAATGGACTAACAGTGGACTTTTCCATCTGCAGATTATACTGAATGACCAGCAGAGGGAGTGATGCCGTAGACCATTTCTCTGCGATGCTGAGACCAAAAAAAAAAAGAAAGCGTCCTCAGCCTTCGGCTTCCATTATCAATTTACATGGTAGGTGAAACTCTCATTTAATCGCTTTGCTTGTCATTAGAAGGAGTTCATAGCATCTGACGGCTCTTGGCACCTTTGAGGCTGCAATGAGTTGTCTTCTGTTAGAGCGATTGACTTACTTTCAAATGGGGGAAGCTTATTTATCCTGCCTCCCTGCACTCTGTATGTGGCGCTCTGATACTCAACATGGAGTGCTCTTTCAGATACTCTGTGTTCTGGTCACTCCAGCCCACTTTCAAAAGGGGAGCCCAGTACTTTCAATGGTGCAGAGTACTTTCCCATTACACTTCCTACTTCCGTTGCAGTCATAATAACCGATAGTTAACCAGAGCAGACTTGCTGAAGTCTCATTGTCCTGTGTTATGGTCACCCAGGGCGATTTGTCATGAGGTGCTATGACATCATAAAGCTACAGCATGGTGTCATCTGACATGAGAGCAAGCAATAGGATGCCTTTTTCATGGAATTGAAATGGGTAGCAGGCTAGACAGGATGTGCAGGTGAAGACAAAGATGGTAACATGAATAAACTCAGGCATTAGTTGACTTATGCATTTGTTTGAAGGTTTGGGTGATCATAATATTCTCGAGATCTCTATAGGTTAACTGATAGGGTTGCACAAGAATGAAGATGTTAGAATCTGTTATTCGTAGTTTTTATTATTACCTCTAGCTGTAGCATAAGCCTTCTTTCAAAACCTTATCAGATCACTTAATAGTTACTGCTGTACCATAACCTAAAAATTCTCAGTGAGAAAGATACCATGTCACAGGGCTAGCACTGAGATCTTTTTATTTATGTCCTAATATAGGTGCTGGAATGGTGTAGAGAGTAGTAGCAAAGTTTGGCTTTTGATTGAGAGAAGTATGCTAGGTTGGAAATAAAAGTCAGATTTGAGTTTGTAGTGAGCTGTGGATTTTCGCAGAGTTACAGACGCCATAGTACTCATTATTAGCACATTATAAAAATCTGTTTATTGTGTTGCATTAGTTTGGAGATATTCAAGTTCTGTTAATGGACTAACAGTGGACTTTTCCATCTGCAGATTATACTGAATGACCAGCAGAGGGAGTGATGCCGTAGACCATTTCTCTGCGATGCTGAGACCAAAAAAAAAAAGAAAGCGTCCTCAGCCTTCGGCTTCCATTATCAATTTACATGGTAGGTGAAACTCTCATTTAATCGCTTTGCTTGTCATTAGAAGGAGTTCATAGCATCTGACGGCTCTTGGCACCTTTGAGGCTGCAATGAGTTGTCTTCTGTTAGAGCGATTGACTTACTTTCAAATGGGGGAAGCTTATTTATCCTGCCTCCCTGCACTCTGTATGTGGCGCTCTGATACTCAACATGGAGTGCTCTTTCAGATACTCTGTGTTCTGGTCACTCCAGCCCACTTTCAAAAGGGGAGCCCAGTACTTTCAATGGTGCAGAGTACTTTCCCATTACACTTCCTACTTCTGTTGCAGTCATAATAACCGATAGTTAACCAGAGCAGACTTGCTGAAGTCTCATTGTCCTGTGTTATGGTCACCCAGGGCGATTTGTCATGAGGTGCTCTGACATCATAAAGCTACAGCATGGTGTCATCTGACATGAGAGCAAGCAATAGGATGCCTTTTTCATGGAATTGAAATGGGTAGCAGGCTAGACAGGATGTGCAGGTGAAGACAAAGATGGTAACATGAATAAACTCAGGCATTAGTTGACTTATGCATTTGTTTGAAGGTTTGGGTGATCATAATATTCTCGAGATATCTATAGGTTAACTGATAAGGTTGCACAAGAATGAAGATGTTAGAATCTGTTATTCGTAGTTTTTATTATTACCTCTAGCTGTAGCATAAGCCTTCTTTCAAAACCTTATCAGATCACTTAATAGTTACTGCTGTACCATAACCTAAAAATTCTCAGTGAGAAAGATACCATGTCACAGGGCTAGCACTGAGATCTTTTTATTTATGTCCTAATATAGGTGCTGGAATGGTGTAGAGAGTAGTAGCAAAGTTTGGCTTTTGATTGAGAGAAGTATGCTAGGTTGGAAATAAAAGTCAGATTTGAGTTTGTAGTGAGCTGTGGATTTTCGCAGAGTTACAGACGCCATAGTACTCATTATTAGCACATTATAAAAATCTGTTTATTGTGTTGCATTAGTTTGGAGATATTCAAGTTCTGTTAATGGACTAACAGTGGACTTTTCCATCTGCAGATTATACTGAATGACCAGCAGAGGGAGTGATGCCGTAGACCATTTCTCTGCGATGCCGAGACCAAAAAAAAAAAGAAAGCGTCCTCAGCCTTCGGCTTCCATTATCAATTTACATGGTACGTGAAACTCTCATTTAATTGCTTTGCTTGTCATTAGAAGGAGTTCATAGCATCTGACGGCTCTTGGCACCTTTGAGGCTGCAATGAGTTGTCTTCTGTTAGAGCGATTGACTTGCTTTCAAATGGGGGAAGCTTATTTATCCTGCCTCCCTGCACTCTGTATGTGGCGCTCTGATACTCAACATGGAGTGCTCTTTCAGATACTCTGTGTTCTGGTCACTCCAGCCCACTTTCAAAAGGGGAGCCCAGTACTTTCAATGGTGCAGAGTACTTTCCCATTACACTTCCTACTTCCGTTGCAGTCATAATAACCGATAGTTAACCAGAGCAGACTTGCTGAAGTCTCATTGTCCTGTGTTATGGTCACCCAGGGCGATTTGTCATGAGGTGCTCTGACATCATAAAGCTACAGCATGGTGTCATCTGACATGAGAGCAAGCAATAGGATGCCTTTTTCATGGAATTGAAATGGGTAGCAGGCTAGACAGGATGTGCAGGTGAAGACAAAGATGGTAACATGAATAAACTCAGGCATTAGTTGACTTATGCATTTGTTTGAAGGTTTGGGTGATCATAATATTCTCGAGATCTCTATAGGTTAACTGATAGGGTTGCACAAGAATGAAGATGTTAGAATCTGTTATTCGTAGTTTTTATTATTACCTCTAGCTGTAGCATAAGCCTTCTTTCAAAACCTTATCAGATCACTTAATAGTTACTGCTGTACCATAACCTAAAAATTCTCAGTGAGAAAGATACCATGTCACAGGGCTAGCACTGAGATCTTTTTATTTATGTCCTAATATAGGTGCTGGAATGGTGTAGAGAGTAGTAGCAAAGTTAGGCTTTTGATTGAGAGAAGTATGCTAGGTTGGAAATAAAAGTCAGATTTGAGTTTGTAGTGAGCTGTGGATTTTCGCAGAGTTACAGACGCCATAGTACTCATTATTAGCACATTATAAAAATCTGTTTATTGTGTTGCATTAGTTTGGAGATATTCAAGTTCTGTTAATGGACTAACAGTGGACTTTTCCATCTGCAGATTATACTGAATGACCAGCAGAGGGAGTGATGCCGTAGACCATTTCTCTGCGATGCCGAGACCAAAAAAAAAAAGAAAGCGTCCTCAGCCTTCGGCTTCCATTATCAATTTACATGGTACGTGAAACTCTCATTTAATTGCTTTGCTTGTCATTAGAAGGAGTTCATAGCATCTGACGGCTCTTGGCACCTTTGAGGCTGCAATGAGTTGTCTTCTGTTAGAGCGATTGACTTGCTTTCAAATGGGGGAAGCTTATTTATCCTGCCTCCCTGCACTCTGTATGTGGCGCTCTGATACTCAACATGGAGTGCTCTTTCAGATACTCTGTGTTCTGGTCACTCCAGCCCACTTTCAAAAGGGGAGCCCAGTACTTTCAATGGTGCAGAGTACTTTCCCATTACACTTCCTACTTCCGTTGCAGTCATAATAACCGATAGTTAACCAGAGCAGACTTGCTGAAGTCTCATTGTCCTGTGTTATGGTCACCCAGGGCGATTTGTCATGAGGTGCTCTGACATCATAAAGCTACAGCATGGTGTCATCTGACATGAGAGCAAGCAATAGGATGCCTTTTTCATGGAATTGAAATGGGTAGCAGGCTAGACAGGATGTGCAGGTGAAGACAAAGATGGTAACATGAATAAACTCAGGCATTAGTTGACTTATGCATTTGTTTGAAGGTTTGGGTGATCATAATATTCTCGAGATCTCTATAGGTTAACTGATAGGGTTGCACAAGAATGAAGATGTTAGAATCTGTTATTCGTAGTTTTTATTATTACCTCTAGCTGTAGCATAAGCCTTCTTTCAAAACCTTATCAGATCACTTAATAGTTACTGCTGTACCATAACCTAAAAATTCTCAGTGAGAAAGATACCATGTCACAGGGCTAGCACTGAGATCTTTTTATTTATGTCCTAATATAGGTGCTGGAATGGTGTAGAGAGTAGTAGCAAAGTTAGGCTTTTGATTGAGAGAAGTATGCTAGGTTGGAAATAAAAGTCAGATTTGAGTTTGTAGTGAGCTGTGGATTTTCGCAGAGTTACAGACGCCATAGTACTCATTATTAGCACATTATAAAAATCTGTTTATTGTGTTGCATTAGTTTGGAGATATTCAAGTTCTGTTAATGGACTAACAGTGGACTTTTCCATCTGCAGATTATACTGAATGACCAGCAGAGGGAGTGATGCCGTAGACCATTTCTCTGCGATGCCGAGACCAAAAAAAAAAAGAAAGCGTCCTCAGCCTTCGGCTTCCATTATCAATTTACATGGTACGTGAAACTCTCATTTAATTGCTTTGCTTGTCATTAGAAGGAGTTCATAGCATCTGACGGCTCTTGGCACCTTTGAGGCTGCAATGAGTTGTCTTCTGTTAGAGCGATTGACTTGCTTTCAAATGGGGGAAGCTTATTTATCCTGCCTCCCTGCACTCTGTATGTGGCGCTCTGATACTCAACATGGAGTGCTCTTTCAGATACTCTGTGTTCTGGTCACTCCAGCCCACTTTCAAAAGGGGAGCCCAGTACTTTCAATGGTGCAGAGTACTTTCCCATTACACTTCCTACTTCCGTTGCAGTCATAATAACCGATAGTTAACCAGAGCAGACTTGCTGAAGTCTCATTGTCCTGTGTTATGGTCACCCAGGGCGATTTGTCATGAGGTGCTCTGACATCATAAAGCTACAGCATGGTGTCATCTGACATGAGAGCAAGCAATAGGATGCCTTTTTCATGGAATTGAAATGGGTAGCAGGCTAGACAGGATGTGCAGGTGAAGACAAAGATGGTAACATGAATAAACTCAGGCATTAGTTGACTTATGCATTTGTTTGAAGGTTTGGGTGATCATAATATTCTCGAGATCTCTATAGGTTAACTGATAGGGTTGCACAAGAATGAAGATGTTAGAATCTGTTATTCGTAGTTTTTATTATTACCTCTAGCTGTAGCATAAGCCTTCTTTCAAAACCTTATCAGATCACTTAATAGTTACTGCTGTACCATAACCTAAAAATTCTCAGTGAGAAAGATACCATGTCACAGGGCTAGCACTGAGATCTTTTTATTTATGTCCTAATATAGGTGCTGGAATGGTGTAGAGAGTAGTAGCAAAGTTAGGCTTTTGATTGAGAGAAGTATGCTAGGTTGGAAATAAAAGTCAGATTTGAGTTTGTAGTGAGCTGTGGATTTTCGCAGAGTTACAGACGCCATAGTACTCATTATTAGCACATTATAAAAATCTGTTTATTGTGTTGCATTAGTTTGGAGATATTCAAGTTCTGTTAATGGACTAACAGTGGACTTTTCCATCTGCAGATTATACTGAATGACCAGCAGAGGGAGTGATGCCGTAGACCATTTCTCTGCGATGCCGAGACCAAAAAAAAAAAGAAAGCGTCCTCAGCCTTCGGCTTCCATTATCAATTTACATGGTACGTGAAACTCTCATTTAATTGCTTTGCTTGTCATTAGAAGGAGTTCATAGCATCTGACGGCTCTTGGCACCTTTGAGGCTGCAATGAGTTGTCTTCTGTTAGAGCGATTGACTTGCTTTCAAATGGGGGAAGCTTATTTATCCTGCCTCCCTGCACTCTGTATGTGGCGCTCTGATACTCAACATGGAGTGCTCTTTCAGATACTCTGTGTTCTGGTCACTCCAGCCCACTTTCAAAAGGGGAGCCCAGTACTTTCAATGGTGCAGAGTACTTTCCCATTACACTTCCTACTTCCGTTGCAGTCATAATAACCGATAGTTAACCAGAGCAGACTTGCTGAAGTCTCATTGTCCTGTGTTATGGTCACCCAGGGCGATTTGTCATGAGGTGCTCTGACATCATAAAGCTACAGCATGGTGTCATCTGACATGAGAGCAAGCAATAGGATGCCTTTTTCATGGAATTGAAATGGGTAGCAGGCTAGACAGGATGTGCAGGTGAAGACAAAGATGGTAACATGAATAAACTCAGGCATTAGTTGACTTATGCATTTGTTTGAAGGTTTGGGTGATCATAATATTCTCGAGATATCTATAGGTTAACTGATAAGGTTGCACAAGAATGAAGATGTTAGAATCTGTTATTCGTAGTTTTTATTATTACCTCTAGCTGTAGCATAAGCCTTCTTTCAAAACCTTATCAGATCACTTAATAGTTACTGCTGTACCATAACCTAAAAATTCTCAGTGAGAAAGATACCATGTCACAGGGCTAGCACTGAGATCTTTTTATTTATGTCCTAATATAGGTGCTGGAATGGTGTAGAGAGTAGTAGCAAAGTTTGGCTTTTGATTGAGAGAAGTATGCTAGGTTGGAAATAAAAGTCAGATTTGAGTTTGTAGTGAGCTGTGGATTTTCGCAGAGTTACAGACGCCATAGTACTCATTATTAGCACATTATAAAAATCTGTTTATTGTGTTGCATTAGTTTGGAGATATTCAAGTTCTGTTAATGGACTAACAGTGGACTTTTCCATCTGCAGATTATACTGAATGACCAGCAGAGGGAGTGATGCCGTAGACCATTTCTCTGCGATGCCGAGACCAAAAAAAAAAAGAAAGCGTCCTCAGCCTTCGGCTTCCATTATCAATTTACATGGTACGTGAAACTCTCATTTAATTGCTTTGCTTGTCATTAGAAGGAGTTCATAGCATCTGACGGCTCTTGGCACCTTTGAGGCTGCAATGAGTTGTCTTCTGTTAGAGCGATTGACTTGCTTTCAAATGGGGGAAGCTTATTTATCCTGCCTCCCTGCACTCTGTATGTGGCGCTCTGATACTCAACATGGAGTGCTCTTTCAGATACTCTGTGTTCTGGTCACTCCAGCCCACTTTCAAAAGGGGAGCCCAGTACTTTCAATGGTGCAGAGTACTTTCCCATTACACTTCCTACTTCCGTTGCAGTCATAATAACCGATAGTTAACCAGAGCAGACTTGCTGAAGTCTCATTGTCCTGTGTTATGGTCACCCAGGGCGATTTGTCATGAGGTGCTCTGACATCATAAAGCTACAGCATGGTGTCATCTGACATGAGAGCAAGCAATAGGATGCCTTTTTCATGGAATTGAAATGGGTAGCAGGCTAGACAGGATGTGCAGGTGAAGACAAAGATGGTAACATGAATAAACTCAGGCATTAGTTGACTTATGCATTTGTTTGAAGGTTTGGGTGATCATAATATTCTCGAGATCTCTATAGGTTAACTGATAGGGTTGCACAAGAATGAAGATGTTAGAATCTGTTATTCGTAGTTTTTATTATTACCTCTAGCTGTAGCATAAGCCTTCTTTCAAAACCTTATCAGATCACTTAATAGTTACTGCTGTACCATAACCTAAAAATTCTCAGTGAGAAAGATACCATGTCACAGGGCTAGCACTGAGATCTTTTTATTTATGTCCTAATATAGGTGCTGGAATGGTGTAGAGAGTAGTAGCAAAGTTAGGCTTTTGATTGAGAGAAGTATGCTAGGTTGGAAATAAAAGTCAGATTTGAGTTTGTAGTGAGCTGTGGATTTTCGCAGAGTTACAGACGCCATAGTACTCATTATTAGCACATTATAAAAATCTGTTTATTGTGTTGCATTAGTTTGGAGATATTCAAGTTCTGTTAATGGACTAACAGTGGACTTTTCCATCTGCAGATTATACTGAATGACCAGCAGAGGGAGTGATGCCGTAGACCATTTCTCTGCGATGCTGAGACCAAAAAAAAAAAGAAAGCGTCCTCAGCCTTCGGCTTCCATTATCAATTTACATGGTAGGTGAAACTCTCATTTAATCGCTTTGCTTGTCATTAGAAGGAGTTCATAGCATCTGACGGCTCTTGGCACCTTTGAGGCTGCAATGAGTTGTCTTCTGTTAGAGCGATTGACTTACTTTCAAATGGGGGAAGCTTATTTATCCTGCCTCCCTGCACTCTGTATGTGGCGCTCTGATACTCAACATGGAGTGCTCTTTCAGATACTCTGTGTTCTGGTCACTCCAGCCCACTTTCAAAAGGGGAGCCCAGTACTTTCAATGGTGCAGAGTACTTTCCCATTACACTTCCTACTTCCGTTGCAGTCATAATAACCGATAGTTAACCAGAGCAGACTTGCTGAAGTCTCATTGTCCTGTGTTATGGTCACCCAGGGCGATTTGTCATGAGGTGCTATGACATCATAAAGCTACAGCATGGTGTCATCTGACATGAGAGCAAGCAATAGGATGCCTTTTTCATGGAATTGAAATGGGTAGCAGGCTAGACAGGATGTGCAGGTGAAGACAAAGATGGTAACATGAATAAACTCAGGCATTAGTTGACTTATGCATTTGTTTGAAGGTTTGGGTGATCATAATATTCTCGAGATCTCTATAGGTTAACTGATAGGGTTGCACAAGAATGAAGATGTTAGAATCTGTTATTCGTAGTTTTTATTATTACCTCTAGCTGTAGCATAAGCCTTCTTTCAAAACCTTATCAGATCACTTAATAGTTACTGCTGTACCATAACCTAAAAATTCTCAGTGAGAAAGATACCATGTCACAGGGCTAGCACTGAGATCTTTTTATTTATGTCCTAATATAGGTGCTGGAATGGTGTAGAGAGTAGTAGCAAAGTTTGGCTTTTGATTGAGAGAAGTATGCTAGGTTGGAAATAAAAGTCAGATTTGAGTTTGTAGTGAGCTGTGGATTTTCGCAGAGTTACAGACGCCATAGTACTCATTATTAGCACATTATAAAAATCTGTTTATTGTGTTGCATTAGTTTGGAGATATTCAAGTTCTGTTAATGGACTAACAGTGGACTTTTCCATCTGCAGATTATACTGAATGACCAGCAGAGGGAGTGATGCCGTAGACCATTTCTCTGCGATGCTGAGACCAAAAAAAAAAAGAAAGCGTCCTCAGCCTTCGGCTTCCATTATCAATTTACATGGTAGGTGAAACTCCCATTTAATCGCTTTGCTTGTCATTAGAAGGAGTTCATAGCATCTGACGGCTCTTGGCACCTTTGAGGCTGCAATGAGTTGTCTTCTGTTAGAGCGATTGACTTACTTTAAAATGGGGGAAGCTTATTTATCCTGCCTCCCTGCACTCTGTATGTGGCGCTCTGATACTCAACATGGAGTGCTCTTTCAGATACTCTGTGTTCTGGTCACTCCAGCCCACTTTCAAAAGGGGAGCCCAGTACTTTCAATGGTGCAGAGTACTTTCCCATTACACTTCCTACTTCTGTTGCAGTCATAATAACCGATAGTTAACCAGAGCAGACTTGCTGAAGTCTCATTGTCCTGTGTTATGGTCACCCAGGGCGATTTGTCATGAGGTGCTCTGACATCATAAAGCTACAGCATGGTGTCATCTGACATGAGAGCAAGCAATAGGATGCCTTTTTCATGGAATTGAAATGGGTAGCAGGCTAGACAGGATGTGCAGGTGAAGACAAAGATGGTAACATGAATAAACTCAGGCATTAGTTGACTTATGCATTTGTTTGAAGGTTTGGGTGATCATAATATTCTCGAGATATCTATAGGTTAACTGATAGGGTTGCACAAGAATGAAGATGTTAGAATCTGTTATTCATAGTTTTTATTATTACCTCTAGCTGTAGCATAAGCCTTCTTTCAAAACCTTATCAGATCACTTAATAGTTACTGCTGTACCATAACCTAAAAATTCTCAGTGAGAAAGATACCATGTCACAGGGCTAGCACTGAGATCTTTTTATTTATGTCCTAATATAGGTGCTGGAATGGTGTAGAGAGTAGTAGCAAAGTTTGGCTTTTGATTGAGAGAAGTATGCTAGGTTGGAAATAAAAGTCAGATTTGAGTTTGTAGTGAGCTGTGGATTTTCGCAGAGTTACAGACGCCATAGTACTCATTATTAGCACATTATAAAAATCTGTTTATTGTGTTGCATTAGTTTGGAGATATTCAAGTTCTGTTAATGGACTAACAGTGGACTTTTCCATCTGCAGATTATACTGAATGACCAGCAGAGGGAGTGATGCCGTAGACCATTTCTCTGCGATGCCGAGACCAAAAAAAAAAAGAAAGCGTCCTCAGCCTTCGGCTTCCATTATCAATTTACATGGTACGTGAAACTCTCATTTAATTGCTTTGCTTGTCATTAGAAGGAGTTCATAGCATCTGACGGCTCTTGGCACCTTTGAGGCTGCAATGAGTTGTCTTCTGTTAGAGCGATTGACTTGCTTTCAAATGGGGGAAGCTTATTTATCCTGCCTCCCTGCACTCTGTATGTGGCGCTCTGATACTCAACATGGAGTGCTCTTTCAGATACTCTGTGTTCTGGTCACTCCAGCCCACTTTCAAAAGGGGAGCCCAGTACTTTCAATGGTGCAGAGTACTTTCCCATTACACTTCCTACTTCCGTTGCAGTCATAATAACCGATAGTTAACCAGAGCAGACTTGCTGAAGTCTCATTGTCCTGTGTTATGGTCACCCAGGGCGATTTGTCATGAGGTGCTCTGACATCATAAAGCTACAGCATGGTGTCATCTGACATGAGAGCAAGCAATAGGATGCCTTTTTCATGGAATTGAAATGGGTAGCAGGCTAGACAGGATGTGCAGGTGAAGACAAAGATGGTAACATGAATAAACTCAGGCATTAGTTGACTTATGCATTTGTTTGAAGGTTTGGGTGATCATAATATTCTCGAGATCTCTATAGGTTAACTGATAGGGTTGCACAAGAATGAAGATGTTAGAATCTGTTATTCGTAGTTTTTATTATTACCTCTAGCTGTAGCATAAGCCTTCTTTCAAAACCTTATCAGATCACTTAATAGTTACTGCTGTACCATAACCTAAAAATTCTCAGTGAGAAAGATACCATGTCACAGGGCTAGCACTGAGATCTTTTTATTTATGTCCTAATATAGGTGCTGGAATGGTGTAGAGAGTAGTAGCAAAGTTAGGCTTTTGATTGAGAGAAGTATGCTAGGTTGGAAATAAAAGTCAGATTTGAGTTTGTAGTGAGCTGTGGATTTTCGCAGAGTTACAGACGCCATAGTACTCATTATTAGCACATTATAAAAATCTGTTTATTGTGTTGCATTAGTTTGGAGATATTCAAGTTCTGTTAATGGACTAACAGTGCACTTTTCCATCTGCAGATTATACTGAATGACCAGCAGAGGGAGTGATGCCGTAGACCATTTCTCTGCGATGCCGAGACCAAAAAAAAAAAGAAAGCGTCCTCAGCCTTCGGCTTCCATTATCAATTTACATGGTACGTGAAACTCTCATTTAATTGCTTTGCTTGTCATTAGAAGGAGTTCATAGCATCTGACGGCTCTTGGCACCTTTGAGGCTGCAATGAGTTGTCTTCTGTTAGAGCGATTGACTTGCTTTCAAATGGGGGAAGCTTATTTATCCTGCCTCCCTGCACTCTGTATGTGGCGCTCTGATACTCAACATGGAGTGCTCTTTCAGATACTCTGTGTTCTGGTCACTCCAGCCCACTTTCAAAAGGGGAGCCCAGTACTTTCAATGGTGCAGAGTACTTTCCCATTACACTTCCTACTTCCGTTGCAGTCATAATAACCGATAGTTAACCAGAGCAGACTTGCTGAAGTCTCATTGTCCTGTGTTATGGTCACCCAGGGCGATTTGTCATGAGGTGCTCTGACATCATAAAGCTACAGCATGGTGTCATCTGACATGAGAGCAAGCAATAGGATGCCTTTTTCATGGAATTGAAATGGGTAGCAGGCTAGACAGGATGTGCAGGTGAAGACAAAGATGGTAACATGAATAAACTCAGGCATTAGTTGACTTATGCATTTGTTTGAAGGTTTGGGTGATCATAATATTCTCGAGATCTCTATAGGTTAACTGATAGGGTTGCACAAGAATGAAGATGTTAGAATCTGTTATTCGTAGTTTTTATTATTACCTCTAGCTGTAGCATAAGCCTTCTTTCAAAACCTTATCAGATCACTTAATAGTTACTGCTGTACCATAACCTAAAAATTCTCAGTGAGAAAGATACCATGTCACAGGGCTAGCACTGAGATCTTTTTATTTATGTCCTAATATAGGTGCTGGAATGGTGTAGAGAGTAGTAGCAAAGTTTGGCTTTTGATTGAGAGAAGTATGCTAGGTTGGAAATAAAAGTCAGATTTGAGTTTGTAGTGAGCTGTGGATTTTCGCAGAGTTACAGACGCCATAGTACTCATTATTAGCACATTATAAAAATCTGTTTATTGTGTTGCATTAGTTTGGAGATATTCAAGTTCTGTTAATGGACTAACAGTGGACTTTTCCATCTGCAGATTATACTGAATGACCAGCAGAGGGAGTGATGCCGTAGACCATTTCTCTGCGATGCCGAGACCAAAAAAAAAAAGAAAGCGTCCTCAGCCTTCGGCTTCCATTATCAATTTACATGGTACGTGAAACTCTCATTTAATTGCTTTGCTTGTCATTAGAAGGAGTTCATAGCATCTGACGGCTCTTGGCACCTTTGAGGCTGCAATGAGTTGTCTTCTGTTAGAGCGATTGACTTGCTTTCAAATGGGGGAAGCTTATTTATCCTGCCTCCCTGCACTCTGTATGTGGCGCTCTGATACTCAACATGGAGTGCTCTTTCAGATACTCTGTGTTCTGGTCACTCCAGCCCACTTTCAAAAGGGGAGCCCAGTACTTTCAATGGTGCAGAGTACTTTCCCATTACACTTCCTACTTCCGTTGCAGTCATAATAACCGATAGTTAACCAGAGCAGACTTGCTGAAGTCTCATTGTCCTGTGTTATGGTCACCCAGGGCGATTTGTCATGAGGTGCTCTGACATCATAAAGCTACAGCATGGTGTCATCTGACATGAGAGCAAGCAATAGGATGCCTTTTTCATGGAATTGAAATGGGTAGCAGGCTAGACAGGATGTGCAGGTGAAGACAAAGATGGTAACATGAATAAACTCAGGCATTAGTTGACTTATGCATTTGTTTGAAGGTTTGGGTGATCATAATATTCTCGAGATCTCTATAGGTTAACTGATAGGGTTGCACAAGAATGAAGATGTTAGAATCTGTTATTCGTAGTTTTTATTATTACCTCTAGCTGTAGCATAAGCCTTCTTTCAAAACCTTATCAGATCACTTAATAGTTACTGCTGTACCATAACCTAAAAATTCTCAGTGAGAAAGATACCATGTCACAGGGCTAGCACTGAGATCTTTTTATTTATGTCCTAATATAGGTGCTGGAATGGTGTAGAGAGTAGTAGCAAAGTTTGGCTTTTGATTGAGAGAAGTATGCTAGGTTGGAAATAAAAGTCAGATTTGAGTTTGTAGTGAGCTGTGGATTTTCGCAGAGTTACAGACGCCATAGTACTCATTATTAGCACATTATAAAAATCTGTTTATTGTGTTGCATTAGTTTGGAGATATTCAAGTTCTGTTAATGGACTAACAGTGGACTTTTCCATCTGCAGATTATACTGAATGACCAGCAGAGGGAGTGATGCCGTAGACCATTTCTCTGCGATGCTGAGACCAAAAAAAAAAAGAAAGCGTCCTCAGCCTTCGGCTTCCATTATCAATTTACATGGTAGGTGAAACTCTCATTTAATCGCTTTGCTTGTCATTAGAAGGAGTTCATAGCATCTGACGGCTCTTGGCACCTTTGAGGCTGCAATGAGTTGTCTTCTGTTAGAGCGATTGACTTGCTTTCAAATGGGGGAAGCTTATTTATCCTGCCTCCCTGCACTCTGTATGTGGCGCTCTGATACTCAACATGGAGTGCTCTTTCAGATACTCTGTGTTCTGGTCACTCCAGCCCACTTTCAAAAGGGGAGCCCAGTACTTTCAATGGTGCAGAGTACTTTCCCATTACACTTCCTACTTCCGTTGCAGTCATAATAACCGATAGTTAACCAGAGCAGACTTGCTGAAGTCTCATTGTCCTGTGTTATGGTCACCCAGGGCGATTTGTCATGAGGTGCTCTGACATCATAAAGCTACAGCATGGTGTCATCTGACATGAGAGCAAGCAATAGGATGCCTTTTTCATGGAATTGAAATGGGTAGCAGGCTAGACAGGATGTGCAGGTGAAGACAAAGATGGTAACATGAATAAACTCAGGCATTAGTTGACTTATGCATTTGTTTGAAGGTTTGGGTGATCATAATATTCTCGAGATCTCTATAGGTTAACTGATAGGGTTGCACAAGAATGAAGATGTTAGAATCTGTTATTCGTAGTTTTTATTATTACCTCTAGCTGTAGCATAAGCCTTCTTTCAAAACCTTATCAGATCACTTAATAGTTACTGCTGTACCATAACCTAAAAATTCTCAGTGAGAAAGATACCATGTCACAGGGCTAGCACTGAGATCTTTTTATTTATGTCCTAATATAGGTGCTGGAATGGTGTAGAGAGTAGTAGCAAAGTTAGGCTTTTGATTGAGAGAAGTATGCTAGGTTGGAAATAAAAGTCAGATTTGAGTTTGTAGTGAGCTGTGGATTTTCGCAGAGTTACAGACGCCATAGTACTCATTATTAGCACATTATAAAAATCTGTTTATTGTGTTGCATTAGTTTGGAGATATTCAAGTTCTGTTAATGGACTAACAGTGGACTTTTCCATCTGCAGATTATACTGAATGACCAGCAGAGGGAGTGATGCCGTAGACCATTTCTCTGCGATGCCGAGACCAAAAAAAAAAAGAAAGCGTCCTCAGCCTTCGGCTTCCATTATCAATTTACATGGTACGTGAAACTCTCATTTAATTGCTTTGCTTGTCATTAGAAGGAGTTCATAGCATCTGACGGCTCTTGGCACCTTTGAGGCTGCAATGAGTTGTCTTCTGTTAGAGCGATTGACTTGCTTTCAAATGGGGGAAGCTTATTTATCCTGCCTCCCTGCACTCTGTATGTGGCGCTCTGATACTCAACATGGAGTGCTCTTTCAGATACTCTGTGTTCTGGTCACTCCAGCCCACTTTCAAAAGGGGAGCCCAGTACTTTCAATGGTGCAGAGTACTTTCCCATTACACTTCCTACTTCCGTTGCAGTCATAATAACCGATAGTTAACCAGAGCAGACTTGCTGAAGTCTCATTGTCCTGTGTTATGGTCACCCAGGGCGATTTGTCATGAGGTGCTCTGACATCATAAAGCTACAGCATGGTGTCATCTGACATGAGAGCAAGCAATAGGATGCCTTTTTCATGGAATTGAAATGGGTAGCAGGCTAGACAGGATGTGCAGGTGAAGACAAAGATGGTAACATGAATAAACTCAGGCATTAGTTGACTTATGCATTTGTTTGAAGGTTTGGGTGATCATAATATTCTCGAGATCTCTATAGGTTAACTGATAGGGTTGCACAAGAATGAAGATGTTAGAATCTGTTATTCGTAGTTTTTATTATTACCTCTAGCTGTAGCATAAGCCTTCTTTCAAAACCTTATCAGATCACTTAATAGTTACTGCTGTACCATAACCTAAAAATTCTCAGTGAGAAAGATACCATGTCACAGGGCTAGCACTGAGATCTTTTTATTTATGTCCTAATATAGGTGCTGGAATGGTGTAGAGAGTAGTAGCAAAGTTTGGCTTTTGATTGAGAGAAGTATGCTAGGTTGGAAATAAAAGTCAGATTTGAGTTTGTAGTGAGCTGTGGATTTTCGCAGAGTTACAGACGCCATAGTACTCATTATTAGCACATTATAAAAATCTGTTTCTTGTGTTGCATTAGTTTGGAGATATTCAAGTTCTGTTAATGGACTAACAGTGGACTTTTCCATCTGCAGATTATACTGAATGACCAGCAGAGGGAGTGATGCCGTAGACCATTTCTCTGCGATGCTGAGACCAAAAAAAAAAAGAAAGCGTCCTCAGCCTTCGGCTTCCATTATCAATTTACATGGTAGGTGAAACTCTCATTTAATCGCTTTGCTTGTCATTAGAAGGAGTTCATAGCATCTGACGGCTCTTGGCACCTTTGAGGCTGCAATGAGTTGTCTTCTGTTAGAGCGATTGACTTACTTTAAAATGGGGGAAGCTTATTTATCCTGCCTCCCTGCACTCTGTATGTGGCGCTCTGATACTCAACATGGAGTGCTCTTTCAGATACTCTGTGTTCTGGTCACTCCAGCCCACTTTCAAAAGGGGAGCCCAGTACTTTCAATGGTGCAGAGTACTTTCCCATTACACTTCCTACTTCCGTTGCAGTCATAATAACCGATAGTTAACCAGAGCAGACTTGCTGAAGTCTCATTGTCCTGTGTTATGGTCACCCAGGGCGATTTGTCATGAGGTGCTCTGACATCATAAAGCTACAGCATGGTGTCATCTGACATGAGAGCAAGCAATAGGATGCCTTTTTCATGGAATTGAAATGGGTAGCAGGCTAGACAGGATGTGCAGGTGAAGACAAAGATGGTAACATGAATAAACTCAGGCATTAGTTGACTTATGCATTTGTTTGAAGGTTTGGGTGATCATAATATTCTCGAGATATCTATAGGTTAACTGATAGGGTTGCACAAGAATGAAGATGTTAGAATCTGTTATTCATAGTTTTTATTATTACCTCTAGCTGTAGCATAAGCCTTCTTTCAAAACCTTATCAGATCACTTAATAGTTACTGCTGTACCATAACCTAAAAATTCTCAGTGAGAAAGATACCATGTCACAGGGCTAGCACTGAGATCTTTTTATTTATGTCCTAATATAGGTGCTGGAATGGTGTAGAGAGTAGTAGCAAAGTTTGGCTTTTGATTGAGAGAAGTATGCTAGGTTGGAAATAAAAGTCAGATTTGAGTTTGTAGTGAGCTGTGGATTTTCGCAGAGTTACAGACGCCATAGTACTCATTATTAGCACATTATAAAAATCTGTTTATTGTGTTGCATTAGTTTGGAGATATTCAAGTTCTGTTAATGGACTAACAGTGGACTTTTCCATCTGCAGATTATACTGAATGACCAGCAGAGGGAGTGATGCCGTAGACCATTTCTCTGCGATGCTGAGACCAAAAAAAAAAAGAAAGCGTCCTCAGCCTTCGGCTTCCATTATCAATTTACATGGTAGGTGAAACTCCCATTTAATCGCTTTGCTTGTCATTAGAAGGAGTTCATAGCATCTGACGGCTCTTGGCACCTTTGAGGCTGCAATGAGTTGTCTTCTGTTAGAGCGATTGACTTACTTTAAAATGGGGGAAGCTTATTTATCCTGCCTCCCTGCACTCTGTATGTGGCGCTCTGATACTCAACATGGAGTGCTCTTTCAGATACTCTGTGTTCTGGTCACTCCAGCCCACTTTCAAAAGGGGAGCCCAGTACTTTCAATGGTGCAGAGTACTTTCCCATTACACTTCCTACTTCTGTTGCAGTCATAATAACCGATAGTTAACCAGAGCAGACTTGCTGAAGTCTCATTGTCCTGTGTTATGGTCACCCAGGGCGATTTGTCATGAGGTGCTCTGACATCATAAAGCTACAGCATGGTGTCATCTGACATGAGAGCAAGCAATAGGATGCCTTTTTCATGGAATTGAAATGGGTAGCAGGCTAGACAGGATGTGCAGGTGAAGACAAAGATGGTAACATGAATAAACTCAGGCATTAGTTGACTTATGCATTTGTTTGAAGGTTTGGGTGATCATAATATTCTCGAGATATCTATAGGTTAACTGATAGGGTTGCACAAGAATGAAGATGTTAGAATCTGTTATTCATAGTTTTTATTATTACCTCTAGCTGTAGCATAAGCCTTCTTTCAAAACCTTATCAGATCACTTAATAGTTACTGCTGTACCATAACCTAAAAATTCTCAGTGAGAAAGATACCATGTCACAGGGCTAGCACTGAGATCTTTTTATTTATGTCCTAATATAGGTGCTGGAATGGTGTAGAGAGTAGTAGCAAAGTTTGGCTTTTGATTGAGAGAAGTATGCTAGGTTGGAAATAAAAGTCAGATTTGAGTTTGTAGTGAGCTGTGGATTTTCGCAGAGTTACAGACGCCATAGTACTCATTATTAGCACATTATAAAAATCTGTTTATTGTGTTGCATTAGTTTGGAGATATTCAAGTTCTGTTAATGGACTAACAGTGGACTTTTCCATCTGCAGATTATACTGAATGACCAGCAGAGGGAGTGATGCCGTAGACCATTTCTCTGCGATGCCGAGACCAAAAAAAAAAAGAAAGCGTCCTCAGCCTTCGGCTTCCATTATCAATTTACATGGTACGTGAAACTCTCATTTAATTGCTTTGCTTGTCATTAGAAGGAGTTCATAGCATCTGACGGCTCTTGGCACCTTTGAGGCTGCAATGAGTTGTCTTCTGTTAGAGCGATTGACTTGCTTTCAAATGGGGGAAGCTTATTTATCCTGCCTCCCTGCACTCTGTATGTGGCGCTCTGATACTCAACATGGAGTGCTCTTTCAGATACTCTGTGTTCTGGTCACTCCAGCCCACTTTCAAAAGGGGAGCCCAGTACTTTCAATGGTGCAGAGTACTTTCCCATTACACTTCCTACTTCCGTTGCAGTCATAATAACCGATAGTTAACCAGAGCAGACTTGCTGAAGTCTCATTGTCCTGTGTTATGGTCACCCAGGGCGATTTGTCATGAGGTGCTCTGACATCATAAAGCTACAGCATGGTGTCATCTGACATGAGAGCAAGCAATAGGATGCCTTTTTCATGGAGTTGAAATGGGTAGCAGGCTAGACAGGATGTGCAGGTGAAGACAAAGATGGTAACATGAATAAACTCAGGCATTAGTTGACTTATGCATTTGTTTGAAGGTTTGGGTGATCATAATATTCTCGAGATCTCTATAGGTTAACTGATAGGGTTGCACAAGAATGAAGATGTTAGAATCTGTTATTCGTAGTTTTTATTATTACCTCTAGCTGTAGCATAAGCCTTCTTTCAAAACCTTATCAGATCACTTAATAGTTACTGCTGTACCATAACCTAAAAATTCTCAGTGAGAAAGATACCATGTCACAGGGCTAGCACTGAGATCTTTTTATTTATGTCCTAATATAGGTGCTGGAATGGTGTAGAGAGTAGTAGCAAAGTTAGGCTTTTGATTGAGAGAAGTATGCTAGGTTGGAAATAAAAGTCAGATTTGAGTTTGTAGTGAGCTGTGGATTTTCGCAGAGTTACAGACGCCATAGTACTCATTATTAGCACATTATAAAAATCTGTTTATTGTGTTGCATTAGTTTGGAGATATTCAAGTTCTGTTAATGGACTAACAGTGGACTTTTCCATCTGCAGATTATACTGAATGACCAGCAGAGGGAGTGATGCCGTAGACCATTTCTCTGCGATGCTGAGACCAAAAAAAAAAAGAAAGCGTCCTCAGCCTTCGGCTTCCATTATCAATTTACATGGTAGGTGAAACTCTCATTTAATCGCTTTGCTTGTCATTAGAAGGAGTTCATAGCATCTGACGGCTCTTGGCACCTTTGAGGCTGCAATGAGTTGTCTTCTGTTAGAGCGATTGACTTACTTTCAAATGGGGGAAGCTTATTTATCCTGCCTCCCTGCACTCTGTATGTGGCGCTCTGATACTCAACATGGAGTGCTCTTTCAGATACTCTGTGTTCTGGTCACTCCAGCCCACTTTCAAAAGGGGAGCCCAGTACTTTCAATGGTGCAGAGTACTTTCCCATTACACTTCCTACTTCCGTTGCAGTCATAATAACCGATAGTTAACCAGAGCAGACTTGCTGAAGTCTCATTGTCCTGTGTTATGGTCACCCAGGGCGATTTGTCATGAGGTGCTATGACATCATAAAGCTACAGCATGGTGTCATCTGACATGAGAGCAAGCAATAGGATGCCTTTTTCATGGAATTGAAATGGGTAGCAGGCTAGACAGGATGTGCAGGTGAAGACAAAGATGGTAACATGAATAAACTCAGGCATTAGTTGACTTATGCATTTGTTTGAAGGTTTGGGTGATCATAATATTCTCGAGATCTCTATAGGTTAACTGATAGGGTTGCACAAGAATGAAGATGTTAGAATCTGTTATTCGTAGTTTTTATTATTACCTCTAGCTGTAGCATAAGCCTTCTTTCAAAACCTTATCAGATCACTTAATAGTTACTGCTGTACCATAACCTAAAAATTCTCAGTGAGAAAGATACCATGTCACAGGGCTAGCACTGAGATCTTTTTATTTATGTCCTAATATAGGTGCTGGAATGGTGTAGAGAGTAGTAGCAAAGTTTGGCTTTTGATTGAGAGAAGTATGCTAGGTTGGAAATAAAAGTCAGATTTGAGTTTGTAGTGAGCTGTGGATTTTCGCAGAGTTACAGACGCCATAGTACTCATTATTAGCACATTATAAAAATCTGTTTATTGTGTTGCATTAGTTTGGAGATATTCAAGTTCTGTTAATGGACTAACAGTGGACTTTTCCATCTGCAGATTATACTGAATGACCAGCAGAGGGAGTGATGCCGTAGACCATTTCTCTGCGATGCTGAGACCAAAAAAAAAAAGAAAGCGTCCTCAGCCTTCGGCTTCCATTATCAATTTACATGGTAGGTGAAACTCCCATTTAATCGCTTTGCTTGTCATTAGAAGGAGTTCATAGCATCTGACGGCTCTTGGCACCTTTGAGGCTGCAATGAGTTGTCTTCTGTTAGAGCGATTGACTTACTTTAAAATGGGGGAAGCTTATTTATCCTGCCTCCCTGCACTCTGTATGTGGCGCTCTGATACTCAACATGGAGTGCTCTTTCAGATACTCTGTGTTCTGGTCACTCCAGCCCACTTTCAAAAGGGGAGCCCAGTACTTTCAATGGTGCAGAGTACTTTCCCATTACACTTCCTACTTCTGTTGCAGTCATAATAACCGATAGTTAACCAGAGCAGACTTGCTGAAGTCTCATTGTCCTGTGTTATGGTCACCCAGGGCGATTTGTCATGAGGTGCTCTGACATCATAAAGCTACAGCATGGTGTCATCTGACATGAGAGCAAGCAATAGGATGCCTTTTTCATGGAATTGAAATGGGTAGCAGGCTAGACAGGATGTGCAGGTGAAGACAAAGATGGTAACATGAATAAACTCAGGCATTAGTTGACTTATGCATTTGTTTGAAGGTTTGGGTGATCATAATATTCTCGAGATATCTATAGGTTAACTGATAGGGTTGCACAAGAATGAAGATGTTAGAATCTGTTATTCATAGTTTTTATTATTACCTCTAGCTGTAGCATAAGCCTTCTTTCAAAACCTTATCAGATCACTTAATAGTTACTGCTGTACCATAACCTAAAAATTCTCAGTGAGAAAGATACCATGTCACAGGGCTAGCACTGAGATCTTTTTATTTATGTCCTAATATAGGTGCTGGAATGGTGTAGAGAGTAGTAGCAAAGTTTGGCTTTTGATTGAGAGAAGTATGCTAGGTTGGAAATAAAAGTCAGATTTGAGTTTGTAGTGAGCTGTGGATTTTCGCAGAGTTACAGACGCCATAGTACTCATTATTAGCACATTATAAAAATCTGTTTATTGTGTTGCATTAGTTTGGAGATATTCAAGTTCTGTTAATGGACTAACAGTGGACTTTTCCATCTGCAGATTATACTGAATGACCAGCAGAGGGAGTGATGCCGTAGACCATTTCTCTGCGATGCCGAGACCAAAAAAAAAAAGAAAGCGTCCTCAGCCTTCGGCTTCCATTATCAATTTACATGGTACGTGAAACTCTCATTTAATTGCTTTGCTTGTCATTAGAAGGAGTTCATAGCATCTGACGGCTCTTGGCACCTTTGAGGCTGCAATGAGTTGTCTTCTGTTAGAGCGATTGACTTGCTTTCAAATGGGGGAAGCTTATTTATCCTGCCTCCCTGCACTCTGTATGTGGCGCTCTGATACTCAACATGGAGTGCTCTTTCAGATACTCTGTGTTCTGGTCACTCCAGCCCACTTTCAAAAGGGGAGCCCAGTACTTTCAATGGTGCAGAGTACTTTCCCATTACACTTCCTACTTCCGTTGCAGTCATAATAACCGATAGTTAACCAGAGCAGACTTGCTGAAGTCTCATTGTCCTGTGTTATGGTCACCCAGGGCGATTTGTCATGAGGTGCTCTGACATCATAAAGCTACAGCATGGTGTCATCTGACATGAGAGCAAGCAATAGGATGCCTTTTTCATGGAATTGAAATGGGTAGCAGGCTAGACAGGATGTGCAGGTGAAGACAAAGATGGTAACATGAATAAACTCAGGCATTAGTTGACTTATGCATTTGTTTGAAGGTTTGGGTGATCATAATATTCTCGAGATCTCTATAGGTTAACTGATAGGGTTGCACAAGAATGAAGATGTTAGAATCTGTTATTCGTAGTTTTTATTATTACCTCTAGCTGTAGCATAAGCCTTCTTTCAAAACCTTATCAGATCACTTAATAGTTACTGCTGTACCATAACCTAAAAATTCTCAGTGAGAAAGATACCATGTCACAGGGCTAGCACTGAGATCTTTTTATTTATGTCCTAATATAGGTGCTGGAATGGTGTAGAGAGTAGTAGCAAAGTTAGGCTTTTGATTGAGAGAAGTATGCTAGGTTGGAAATAAAAGTCAGATTTGAGTTTGTAGTGAGCTGTGGATTTTCGCAGAGTTACAGACGCCATAGTACTCATTATTAGCACATTATAAAAATCTGTTTATTGTGTTGCATTAGTTTGGAGATATTCAAGTTCTGTTAATGGACTAACAGTGCACTTTTCCATCTGCAGATTATACTGAATGACCAGCAGAGGGAGTGATGCCGTAGACCATTTCTCTGCGATGCCGAGACCAAAAAAAAAAAGAAAGCGTCCTCAGCCTTCGGCTTCCATTATCAATTTACATGGTACGTGAAACTCTCATTTAATTGCTTTGCTTGTCATTAGAAGGAGTTCATAGCATCTGACGGCTCTTGGCACCTTTGAGGCTGCAATGAGTTGTCTTCTGTTAGAGCGATTGACTTGCTTTCAAATGGGGGAAGCTTATTTATCCTGCCTCCCTGCACTCTGTATGTGGCGCTCTGATACTCAACATGGAGTGCTCTTTCAGATACTCTGTGTTCTGGTCACTCCAGCCCACTTTCAAAAGGGGAGCCCAGTACTTTCAATGGTGCAGAGTACTTTCCCATTACACTTCCTACTTCCGTTGCAGTCATAATAACCGATAGTTAACCAGAGCAGACTTGCTGAAGTCTCATTGTCCTGTGTTATGGTCACCCAGGGCGATTTGTCATGAGGTGCTCTGACATCATAAAGCTACAGCATGGTGTCATCTGACATGAGAGCAAGCAATAGGATGCCTTTTTCATGGAATTGAAATGGGTAGCAGGCTAGACAGGATGTGCAGGTGAAGACAAAGATGGTAACATGAATAAACTCAGGCATTAGTTGACTTATGCATTTGTTTGAAGGTTTGGGTGATCATAATATTCTCGAGATCTCTATAGGTTAACTGATAGGGTTGCACAAGAATGAAGATGTTAGAATCTGTTATTCGTAGTTTTTATTATTACCTCTAGCTGTAGCATAAGCCTTCTTTCAAAACCTTATCAGATCACTTAATAGTTACTGCTGTACCATAACCTAAAAATTCTCAGTGAGAAAGATACCATGTCACAGGGCTAGCACTGAGATCTTTTTATTTATGTCCTAATATAGGTGCTGGAATGGTGTAGAGAGTAGTAGCAAAGTTTGGCTTTTGATTGAGAGAAGTATGCTAGGTTGGAAATAAAAGTCAGATTTGAGTTTGTAGTGAGCTGTGGATTTTCGCAGAGTTACAGACGCCATAGTACTCATTATTAGCACATTATAAAAATCTGTTTATTGTGTTGCATTAGTTTGGAGATATTCAAGTTCTGTTAATGGACTAACAGTGGACTTTTCCATCTGCAGATTATACTGAATGACCAGCAGAGGGAGTGATGCCGTAGACCATTTCTCTGCGATGCCGAGACCAAAAAAAAAAAGAAAGCGTCCTCAGCCTTCGGCTTCCATTATCAATTTACATGGTACGTGAAACTCTCATTTAATTGCTTTGCTTGTCATTAGAAGGAGTTCATAGCATCTGACGGCTCTTGGCACCTTTGAGGCTGCAATGAGTTGTCTTCTGTTAGAGCGATTGACTTGCTTTCAAATGGGGGAAGCTTATTTATCCTGCCTCCCTGCACTCTGTATGTGGCGCTCTGATACTCAACATGGAGTGCTCTTTCAGATACTCTGTGTTCTGGTCACTCCAGCCCACTTTCAAAAGGGGAGCCCAGTACTTTCAATGGTGCAGAGTACTTTCCCATTACACTTCCTACTTCCGTTGCAGTCATAATAACCGATAGTTAACCAGAGCAGACTTGCTGAAGTCTCATTGTCCTGTGTTATGGTCACCCAGGGCGATTTGTCATGAGGTGCTCTGACATCATAAAGCTACAGCATGGTGTCATCTGACATGAGAGCAAGCAATAGGATGCCTTTTTCATGGAATTGAAATGGGTAGCAGGCTAGACAGGATGTGCAGGTGAAGACAAAGATGGTAACATGAATAAACTCAGGCATTAGTTGACTTATGCATTTGTTTGAAGGTTTGGGTGATCATAATATTCTCGAGATCTCTATAGGTTAACTGATAGGGTTGCACAAGAATGAAGATGTTAGAATCTGTTATTCGTAGTTTTTATTATTACCTCTAGCTGTAGCATAAGCCTTCTTTCAAAACCTTATCAGATCACTTAATAGTTACTGCTGTACCATAACCTAAAAATTCTCAGTGAGAAAGATACCATGTCACAGGGCTAGCACTGAGATCTTTTTATTTATGTCCTAATATAGGTGCTGGAATGGTGTAGAGAGTAGTAGCAAAGTTTGGCTTTTGATTGAGAGAAGTATGCTAGGTTGGAAATAAAAGTCAGATTTGAGTTTGTAGTGAGCTGTGGATTTTCGCAGAGTTACAGACGCCATAGTACTCATTATTAGCACATTATAAAAATCTGTTTATTGTGTTGCATTAGTTTGGAGATATTCAAGTTCTGTTAATGGACTAACAGTGGACTTTTCCATCTGCAGATTATACTGAATGACCAGCAGAGGGAGTGATGCCGTAGACCATTTCTCTGCGATGCTGAGACCAAAAAAAAAAAGAAAGCGTCCTCAGCCTTCGGCTTCCATTATCAATTTACATGGTAGGTGAAACTCTCATTTAATCGCTTTGCTTGTCATTAGAAGGAGTTCATAGCATCTGACGGCTCTTGGCACCTTTGAGGCTGCAATGAGTTGTCTTCTGTTAGAGCGATTGACTTGCTTTCAAATGGGGGAAGCTTATTTATCCTGCCTCCCTGCACTCTGTATGTGGCGCTCTGATACTCAACATGGAGTGCTCTTTCAGATACTCTGTGTTCTGGTCACTCCAGCCCACTTTCAAAAGGGGAGCCCAGTACTTTCAATGGTGCAGAGTACTTTCCCATTACACTTCCTACTTCCGTTGCAGTCATAATAACCGATAGTTAACCAGAGCAGACTTGCTGAAGTCTCATTGTCCTGTGTTATGGTCACCCAGGGCGATTTGTCATGAGGTGCTCTGACATCATAAAGCTACAGCATGGTGTCATCTGACATGAGAGCAAGCAATAGGATGCCTTTTTCATGGAATTGAAATGGGTAGCAGGCTAGACAGGATGTGCAGGTGAAGACAAAGATGGTAACATGAATAAACTCAGGCATTAGTTGACTTATGCATTTGTTTGAAGGTTTGGGTGATCATAATATTCTCGAGATCTCTATAGGTTAACTGATAGGGTTGCACAAGAATGAAGATGTTAGAATCTGTTATTCGTAGTTTTTATTATTACCTCTAGCTGTAGCATAAGCCTTCTTTCAAAACCTTATCAGATCACTTAATAGTTACTGCTGTACCATAACCTAAAAATTCTCAGTGAGAAAGATACCATGTCACAGGGCTAGCACTGAGATCTTTTTATTTATGTCCTAATATAGGTGCTGGAATGGTGTAGAGAGTAGTAGCAAAGTTAGGCTTTTGATTGAGAGAAGTATGCTAGGTTGGAAATAAAAGTCAGATTTGAGTTTGTAGTGAGCTGTGGATTTTCGCAGAGTTACAGACGCCATAGTACTCATTATTAGCACATTATAAAAATCTGTTTATTGTGTTGCATTAGTTTGGAGATATTCAAGTTCTGTTAATGGACTAACAGTGGACTTTTCCATCTGCAGATTATACTGAATGACCAGCAGAGGGAGTGATGCCGTAGACCATTTCTCTGCGATGCCGAGACCAAAAAAAAAAAGAAAGCGTCCTCAGCCTTCGGCTTCCATTATCAATTTACATGGTACGTGAAACTCTCATTTAATTGCTTTGCTTGTCATTAGAAGGAGTTCATAGCATCTGACGGCTCTTGGCACCTTTGAGGCTGCAATGAGTTGTCTTCTGTTAGAGCGATTGACTTGCTTTCAAATGGGGGAAGCTTATTTATCCTGCCTCCCTGCACTCTGTATGTGGCGCTCTGATACTCAACATGGAGTGCTCTTTCAGATACTCTGTGTTCTGGTCACTCCAGCCCACTTTCAAAAGGGGAGCCCAGTACTTTCAATGGTGCAGAGTACTTTCCCATTACACTTCCTACTTCCGTTGCAGTCATAATAACCGATAGTTAACCAGAGCAGACTTGCTGAAGTCTCATTGTCCTGTGTTATGGTCACCCAGGGCGATTTGTCATGAGGTGCTCTGACATCATAAAGCTACAGCATGGTGTCATCTGACATGAGAGCAAGCAATAGGATGCCTTTTTCATGGAATTGAAATGGGTAGCAGGCTAGACAGGATGTGCAGGTGAAGACAAAGATGGTAACATGAATAAACTCAGGCATTAGTTGACTTATGCATTTGTTTGAAGGTTTGGGTGATCATAATATTCTCGAGATCTCTATAGGTTAACTGATAGGGTTGCACAAGAATGAAGATGTTAGAATCTGTTATTCGTAGTTTTTATTATTACCTCTAGCTGTAGCATAAGCCTTCTTTCAAAACCTTATCAGATCACTTAATAGTTACTGCTGTACCATAACCTAAAAATTCTCAGTGAGAAAGATACCATGTCACAGGGCTAGCACTGAGATCTTTTTATTTATGTCCTAATATAGGTGCTGGAATGGTGTAGAGAGTAGTAGCAAAGTTTGGCTTTTGATTGAGAGAAGTATGCTAGGTTGGAAATAAAAGTCAGATTTGAGTTTGTAGTGAGCTGTGGATTTTCGCAGAGTTACAGACGCCATAGTACTCATTATTAGCACATTATAAAAATCTGTTTCTTGTGTTGCATTAGTTTGGAGATATTCAAGTTCTGTTAATGGACTAACAGTGGACTTTTCCATCTGCAGATTATACTGAATGACCAGCAGAGGGAGTGATGCCGTAGACCATTTCTCTGCGATGCTGAGACCAAAAAAAAAAAGAAAGCGTCCTCAGCCTTCGGCTTCCATTATCAATTTACATGGTAGGTGAAACTCTCATTTAATCGCTTTGCTTGTCATTAGAAGGAGTTCATAGCATCTGACGGCTCTTGGCACCTTTGAGGCTGCAATGAGTTGTCTTCTGTTAGAGCGATTGACTTACTTTAAAATGGGGGAAGCTTATTTATCCTGCCTCCCTGCACTCTGTATGTGGCGCTCTGATACTCAACATGGAGTGCTCTTTCAGATACTCTGTGTTCTGGTCACTCCAGCCCACTTTCAAAAGGGGAGCCCAGTACTTTCAATGGTGCAGAGTACTTTCCCATTACACTTCCTACTTCCGTTGCAGTCATAATAACCGATAGTTAACCAGAGCAGACTTGCTGAAGTCTCATTGTCCTGTGTTATGGTCACCCAGGGCGATTTGTCATGAGGTGCTCTGACATCATAAAGCTACAGCATGGTGTCATCTGACATGAGAGCAAGCAATAGGATGCCTTTTTCATGGAATTGAAATGGGTAGCAGGCTAGACAGGATGTGCAGGTGAAGACAAAGATGGTAACATGAATAAACTCAGGCATTAGTTGACTTATGCATTTGTTTGAAGGTTTGGGTGATCATAATATTCTCGAGATATCTATAGGTTAACTGATAGGGTTGCACAAGAATGAAGATGTTAGAATCTGTTATTCATAGTTTTTATTATTACCTCTAGCTGTAGCATAAGCCTTCTTTCAAAACCTTATCAGATCACTTAATAGTTACTGCTGTACCATAACCTAAAAATTCTCAGTGAGAAAGATACCATGTCACAGGGCTAGCACTGAGATCTTTTTATTTATGTCCTAATATAGGTGCTGGAATGGTGTAGAGAGTAGTAGCAAAGTTTGGCTTTTGATTGAGAGAAGTATGCTAGGTTGGAAATAAAAGTCAGATTTGAGTTTGTAGTGAGCTGTGGATTTTCGCAGAGTTACAGACGCCATAGTACTCATTATTAGCACATTATAAAAATCTGTTTATTGTGTTGCATTAGTTTGGAGATATTCAAGTTCTGTTAATGGACTAACAGTGGACTTTTCCATCTGCAGATTATACTGAATGACCAGCAGAGGGAGTGATGCCGTAGACCATTTCTCTGCGATGCTGAGACCAAAAAAAAAAAGAAAGCGTCCTCAGCCTTCGGCTTCCATTATCAATTTACATGGTAGGTGAAACTCCCATTTAATCGCTTTGCTTGTCATTAGAAGGAGTTCATAGCATCTGACGGCTCTTGGCACCTTTGAGGCTGCAATGAGTTGTCTTCTGTTAGAGCGATTGACTTACTTTAAAATGGGGGAAGCTTATTTATCCTGCCTCCCTGCACTCTGTATGTGGCGCTCTGATACTCAACATGGAGTGCTCTTTCAGATACTCTGTGTTCTGGTCACTCCAGCCCACTTTCAAAAGGGGAGCCCAGTACTTTCAATGGTGCAGAGTACTTTCCCATTACACTTCCTACTTCTGTTGCAGTCATAATAACCGATAGTTAACCAGAGCAGACTTGCTGAAGTCTCATTGTCCTGTGTTATGGTCACCCAGGGCGATTTGTCATGAGGTGCTCTGACATCATAAAGCTACAGCATGGTGTCATCTGACATGAGAGCAAGCAATAGGATGCCTTTTTCATGGAATTGAAATGGGTAGCAGGCTAGACAGGATGTGCAGGTGAAGACAAAGATGGTAACATGAATAAACTCAGGCATTAGTTGACTTATGCATTTGTTTGAAGGTTTGGGTGATCATAATATTCTCGAGATATCTATAGGTTAACTGATAGGGTTGCACAAGAATGAAGATGTTAGAATCTGTTATTCATAGTTTTTATTATTACCTCTAGCTGTAGCATAAGCCTTCTTTCAAAACCTTATCAGATCACTTAATAGTTACTGCTGTACCATAACCTAAAAATTCTCAGTGAGAAAGATACCATGTCACAGGGCTAGCACTGAGATCTTTTTATTTATGTCCTAATATAGGTGCTGGAATGGTGTAGAGAGTAGTAGCAAAGTTTGGCTTTTGATTGAGAGAAGTATGCTAGGTTGGAAATAAAAGTCAGATTTGAGTTTGTAGTGAGCTGTGGATTTTCGCAGAGTTACAGACGCCATAGTACTCATTATTAGCACATTATAAAAATCTGTTTATTGTGTTGCATTAGTTTGGAGATATTCAAGTTCTGTTAATGGACTAACAGTGGACTTTTCCATCTGCAGATTATACTGAATGACCAGCAGAGGGAGTGATGCCGTAGACCATTTCTCTGCGATGCCGAGACCAAAAAAAAAAAGAAAGCGTCCTCAGCCTTCGGCTTCCATTATCAATTTACATGGTACGTGAAACTCTCATTTAATTGCTTTGCTTGTCATTAGAAGGAGTTCATAGCATCTGACGGCTCTTGGCACCTTTGAGGCTGCAATGAGTTGTCTTCTGTTAGAGCGATTGACTTGCTTTCAAATGGGGGAAGCTTATTTATCCTGCCTCCCTGCACTCTGTATGTGGCGCTCTGATACTCAACATGGAGTGCTCTTTCAGATACTCTGTGTTCTGGTCACTCCAGCCCACTTTCAAAAGGGGAGCCCAGTACTTTCAATGGTGCAGAGTACTTTCCCATTACACTTCCTACTTCCGTTGCAGTCATAATAACCGATAGTTAACCAGAGCAGACTTGCTGAAGTCTCATTGTCCTGTGTTATGGTCACCCAGGGCGATTTGTCATGAGGTGCTCTGACATCATAAAGCTACAGCATGGTGTCATCTGACATGAGAGCAAGCAATAGGATGCCTTTTTCATGGAGTTGAAATGGGTAGCAGGCTAGACAGGATGTGCAGGTGAAGACAAAGATGGTAACATGAATAAACTCAGGCATTAGTTGACTTATGCATTTGTTTGAAGGTTTGGGTGATCATAATATTCTCGAGATCTCTATAGGTTAACTGATAGGGTTGCACAAGAATGAAGATGTTAGAATCTGTTATTCGTAGTTTTTATTATTACCTCTAGCTGTAGCATAAGCCTTCTTTCAAAACCTTATCAGATCACTTAATAGTTACTGCTGTACCATAACCTAAAAATTCTCAGTGAGAAAGATACCATGTCACAGGGCTAGCACTGAGATCTTTTTATTTATGTCCTAATATAGGTGCTGGAATGGTGTAGAGAGTAGTAGCAAAGTTAGGCTTTTGATTGAGAGAAGTATGCTAGGTTGGAAATAAAAGTCAGATTTGAGTTTGTAGTGAGCTGTGGATTTTCGCAGAGTTACAGACGCCATAGTACTCATTATTAGCACATTATAAAAATCTGTTTATTGTGTTGCATTAGTTTGGAGATATTCAAGTTCTGTTAATGGACTAACAGTGGACTTTTCCATCTGCAGATTATACTGAATGACCAGCAGAGGGAGTGATGCCGTAGACCATTTCTCTGCGATGCTGAGACCAAAAAAAAAAAGAAAGCGTCCTCAGCCTTCGGCTTCCATTATCAATTTACATGGTAGGTGAAACTCTCATTTAATCGCTTTGCTTGTCATTAGAAGGAGTTCATAGCATCTGACGGCTCTTGGCACCTTTGAGGCTGCAATGAGTTGTCTTCTGTTAGAGCGATTGACTTACTTTAAAATGGGGGAAGCTTATTTATCCTGCCTCCCTGCACTCTGTATGTGGCGCTCTGATACTCAACATGGAGTGCTCTTTCAGATACTCTGTGTTCTGGTCACTCCAGCCCACTTTCAAAAGGGGAGCCCAGTACTTTCAATGGTGCAGAGTACTTTCCCATTACACTTCCTACTTCCGTTGCAGTCATAATAACCGATAGTTAACCAGAGCAGACTTGCTGAAGTCTCATTGTCCTGTGTTATGGTCACCCAGGGCGATTTGTCATGAGGTGCTCTGACATCATAAAGCTACAGCATGGTGTCATCTGACATGAGAGCAAGCAATAGGATGCCTTTTTCATGGAATTGAAATGGGTAGCAGGCTAGACAGGATGTGCAGGTGAAGACAAAGATGGTAACATGAATAAACTCAGGCATTAGTTGACTTATGCATTTGTTTGAAGGTTTGGGTGATCATAATATTCTCGAGATATCTATAGGTTAACTGATAGGGTTGCACAAGAATGAAGATGTTAGAATCTGTTATTCATAGTTTTTATTATTACCTCTAGCTGTAGCATAAGCCTTCTTTCAAAACCTTATCAGATCACTTAATAGTTACTGCTGTACCATAACCTAAAAATTCTCAGTGAGAAAGATACCATGTCACAGGGCTAGCACTGAGATCTTTTTATTTATGTCCTAATATAGGTGCTGGAATGGTGTAGAGAGTAGTAGCAAAGTTTGGCTTTTGATTGAGAGAAGTATGCTAGGTTGGAAATAAAAGTCAGATTTGAGTTTGTAGTGAGCTGTGGATTTTCGCAGAGTTACAGACGCCATAGTACTCATTATTAGCACATTATAAAAATCTGTTTATTGTGTTGCATTAGTTTGGAGATATTCAAGTTCTGTTAATGGACTAACAGTGGACTTTTCCATCTGCAGATTATACTGAATGACCAGCAGAGGGAGTGATGCCGTAGACCATTTCTCTGCGATGCTGAGACCAAAAAAAAAAAGAAAGCGTCCTCAGCCTTCGGCTTCCATTATCAATTTACATGGTAGGTGAAACTCCCATTTAATCGCTTTGCTTGTCATTAGAAGGAGTTCATAGCATCTGACGGCTCTTGGCACCTTTGAGGCTGCAATGAGTTGTCTTCTGTTAGAGCGATTGACTTACTTTAAAATGGGGGAAGCTTATTTATCCTGCCTCCCTGCACTCTGTATGTGGCGCTCTGATACTCAACATGGAGTGCTCTTTCAGATACTCTGTGTTCTGGTCACTCCAGCCCACTTTCAAAAGGGGAGCCCAGTACTTTCAATGGTGCAGAGTACTTTCCCATTACACTTCCTACTTCTGTTGCAGTCATAATAACCGATAGTTAACCAGAGCAGACTTGCTGAAGTCTCATTGTCCTGTGTTATGGTCACCCAGGGCGATTTGTCATGAGGTGCTCTGACATCATAAAGCTACAGCATGGTGTCATCTGACATGAGAGCAAGCAATAGGATGCCTTTTTCATGGAATTGAAATGGGTAGCAGGCTAGACAGGATGTGCAGGTGAAGACAAAGATGGTAACATGAATAAACTCAGGCATTAGTTGACTTATGCATTTGTTTGAAGGTTTGGGTGATCATAATATTCTCGAGATATCTATAGGTTAACTGATAGGGTTGCACAAGAATGAAGATGTTAGAATCTGTTATTCATAGTTTTTATTATTACCTCTAGCTGTAGCATAAGCCTTCTTTCAAAACCTTATCAGATCACTTAATAGTTACTGCTGTACCATAACCTAAAAATTCTCAGTGAGAAAGATACCATGTCACAGGGCTAGCACTGAGATCTTTTTATTTATGTCCTAATATAGGTGCTGGAATGGTGTAGAGAGTAGTAGCAAAGTTTGGCTTTTGATTGAGAGAAGTATGCTAGGTTGGAAATAAAAGTCAGATTTGAGTTTGTAGTGAGCTGTGGATTTTCGCAGAGTTACAGACGCCATAGTACTCATTATTAGCACATTATAAAAATCTGTTTATTGTGTTGCATTAGTTTGGAGATATTCAAGTTCTGTTAATGGACTAACAGTGGACTTTTCCATCTGCAGATTATACTGAATGACCAGCAGAGGGAGTGATGCCGTAGACCATTTCTCTGCGATGCCGAGACCAAAAAAAAAAAGAAAGCGTCCTCAGCCTTCGGCTTCCATTATCAATTTACATGGTACGTGAAACTCTCATTTAATTGCTTTGCTTGTCATTAGAAGGAGTTCATAGCATCTGACGGCTCTTGGCACCTTTGAGGCTGCAATGAGTTGTCTTCTGTTAGAGCGATTGACTTGCTTTCAAATGGGGGAAGCTTATTTATCCTGCCTCCCTGCACTCTGTATGTGGCGCTCTGATACTCAACATGGAGTGCTCTTTCAGATACTCTGTGTTCTGGTCACTCCAGCCCACTTTCAAAAGGGGAGCCCAGTACTTTCAATGGTGCAGAGTACTTTCCCATTACACTTCCTACTTCCGTTGCAGTCATAATAACCGATAGTTAACCAGAGCAGACTTGCTGAAGTCTCATTGTCCTGTGTTATGGTCACCCAGGGCGATTTGTCATGAGGTGCTCTGACATCATAAAGCTACAGCATGGTGTCATCTGACATGAGAGCAAGCAATAGGATGCCTTTTTCATGGAGTTGAAATGGGTAGCAGGCTAGACAGGATGTGCAGGTGAAGACAAAGATGGTAACATGAATAAACTCAGGCATTAGTTGACTTATGCATTTGTTTGAAGGTTTGGGTGATCATAATATTCTCGAGATCTCTATAGGTTAACTGATAGGGTTGCACAAGAATGAAGATGTTAGAATCTGTTATTCGTAGTTTTTATTATTACCTCTAGCTGTAGCATAAGCCTTCTTTCAAAACCTTATCAGATCACTTAATAGTTACTGCTGTACCATAACCTAAAAATTCTCAGTGAGAAAGATACCATGTCACAGGGCTAGCACTGAGATCTTTTTATTTATGTCCTAATATAGGTGCTGGAATGGTGTAGAGAGTAGTAGCAAAGTTAGGCTTTTGATTGAGAGAAGTATGCTAGGTTGGAAATAAAAGTCAGATTTGAGTTTGTAGTGAGCTGTGGATTTTCGCAGAGTTACAGACGCCATAGTACTCATTATTAGCACATTATAAAAATCTGTTTATTGTGTTGCATTAGTTTGGAGATATTCAAGTTCTGTTAATGGACTAACAGTGGACTTTTCCATCTGCAGATTATACTGAATGACCAGCAGAGGGAGTGATGCCGTAGACCATTTCTCTGCGATGCTGAGACCAAAAAAAAAAAGAAAGCGTCCTCAGCCTTCGGCTTCCATTATCAATTTACATGGTAGGTGAAACTCTCATTTAATCGCTTTGCTTGTCATTAGAAGGAGTTCATAGCATCTGACGGCTCTTGGCACCTTTGAGGCTGCAATGAGTTGTCTTCTGTTAGAGCGATTGACTTACTTTCAAATGGGGGAAGCTTATTTATCCTGCCTCCCTGCACTCTGTATGTGGCGCTCTGATACTCAACATGGAGTGCTCTTTCAGATACTCTGTGTTCTGGTCACTCCAGCCCACTTTCAAAAGGGGAGCCCAGTACTTTCAATGGTGCAGAGTACTTTCCCATTACACTTCCTACTTCCGTTGCAGTCATAATAACCGATAGTTAACCAGAGCAGACTTGCTGAAGTCTCATTGTCCTGTGTTATGGTCACCCAGGGCGATTTGTCATGAGGTGCTCTGACATCATAAAGCTACAGCATGGTGTCATCTGACATGAGAGCAAGCAATAGGATGCCTTTTTCATGGAATTGAAATGGGTAGCAGGCTAGACAGGATGTGCAGGTGAAGACAAAGATGGTAACATGAATAAACTCAGGCATTAGTTGACTTATGCATTTGTTTGAAGGTTTGGGTGATCATAATATTCTCGAGATCTCTATAGGTTAACTGATAGGGTTGCACAAGAATGAAGATGTTAGAATCTGTTATTCGTAGTTTTTATTATTACCTCTAGCTGTAGCATAAGCCTTCTTTCAAAACCTTATCAGATCACTTAATAGTTACTGCTGTACCATAACCTAAAAATTCTCAGTGAGAAAGATACCATGTCACAGGGCTAGCACTGAGATCTTTTTATTTATGTCCTAATATAGGTGCTGGAATGGTGTAGAGAGTAGTAGCAAAGTTAGGCTTTTGATTGAGAGAAGTATGCTAGGTTGGAAATAAAAGTCAGATTTGAGTTTGTAGTGAGCTGTGGATTTTCGCAGAGTTACAGACGCCATAGTACTCATTATTAGCACATTATAAAAATCTGTTTATTGTGTTGCATTAGTTTGGAGATATTCAAGTTCTGTTAATGGACTAACAGTGGACTTTTCCATCTGCAGATTATACTGAATGACCAGCAGAGGGAGTGATGCCGTAGACCATTTCTCTGCGATGCTGAGACCAAAAAAAAAAAGAAAGCGTCCTCAGCCTTCGGCTTCCATTATCAATTTACATGGTAGGTGAAACTCTCATTTAATCGCTTTGCTTGTCATTAGAAGGAGTTCATAGCATCTGACGGCTCTTGGCACCTTTGAGGCTGCAATGAGTTGTCTTCTGTTAGAGCGATTGACTTGCTTTCAAATGGGGGAAGCTTATTTATCCTGCCTCCCTGCACTCTGTATGTGGCGCTCTGATACTCAACATGGAGTGCTCTTTCAGATACTCTGTGTTCTGGTCACTCCAGCCCACTTTCAAAAGGGGAGCCCAGTACTTTCAATGGTGCAGAGTACTTTCCCATTACACTTCCTACTTCCGTTGCAGTCATAATAACCGATAGTTAACCAGAGCAGACTTGCTGAAGTCTCATTGTCCTGTGTTATGGTCACCCAGGGCGATTTGTCATGAGGTGCTCTGACATCATAAAGCTACAGCATGGTGTCATCTGACATGAGAGCAAGCAATAGGATGCCTTTTTCATGGAATTGAAATGGGTAGCAGGCTAGACAGGATGTGCAGGTGAAGACAAAGATGGTAACATGAATAAACTCAGGCATTAGTTGACTTATGCATTTGTTTGAAGGTTTGGGTGATCATAATATTCTCGAGATCTCTATAGGTTAACTGATAGGGTTGCACAAGAATGAAGATGTTAGAATCTGTTATTCGTAGTTTTTATTATTACCTCTAGCTGTAGCATAAGCCTTCTTTCAAAACCTTATCAGATCACTTAATAGTTACTGCTGTACCATAACCTAAAAATTCTCAGTGAGAAAGATACCATGTCACAGGGCTAGCACTGAGATCTTTTTATTTATGTCCTAATATAGGTGCTGGAATGGTGTAGAGAGTAGTAGCAAAGTTTGGCTTTTGATTGAGAGAAGTATGCTAGGTTGGAAATAAAAGTCAGATTTGAGTTTGTAGTGAGCTGTGGATTTTCGCAGAGTTACAGACGCCATAGTACTCATTATTAGCACATTATAAAAATCTGTTTATTGTGTTGCATTAGTTTGGAGATATTCAAGTTCTGTTAATGGACTAACAGTGGACTTTTCCATCTGCAGATTATACTGAATGACCAGCAGAGGGAGTGATGCCGTAGACCATTTCTCTGCGATGCCGAGACCAAAAAAAAAAAGAAAGCGTCCTCAGCCTTCGGCTTCCATTATCAATTTACATGGTACGTGAAACTCTCATTTAATTGCTTTGCTTGTCATTAGAAGGAGTTCATAGCATCTGACGGCTCTTGGCACCTTTGAGGCTGCAATGAGTTGTCTTCTGTTAGAGCGATTGACTTGCTTTCAAATGGGGGAAGCTTATTTATCCTGCCTCCCTGCACTCTGTATGTGGCGCTCTGATACTCAACATGGAGTGCTCTTTCAGATACTCTGTGTTCTGGTCACTCCAGCCCACTTTCAAAAGGGGAGCCCAGTACTTTCAATGGTGCAGAGTACTTTCCCATTACACTTCCTACTTCCGTTGCAGTCATAATAACCGATAGTTACCCAGAGCAGACTTGCTGAAGTCTCATTGTCCTGTGTTATGGTCACCCAGGGCGATTTGTCATGAGGTGCTCTGACATCATAAAGCTACAGCATGGTGTCATCTGACATGAGAGCAAGCAATAGGATGCCTTTTTCATGGAATTGAAATGGGTAGCAGGCTAGACAGGATGTGCAGGTGAAGACAAAGATGGTAACATGAATAAACTCAGGTATTAGTTGACTTATGCATTTGTTTGAAGGTTTGGGTGATCATAATATTCTCGAGATCTCTATAGGTTAACTGATAGGGTTGCACAAGAATGAAGATGTTAGAATCTGTTATTCGTAGTTTTTATTATTACCTCTAGCTGTAGCATAAGCCTTCTTTCAAAACCTTATCAGATCACTTAATAGTTACTGCTGTACCATAACCTAAAAATTCTCAGTGAGAAAGATACCATGTCACAGGGCTAGCACTGAGATCTTTTTATTTATGTCCTAATATAGGTGCTGGAATGGTGTAGAGAGTAGTAGCAAAGTTTGGCTTTTGATTGAGAGAAGTATGCTAGGTTGGAAATAAAAGTCAGATTTGAGTTTGTAGTGAGCTGTGGATTTTCGCAGAGTTACAGACGCCATAGTACTCATTATTAGCACATTATAAAAATCTGTTTATTGTGTTGCATTAGTTTGGAGATATTCAAGTTCTGTTAATGGACTAACAGTGGACTTTTCCATCTGCAGATTATACTGAATGACCAGCAGAGGGAGTGATGCCGTAGACCATTTCTCTGCGATGCTGAGACCAAAAAAAAAAAGAAAGCGTCCTCAGCCTTCGGCTTCCATTATCAATTTACATGGTAGGTGAAACTCTCATTTAATCGCTTTGCTTGTCATTAGAAGGAGTTCATAGCATCTGACGGCTCTTGGCACCTTTGAGGCTGCAATGAGTTGTCTTCTGTTAGAGCGATTGACTTACTTTCAAATGGGGGAAGCTTATTTATCCTGCCTCCCTGCACTCTGTATGTGGCGCTCTGATACTCAACATGGAGTGCTCTTTCAGATACTCTGTGTTCTGGTCACTCCAGCCCACTTTCAAAAGGGGAGCCCAGTACTTTCAATGGTGCAGAGTACTTTCCCATTACACTTCCTACTTCCGTTGCAGTCATAATAACCGATAGTTAACCAGAGCAGACTTGCTGAAGTCTCATTGTCCTGTGTTATGGTCACCCAGGGCGATTTGTCATGAGGTGCTCTGACATCATAAAGCTACAGCATGGTGTCATCTGACATGAGAGCAAGCAATAGGATGCCTTTTTCATGGAATTGAAATGGGTAGCAGGCTAGACAGGATGTGCAGGTGAAGACAAAGATGGTAACATGAATAAACTCAGGCATTAGTTGACTTATGCATTTGTTTGAAGGTTTGGGTGATCATAATATTCTCGAGATCTCTATAGGTTAACTGATAGGGTTGCACAAGAATGAAGATGTTAGAATCTGTTATTCGTAGTTTTTATTATTACCTCTAGCTGTAGCATAAGCCTTCTTTCAAAACCTTATCAGATCACTTAAAAGTTACTGCTGTACCATAACCTAAAAATTCTCAGTGAGAAAGATACCATGTCACAGGGCTAGCACTGAGATCTTTTTATTTATGTCCTAATATAGGTGCTGGAATGGTGTAGAGAGTAGTAGCAAAGTTTGGCTTTTGATTGAGAGAAGTATGCTAGGTTGGAAATAAAAGTCAGATTTGAGTTTGTAGTGAGCTGTGGATTTTCGCAGAGTTACAGACGCCATAGTACTCATTATTAGCACATTATAAAAATCTGTTTATTGTGTTGCATTAGTTTGGAGATATTCAAGTTCTGTTAATGGACTAACAGTGGACTTTTCCATCTGCAGATTATACTGAATGACCAGCAGAGGGAGTGATGCCGTAGACCATTTCTCTGCGATGCTGAGACCAAAAAAAAAAAGAAAGCGTCCTCAGCCTTCGGCTTCCATTATCAATTTACATGGTAGGTGAAACTCTCATTTAATCGCTTTGCTTGTCATTAGAAGGAGTTCATAGCATCTGACGGCTCTTGGCACCTTTGAGGCTGCAATGAGTTGTCTTCTGTTAGAGCGATTGACTTACTTTCAAATGGGGGAAGCTTATTTATCCTGCCTCCCTGCACTCTGTATGTGGCGCTCTGATACTCAACATGGAGTGCTCTTTCAGATACTCTGTGTTCTGGTCACTCCAGCCCACTTTCAAAAGGAGAGCCCAGTACTTTCAATGGTGCAGAGTACTTTCCCATTACACTTCCTACTTCTGTTGCAGTCATAATAACCGATAGTTAACCAGAGCAGACTTGCTGAAGTCTCATTGTCCTGTGTTATGGTCACCCAGGGCGATTTGTCATGAGGTGCTCTGACATCATAAAGCTACAGCATGGTGTCATCTGACATGAGAGCAAGCAATAGGATGCCTTTTTCATGGAATTGAAATGGGTAGCAGGCTAGACAGGATGTGCAGGTGAAGACAAAGATGGTAACATGAATAAACTCAGGCATTAGTTGACTTATGCATTTGTTTGAAGGTTTGGGTGATCATAATATTCTCGAGATCTCTATAGGTTAACTGATAGGGTTGCACAAGAATGAAGATGTTAGAATCTGTTATTCGTAGTTTTTATTATTACCTCTAGCTGTAGCATAAGCCTTCTTTCAAAACCTTATCAGATCACTTAATAGTTACTGCTGTACCATAACCTAAAAATTCTCAGTGAGAAAGATACCATGTCACAGGGCTAGCACTGAGATCTTTTTATTTATGTCCTAATATAGGTGCTGGAATGGTGTAGAGAGTAGTAGCAAAGTTTGGCTTTTGATTGAGAGAAGTATGCTAGGTTGGAAATAAAAGTCAGATTTGAGTTTGTAGTGAGCTGTGGATTTTCGCAGAGTTACAGACGCCATAGTACTCATTATTAGCACATTATAAAAATCTGTTTATTGTGTTGCATTAGTTTGGAGATATTCAAGTTCTGTTAATGGACTAACAGTGCACTTTTCCATCTGCAGATTATACTGAATGACCAGCAGAGGGAGTGATGCCGTAGACCATTTCTCTGCGATGCCGAGACCAAAAAAAAAAAGAAAGCGTCCTCAGCCTTCGGCTTCCATTATCAATTTACATGGTACGTGAAACTCTCATTTAATTGCTTTGCTTGTCATTAGAAGGAGTTCATAGCATCTGACGGCTCTTGGCACCTTTGAGGCTGCAATGAGTTGTCTTCTGTTAGAGCGATTGACTTGCTTTCAAATGGGGGAAGCTTATTTATCCTGCCTCCCTGCACTCTGTATGTGGCGCTCTGATACTCAACATGGAGTGCTCTTTCAGATACTCTGTGTTCTGGTCACTCCAGCCCACTTTCAAAAGGGGAGCCCAGTACTTTCAATGGTGCAGAGTACTTTCCCATTACACTTCCTACTTCCGTTGCAGTCATAATAACCGATAGTTAACCAGAGCAGACTTGCTGAAGTCTCATTGTCCTGTGTTATGGTCACCCAGGGCGATTTGTCATGAGGTGCTCTGACATCATAAAGCTACAGCATGGTGTCATCTGACATGAGAGCAAGCAATAGGATGCCTTTTTCATGGAATTGAAATGGGTAGCAGGCTAGACAGGATGTGCAGGTGAAGACAAAGATGGTAACATGAATAAACTCAGGCATTAGTTGACTTATGCATTTGTTTGAAGGTTTGGGTGATCATAATATTCTCGAGATCTCTATAGGTTAACTGATAGGGTTGCACAAGAATGAAGATGTTAGAATCTGTTATTCGTAGTTTTTATTATTACCTCTAGCTGTAGCATAAGCCTTCTTTCAAAACCTTATCAGATCACTTAATAGTTACTGCTGTACCATAACCTAAAAATTCTCAGTGAGAAAGATACCATGTCACAGGGCTAGCACTGAGATCTTTTTATTTATGTCCTAATATAGGTGCTGGAATGGTGTAGAGAGTAGTAGCAAAGTTTGGCTTTTGATTGAGAGAAGTATGCTAGGTTGGAAATAAAAGTCAGATTTGAGTTTGTAGTGAGCTGTGGATTTTCGCAGAGTTACAGACGCCATAGTACTCATTATTAGCACATTATAAAAATCTGTTTATTGTGTTGCATTAGTTTGGAGATATTCAAGTTCTGTTAATGGACTAACAGTGGACTTTTCCATCTGCAGATTATACTGAATGACCAGCAGAGGGAGTGATGCCGTAGACCATTTCTCTGCGATGCCGAGACCAAAAAAAAAAAGAAAGCGTCCTCAGCCTTCGGCTTCCATTATCAATTTACATGGTACGTGAAACTCTCATTTAATTGCTTTGCTTGTCATTAGAAGGAGTTCATAGCATCTGACGGCTCTTGGCACCTTTGAGGCTGCAATGAGTTGTCTTCTGTTAGAGCGATTGACTTGCTTTCAAATGGGGGAAGCTTATTTATCCTGCCTCCCTGCACTCTGTATGTGGCGCTCTGATACTCAACATGGAGTGCTCTTTCAGATACTCTGTGTTCTGGTCACTCCAGCCCACTTTCAAAAGGGGAGCCCAGTACTTTCAATGGTGCAGAGTACTTTCCCATTACACTTCCTACTTCCGTTGCAGTCATAATAACCGATAGTTAACCAGAGCAGACTTGCTGAAGTCTCATTGTCCTGTGTTATGGTCACCCAGGGCGATTTGTCATGAGGTGCTCTGACATCATAAAGCTACAGCATGGTGTCATCTGACATGAGAGCAAGCAATAGGATGCCTTTTTCATGGAATTGAAATGGGTAGCAGGCTAGACAGGATGTGCAGGTGAAGACAAAGATGGTAACATGAATAAACTCAGGCATTAGTTGACTTATGCATTTGTTTGAAGGTTTGGGTGATCATAATTTTCTCGAGATCTCTATAGGTTAACTGATAGGGTTGCACAAGAATGAAGATGTTAGAATCTGTTATTCGTAGTTTTTATTATTACCTCTAGCTGTAGCATAAGCCTTCTTTCAAAACCTTATCAGATCACTTAATAGTTACTGCTGTACCATAACCTAAAAATTCTCAGTGAGAAAGATACCATGTCACAGGGCTAGCACTGAGATCTTTTTATTTATGTCCTAATATAGGTGCTGGAATGGTGTAGAGAGTAGTAGCAAAGTTTGGCTTTTGATTGAGAGAAGTATGCTAGGTTGGAAATAAAAGTCAGATTTGAGTTTGTAGTGAGCTGTGGATTTTCGCAGAGTTACAGACGCCATAGTACTCATTATTAGCACATTATAAAAATCTGTTTATTGTGTTGCATTAGTTTGGAGATATTCAAGTTCTGTTAATGGACTAACAGTGGACTTTTCCATCTGCAGATTATACTGAATGACCAGCAGAGGGAGTGATGCCGTAGACCATTTCTCTGCGATGCCGAGACCAAAAAAAAAAAGAAAGCGTCCTCAGCCTTCGGCTTCCATTATCAATTTACATGGTACGTGAAACTCTCATTTAATTGCTTTGCTTGTCATTAGAAGGAGTTCATAGCATCTGACGGCTCTTGGCACCTTTGAGGCTGCAATGAGTTGTCTTCTGTTAGAGCGATTGACTTGCTTTCAAATGGGGGAAGCTTATTTATCCTGCCTCCCTGCACTCTGTATGTGGCGCTCTGATACTCAACATGGAGTGCTCTTTCAGATACTCTGTGTTCTGGTCACTCCAGCCCACTTTCAAAAGGGGAGCCCAGTACTTTCAATGGTGCAGAGTACTTTCCCATTACACTTCCTACTTCCGTTGCAGTCATAATAACCGATAGTTACCCAGAGCAGACTTGCTGAAGTCTCATTGTCCTGTGTTATGGTCACCCAGGGCGATTTGTCATGAGGTGCTCTGACATCATAAAGCTACAGCATGGTGTCATCTGACATGAGAGCAAGCAATAGGATGCCTTTTTCATGGAATTGAAATGGGTAGCAGGCTAGACAGGATGTGCAGGTGAAGACAAAGATGGTAACATGAATAAACTCAGGCATTAGTTGACTTATGCATTTGTTTGAAGGTTTGGGTGATCATAATATTCTCGAGATCTCTATAGGTTAACTGATAGGGTTGCACAAGAATGAAGATGTTAGAATCTGTTATTCGTAGTTTTTATTATTACCTCTAGCTGTAGCATAAGCCTTCTTTCAAAACCTTATCAGATCACTTAATAGTTACTGCTGTACCATAACCTAAAAATTCTCAGTGAGAAAGATACCATGTCACAGGGCTAGCACTGAGATCTTTTTATTTATGTCCTAATATAGGTGCTGGAATGGTGTAGAGAGTAGTAGCAAAGTTTGGCTTTTGATTGAGAGAAGTATGCTAGGTTGGAAATAAAAGTCAGATTTGAGTTTGTAGTGAGCTGTGGATTTTCGCAGAGTTACAGACGCCATAGTACTCATTATTAGCACATTATAAAAATCTGTTTATTGTGTTGCATTAGTTTGGAGATATTCAAGTTCTGTTAATGGACTAACAGTGGACTTTTCCATCTGCAGATTATACTGAATGACCAGCAGAGGGAGTGATGCCGTAGACCATTTCTCTGCGATGCCGAGACCAAAAAAAAAAAGAAAGCGTCCTCAGCCTTCGGCTTCCATTATCAATTTACATGGTACGTGAAACTCTCATTTAATTGCTTTGCTTGTCATTAGAAGGAGTTCATAGCATCTGACGGCTCTTGGCACCTTTGAGGCTGCAATGAGTTGTCTTCTGTTAGAGCGATTGACTTGCTTTCAAATGGGGGAAGCTTATTTATCCTGCCTCCCTGCACTCTGTATGTGGCGCTCTGATACTCAACATGGAGTGCTCTTTCAGATACTCTGTGTTCTGGTCACTCCAGCCCACTTTCAAAAGGGGAGCCCAGTACTTTCAATGGTGCAGAGTACTTTCCCATTACACTTCCTACTTCCGTTGCAGTCATAATAACCGATAGTTAACCAGAGCAGACTTGCTGAAGTCTCATTGTCCTGTGTTATGGTCACCCAGGGCGATTTGTCATGAGGTGCTCTGACATCATAAAGCTACAGCATGGTGTCATCTGACATGAGAGCAAGCAATAGGATGCCTTTTTCATGGAATTGAAATGGGTAGCAGGCTAGACAGGATGTGCAGGTGAAGACAAAGATGGTAACATGAATAAACTCAGGCATTAGTTGACTTATGCATTTGTTTGAAGGTTTGGGTGATCATAATTTTCTCGAGATCTCTATAGGTTAACTGATAGGGTTGCACAAGAATGAAGATGTTAGAATCTGTTATTCGTAGTTTTTATTATTACCTCTAGCTGTAGCATAAGCCTTCTTTCAAAACCTTATCAGATCACTTAATAGTTACTGCTGTACCATAACCTAAAAATTCTCAGTGAGAAAGATACCATGTCACAGGGCTAGCACTGAGATCTTTTTATTTATGTCCTAATATAGGTGCTGGAATGGTGTAGAGAGTAGTAGCAAAGTTTGGCTTTTGATTGAGAGAAGTATGCTAGGTTGGAAATAAAAGTCAGATTTGAGTTTGTAGTGAGCTGTGGATTTTCGCAGAGTTACAGACGCCATAGTACTCATTATTAGCACATTATAAAAATCTGTTTATTGTGTTGCATTAGTTTGGAGATATTCAAGTTCTGTTAATGGACTAACAGTGGACTTTTCCATCTGCAGATTATACTGAATGACCAGCAGAGGGAGTGATGCCGTAGACCATTTCTCTGCGATGCCGAGACCAAAAAAAAAAAGAAAGCGTCCTCAGCCTTCGGCTTCCATTATCAATTTACATGGTACGTGAAACTCTCATTTAATTGCTTTGCTTGTCATTAGAAGGAGTTCATAGCATCTGACGGCTCTTGGCACCTTTGAGGCTGCAATGAGTTGTCTTCTGTTAGAGCGATTGACTTGCTTTCAAATGGGGGAAGCTTATTTATCCTGCCTCCCTGCACTCTGTATGTGGCGCTCTGATACTCAACATGGAGTGCTCTTTCAGATACTCTGTGTTCTGGTCACTCCAGCCCACTTTCAAAAGGGGAGCCCAGTACTTTCAATGGTGCAGAGTACTTTCCCATTACACTTCCTACTTCCGTTGCAGTCATAATAACCGATAGTTACCCAGAGCAGACTTGCTGAAGTCTCATTGTCCTGTGTTATGGTCACCCAGGGCGATTTGTCATGAGGTGCTCTGACATCATAAAGCTACAGCATGGTGTCATCTGACATGAGAGCAAGCAATAGGATGCCTTTTTCATGGAATTGAAATGGGTAGCAGGCTAGACAGGATGTGCAGGTGAAGACAAAGATGGTAACATGAATAAACTCAGGTATTAGTTGACTTATGCATTTGTTTGAAGGTTTGGGTGATCATAATATTCTCGAGATCTCTATAGGTTAACTGATAGGGTTGCACAAGAATGAAGATGTTAGAATCTGTTATTCGTAGTTTTTATTATTACCTCTAGCTGTAGCATAAGCCTTCTTTCAAAACCTTATCAGATCACTTAATAGTTACTGCTGTACCATAACCTAAAAATTCTCAGTGAGAAAGATACCATGTCACAGGGCTAGCACTGAGATCTTTTTATTTATGTCCTAATATAGGTGCTGGAATGGTGTAGAGAGTAGTAGCAAAGTTTGGCTTTTGATTGAGAGAAGTATGCTAGGTTGGAAATAAAAGTCAGATTTGAGTTTGTAGTGAGCTGTGGATTTTCGCAGAGTTACAGACGCCATAGTACTCATTATTAGCACATTATAAAAATCTGTTTATTGTGTTGCATTAGTTTGGAGATATTCAAGTTCTGTTAATGGACTAACAGTGGACTTTTCCATCTGCAGATTATACTGAATGACCAGCAGAGGGAGTGATGCCGTAGACCATTTCTCTGCGATGCTGAGACCAAAAAAAAAAAGAAAGCGTCCTCAGCCTTCGGCTTCCATTATCAATTTACATGGTAGGTGAAACTCTCATTTAATCGCTTTGCTTGTCATTAGAAGGAGTTCATAGCATCTGACGGCTCTTGGCACCTTTGAGGCTGCAATGAGTTGTCTTCTGTTAGAGCGATTGACTTACTTTCAAATGGGGGAAGCTTATTTATCCTGCCTCCCTGCACTCTGTATGTGGCGCTCTGATACTCAACATGGAGTGCTCTTTCAGATACTCTGTGTTCTGGTCACTCCAGCCCACTTTCAAAAGGGGAGCCCAGTACTTTCAATGGTGCAGAGTACTTTCCCATTACACTTCCTACTTCCGTTGCAGTCATAATAACCGATAGTTAACCAGAGCAGACTTGCTGAAGTCTCATTGTCCTGTGTTATGGTCACCCAGGGCGATTTGTCATGAGGTGCTCTGACATCATAAAGCTACAGCATGGTGTCATCTGACATGAGAGCAAGCAATAGGATGCCTTTTTCATGGAATTTAAATGGGTAGCAGGCTAGACAGGATGTGCAGGTGAAGACAAAGATGGTAACATGAATAAACTCAGGCATTAGTTGACTTATGCATTTGTTTGAAGGTTTGGGTGATCATAATATTCTCGAGATCTCTATAGGTTAACTGATAGGGTTGCACAAGAATGAAGATGTTAGAATCTGTTATTCGTAGTTTTTATTATTACCTCTAGCTGTAGCATAAGCCTTCTTTCAAAACCTTATCAGATCACTTAATAGTTACTGCTGTACCATAACCTAAAAATTCTCAGTGAGAAAGATACCATGTCACAGGGCTAGCACTGAGATCTTTTTATTTATGTCCTAATATAGGTGCTGGAATGGTGTAGAGAGTAGTAGCAAAGTTTGGCTTTTGATTGAGAGAAGTATGCTAGGTTGGAAATAAAAGTCAGATTTGAGTTTGTAGTGAGCTGTGGATTTTCGCAGAGTTACAGACGCCATAGTACTCATTATTAGCACATTATAAAAATCTGTTTATTGTGTTGCATTAGTTTGGAGATATTCAAGTTCTGTTAATGGACTAACAGTGGACTTTTCCATCTGCAGATTATACTGAATGACCAGCAGAGGGAGTGATGCCGTAGACCATTTCTCTGCGATGCCGAGACCAAAAAAAAAAAGAAAGCGTCCTCAGCCTTCGGCTTCCATTATCAATTTACATGGTACGTGAAACTCTCATTTAATTGCTTTGCTTGTCATTAGAAGGAGTTCATAGCATCTGACGGCTCTTGGCACCTTTGAGGCTGCAATGAGTTGTCTTCTGTTAGAGCGATTGACTTGCTTTCAAATGGGGGAAGCTTATTTATCCTGCCTCCCTGCACTCTGTATGTGGCGCTCTGATACTCAACATGGAGTGCTCTTTCAGATACTCTGTGTTCTGGTCACTCCAGCCCACTTTCAAAAGGGGAGCCCAGTACTTTCAATGGTGCAGAGTACTTTCCCATTACACTTCCTACTTCCGTTGCAGTCATAATAACCGATAGTTAACCAGAGCAGACTTGCTGAAGTCTCATTGTCCTGTGTTATGGTCACCCAGGGCGATTTGTCATGAGGTGCTCTGACATCATAAAGCTACAGCATGGTGTCATCTGACATGAGAGCAAGCAATAGGATGCCTTTTTCATGGAATTGAAATGGGTAGCAGGCTAGACAGGATGTGCAGGTGAAGACAAAGATGGTAACATGAATAAACTCAGGCATTAGTTGACTTATGCATTTGTTTGAAGGTTTGGGTGATCATAATATTCTCGAGATCTCTATAGGTTAACTGATAGGGTTGCACAAGAATGAAGATGTTAGAATCTGTTATTCGTAGTTTTTATTATTACCTCTAGCTGTAGCATAAGCCTTCTTTCAAAACCTTATCAGATCACTTAATAGTTACTGCTGTACCATAACCTAAAAATTCTCAGTGAGAAAGATACCATGTCACAGGGCTAGCACTGAGATCTTTTTATTTATGTCCTAATATAGGTGCTGGAATGGTGTAGAGAGTAGTAGCAAAGTTTGGCTTTTGATTGAGAGAAGTATGCTAGGTTGGAAATAAAAGTCAGATTTGAGTTTGTAGTGAGCTGTGGATTTTCGCAGAGTTACAGACGCCATAGTACTCATTATTAGCACATTATAAAAATCTGTTTATTGTGTTGCATTAGTTTGGAGATATTCAAGTTCTGTTAATGGACTAACAGTGGACTTTTCCATCTGCAGATTATACTGAATGACCAGCAGAGGGAGTGATGCCGTAGACCATTTCTCTGCGATGCTGAGACCAAAAAAAAAAAGAAAGCGTCCTCAGCCTTCGGCTTCCATTATCAATTTACATGGTAGGTGAAACTCTCATTTAATCGCTTTGCTTGTCATTAGAAGGAGTTCATAGCATCTGACGGCTCTTGGCACCTTTGAGGCTGCAATGAGTTGTCTTCTGTTAGAGCGATTGACTTACTTTCAAATGGGGGAAGCTTATTTATCCTGCCTCCCTGCACTCTGTATGTGGCGCTCTGATACTCAACATGGAGTGCTCTTTCAGATACTCTGTGTTCTGGTCACTCCAGCCCACTTTCAAAAGGGGAGCCCAGTACTTTCAATGGTGCAGAGTACTTTCCCATTACACTTCCTACTTCCGTTGCAGTCATAATAACCGATAGTTAACCAGAGCAGACTTGCTGAAGTCTCATTGTCCTGTGTTATGGTCACCCAGGGCGATTTGTCATGAGGTGCTCTGACATCATAAAGCTACAGCATGGTGTCATCTGACATGAGAGCAAGCAATAGGATGCCTTTTTCATGGAATTGAAATGGGTAGCAGGCTAGACAGGATGTGCAGGTGAAGACAAAGATGGTAACATGAATAAACTCAGGCATTAGTTGACTTATGCATTTGTTTGAAGGTTTGGGTGATCATAATATTCTCGAGATCTCTATAGGTTAACTGATAGGGTTGCACAAGAATGAAGATGTTAGAATCTGTTATTCGTAGTTTTTATTATTACCTCTAGCTGTAGCATAAGCCTTCTTTCAAAACCTTATCAGATCACTTAATAGTTACTGCTGTACCATAACCTAAAAATTCTCAGTGAGAAAGATACCATGTCACAGGGCTAGCACTGAGATCTTTTTATTTATGTCCTAATATAGGTGCTGGAATGGTGTAGAGAGTAGTAGCAAAGTTTGGCTTTTGATTGAGAGAAGTATGCTAGGTTGGAAATAAAAGTCAGATTTGAGTTTGTAGTGAGCTGTGGATTTTCGCAGAGTTACAGACGCCATAGTACTCATTATTAGCACATTATAAAAATCTGTTTATTGTGTTGCATTAGTTTGGAGATATTCAAGTTCTGTTAATGGACTAACAGTGGACTTTTCCATCTGCAGATTATACTGAATGACCAGCAGAGGGAGTGATGCCGTAGACCATTTCTCTGCGATGCTGAGACCAAAAAAAAAAAGAAAGCGTCCTCAGCCTTCGGCTTCCATTATCAATTTACATGGTAGGTGAAACTCCCATTTAATCGCTTTGCTTGTCATTAGAAGGAGTTCATAGCATCTGACGGCTCTTGGCACCTTTGAGGCTGCAATGAGTTGTCTTCTGTTAGAGCGATTGACTTACTTTAAAATGGGGGAAGCTTATTTATCCTGCCTCCCTGCACTCTGTATGTGGCGCTCTGATACTCAACATGGAGTGCTCTTTCAGATACTCTGTGTTCTGGTCACTCCAGCCCACTTTCAAAAGGGGAGCCCAGTACTTTCAATGGTGCAGAGTACTTTCCCATTACACTTCCTACTTCTGTTGCAGTCATAATAACCGATAGTTAACCAGAGCAGACTTGCTGAAGTCTCATTGTCCTGTGTTATGGTCACCCAGGGCGATTTGTCATGAGGTGCTCTGACATCATAAAGCTACAGCATGGTGTCATCTGACATGAGAGCAAGCAATAGGATGCCTTTTTCATGGAATTGAAATGGGTAGCAGGCTAGACAGGATGTGCAGGTGAAGACAAAGATGGTAACATGAATAAACTCAGGCATTAGTTGACTTATGCATTTGTTTGAAGGTTTGGGTGATCATAATATTCTCGAGATATCTATAGGTTAACTGATAGGGTTGCACAAGAATGAAGATGTTAGAATCTGTTATTCATAGTTTTTATTATTACCTCTAGCTGTAGCATAAGCCTTCTTTCAAAACCTTATCAGATCACTTAATAGTTACTGCTGTACCATAACCTAAAAATTCTCAGTGAGAAAGATACCATGTCACAGGGCTAGCACTGAGATCTTTTTATTTATGTCCTAATATAGGTGCTGGAATGGTGTAGAGAGTAGTAGCAAAGTTTGGCTTTTGATTGAGAGAAGTATGCTAGGTTGGAAATAAAAGTCAGATTTGAGTTTGTAGTGAGCTGTGGATTTTCGCAGAGTTACAGACGCCATAGTACTCATTATTAGCACATTATAAAAATCTGTTTATTGTGTTGCATTAGTTTGGAGATATTCAAGTTCTGTTAATGGACTAACAGTGGACTTTTCCATCTGCAGATTATACTGAATGACCAGCAGAGGGAGTGATGCCGTAGACCATTTCTCTGCGATGCCGAGACCAAAAAAAAAAAGAAAGCGTCCTCAGCCTTCGGCTTCCATTATCAATTTACATGGTACGTGAAACTCTCATTTAATCGCTTTGCTTGTCATTAGAAGGAGTTCATAGCATCTGACGGCTCTTGGCACCTTTGAGGCTGCAATGAGTTGTCTTCTGTTAGAGCGATTGACTTACTTTCAAATGGGGGAAGCTTATTTATCCTGCCTCCCTGCACTCTGTATGTGGCGCTCTGATACTCAACATGGAGTGCTCTTTCAGATACTCTGTGTTCTGGTCACTCCAGCCCACTTTCAAAAGGGGAGCCCAGTACTTTCAATGGTGCAGAGTACTTTCCCATTACACTTCCTACTTCCGTTGCAGTCATAATAACCGATAGTTAACCAGAGCAGACTTGCTGAAGTCTCATTGTCCTGTGTTATGGTCACCCAGGGCGATTTGTCATGAGGTGCTCTGACATCATAAAGCTACAGCATGGTGTCATCTGACATGAGAGCAAGCAATAGGATGCCTTTTTCATGGAATTGAAATGGGTAGCAGGCTAGACAGGATGTGCAGGTGAAGACAAAGATGGTAACATGAATAAACTCAGGCATTAGTTGACTTATGCATTTGTTTGAAGGTTTGGGTGATCATAATATTCTCGAGATCTCTATAGGTTAACTGATAGGGTTGCACAAGAATGAAGATGTTAGAATCTGTTATTCGTAGTTTTTATTATTACCTCTAGCTGTAGCATAAGCCTTCTTTCAAAACCTTATCAGATCACTTAATAGTTACTGCTGTACCATAACCTAAAAATTCTCAGTGAGAAAGATACCATGTCACAGGGCTAGCACTGAGATCTTTTTATTTATGTCCTAATATAGGTGCTGGAATGGTGTAGAGAGTAGTAGCAAAGTTAGGCTTTTGATTGAGAGAAGTATGCTAGGTTGGAAATAAAAGTCAGATTTGAGTTTGTAGTGAGCTGTGGATTTTCGCAGAGTTACAGACGCCATAGTACTCATTATTAGCACATTATAAAAATCTGTTTATTGTGTTGCATTAGTTTGGAGATATTCAAGTTCTGTTAATGGACTAACAGTGGACTTTTCCATCTGCAGATTATACTGAATGACCAGCAGAGGGAGTGATGCCGTAGACCATTTCTCTGCGATGCTGAGACCAAAAAAAAAAAGAAAGCGTCCTCAGCCTTCGGCTTCCATTATCAATTTACATGGTAGGTGAAACTCTCATTTAATCGCTTTGCTTGTCATTAGAAGGAGTTCATAGCATCTGACGGCTCTTGGCACCTTTGAGGCTGCAATGAGTTGTCTTCTGTTAGAGCGATTGACTTACTTTCAAATGGGGGAAGCTTATTTATCCTGCCTCCCTGCACTCTGTATGTGGCGCTCTGATACTCAACATGGAGTGCTCTTTCAGATACTCTGTGTTCTGGTCACTCCAGCCCACTTTCAAAAGGGGAGCCCAGTACTTTCAATGGTGCAGAGTACTTTCCCATTACACTTCCTACTTCCGTTGCAGTCATAATAACCGATAGTTAACCAGAGCAGACTTGCTGAAGTCTCATTGTCCTGTGTTATGGTCACCCAGGGCGATTTGTCATGAGGTGCTCTGACATCATAAAGCTACAGCATGGTGTCATCTGACATGAGAGCAAGCAATAGGATGCCTTTTTCATGGAATTGAAATGGGTAGCAGGCTAGACAGGATGTGCAGGTGAAGACAAAGATGGTAACATGAATAAACTCAGGCATTAGTTGACTTATGCATTTGTTTGAAGGTTTGGGTGATCATAATATTCTCGAGATCTCTATAGGTTAACTGATAGGGTTGCACAAGAATGAAGATGTTAGAATCTGTTATTCGTAGTTTTTATTATTACCTCTAGCTGTAGCATAAGCCTTCTTTCAAAACCTTATCAGATCACTTAATAGTTACTGCTGTACCATAACCTAAAAATTCTCAGTGAGAAAGATACCATGTCACAGGGCTAGCACTGAGATCTTTTTATTTATGTCCTAATATAGGTGCTGGAATGGTGTAGAGAGTAGTAGCAAAGTTTGGCTTTTGATTGAGAGAAGTATGCTAGGTTGGAAATAAAAGTCAGATTTGAGTTTGTAGTGAGCTGTGGATTTTCGCAGAGTTACAGACGCCATAGTACTCATTATTAGCACATTATAAAAATCTGTTTATTGTGTTGCATTAGTTTGGAGATATTCAAGTTCTGTTAATGGACTAACAGTGGACTTTTCCATCTGCAGATTATACTGAATGACCAGCAGAGGGAGTGATGCCGTAGACCATTTCTCTGCGATGCTGAGACCAAAAAAAAAAAGAAAGCGTCCTCAGCCTTCGGCTTCCATTATCAATTTACATGGTAGGTGAAACTCTCATTTAATCGCTTTGCTTGTCATTAGAAGGAGTTCATAGCATCTGACGGCTCTTGGCACCTTTGAGGCTGCAATGAGTTGTCTTCTGTTAGAGCGATTGACTTACTTTCAAATGGGGGAAGCTTATTTATCCTGCCTCCCTGCACTCTGTATGTGGCGCTCTGATACTCAACATGGAGTGCTCTTTCAGATACTCTGTGTTCTGGTCACTCCAGCCCACTTTCAAAAGGGGAGCCCAGTACTTTCAATGGTGCAGAGTACTTTCCCATTACACTTCCTACTTCCGTTGCAGTCATAATAACCGATAGTTAACCAGAGCAGACTTGCTGAAGTCTCATTGTCCTGTGTTATGGTCACCCAGGGCGATTTGTCATGAGGTGCTCTGACATCATAAAGCTACAGCATGGTGTCATCTGACATGAGAGCAAGCAATAGGATGCCTTTTTCATGGAATTGAAATGGGTAGCAGGCTAGACAGGATGTGCAGGTGAAGACAAAGATGGTAACATGAATAAACTCAGGCATTAGTTGACTTATGCATTTGTTTGAAGGTTTGGGTGATCATAATATTCTCGAGATCTCTATAGGTTAACTGATAGGGTTGCACAAGAATGAAGATGTTAGAATCTGTTATTCGTAGTTTTTATTATTACCTCTAGCTGTAGCATAAGCCTTCTTTCAAAACCTTATCAGATCACTTAATAGTTACTGCTGTACCATAACCTAAAAATTCTCAGTGAGAAAGATACCATGTCACAGGGCTAGCACTGAGATCTTTTTATTTATGTCCTAATATAGGTGCTGGAATGGTGTAGAGAGTAGTAGCAAAGTTTGGCTTTTGATTGAGAGAAGTATGCTAGGTTGGAAATAAAAGTCAGATTTGAGTTTGTAGTGAGCTGTGGATTTTCGCAGAGTTACAGACGCCATAGTACTCATTATTAGCACATTATAAAAATCTGTTTATTGTGTTGCATTAGTTTGGAGATATTCAAGTTCTGTTAATGGACTAACAGTGGACTTTTCCATCTGCAGATTATACTGAATGACCAGCAGAGGGAGTGATGCCGTAGACCATTTCTCTGCGATGCCGAGACCAAAAAAAAAAAGAAAGCGTCCTCAGCCTTCGGCTTCCATTATCAATTTACATGGTACGTGAAACTCTCATTTAATTGCTTTGCTTGTCATTAGAAGGAGTTCATAGCATCTGACGGCTCTTGGCACCTTTGAGGCTGCAATGAGTTGTCTTCTGTTAGAGCGATTGACTTGCTTTCAAATGGGGGAAGCTTATTTATCCTGCCTCCCTGCACTCTGTATGTGGCGCTCTGATACTCAACATGGAGTGCTCTTTCAGATACTCTGTGTTCTGGTCACTCCAGCCCACTTTCAAAAGGGGAGCCCAGTACTTTCAATGGTGCAGAGTACTTTCCCATTACACTTCCTACTTCCGTTGCAGTCATAATAACCGATAGTTAACCAGAGCAGACTTGCTGAAGTCTCATTGTCCTGTGTTATGGTCACCCAGGGCGATTTGTCATGAGGTGCTCTGACATCATAAAGCTACAGCATGGTGTCATCTGACATGAGAGCAAGCAATAGGATGCCTTTTTCATGGAATTGAAATGGGTAGCAGGCTAGACAGGATGTGCAGGTGAAGACAAAGATGGTAACATGAATAAACTCAGGCATTAGTTGACTTATGCATTTGTTTGAAGGTTTGGGTGATCATAATATTCTCGAGATCTCTATAGGTTAACTGATAGGGTTGCACAAGAATGAAGATGTTAGAATCTGTTATTCGTAGTTTTTATTATTACCTCTAGCTGTAGCATAAGCCTTCTTTCAAAACCTTATCAGATCACTTAATAGTTACTGCTGTACCATAACCTAAAAATTCTCAGTGAGAAAGATACCATGTCACAGGGCTAGCACTGAGATCTTTTTATTTATGTCCTAATATAGGTGCTGGAATGGTGTAGAGAGTAGTAGCAAAGTTTGGCTTTTGATTGAGAGAAGTATGCTAGGTTGGAAATAAAAGTCAGATTTGAGTTTGTAGTGAGCTGTGGATTTTCGCAGAGTTACAGACGCCATAGTACTCATTATTAGCACATTATAAAAATCTGTTTATTGTGTTGCATTAGTTTGGAGATATTCAAGTTCTGTTAATGGACTAACAGTGGACTTTTCCATCTGCAGATTATACTGAATGACCAGCAGAGGGAGTGATGCCGTAGACCATTTCTCTGCGATGCTGAGACCAAAAAAAAAAAGAAAGCGTCCTCAGCCTTCGGCTTCCATTATCAATTTACATGGTAGGTGAAACTCTCATTTAATCGCTTTGCTTGTCATTAGAAGGAGTTCATAGCATCTGACGGCTCTTGGCACCTTTGAGGCTGCAATGAGTTGTCTTCTGTTAGAGCGATTGACTTACTTTCAAATGGGGGAAGCTTATTTATCCTGCCTCCCTGCACTCTGTATGTGGCGCTCTGATACTCAACATGGAGTGCTCTTTCAGATACTCTGTGTTCTGGTCACTCCAGCCCACTTTCAAAAGGGGAGCCCAGTACTTTCAATGGTGCAGAGTACTTTCCCATTACACTTCCTACTTCCGTTGCAGTCATAATAACCGATAGTTAACCAGAGCAGACTTGCTGAAGTCTCATTGTCCTGTGTTATGGTCACCCAGGGCGATTTGTCATGAGGTGCTCTGACATCATAAAGCTACAGCATGGTGTCATCTGACATGAGAGCAAGCAATAGGATGCCTTTTTCATGGAATTGAAATGGGTAGCAGGCTAGACAGGATGTGCAGGTGAAGACAAAGATGGTAACATGAATAAACTCAGGCATTAGTTGACTTATGCATTTGTTTGAAGGTTTGGGTGATCATAATATTCTCGAGATCTCTATAGGTTAACTGATAGGGTTGCACAAGAATGAAGATGTTAGAATCTGTTATTCGTAGTTTTTATTATTACCTCTAGCTGTAGCATAAGCCTTCTTTCAAAACCTTATCAGATCACTTAATAGTTACTGCTGTACCATAACCTAAAAATTCTCAGTGAGAAAGATACCATGTCACAGGGCTAGCACTGAGATCTTTTTATTTATGTCCTAATATAGGTGCTGGAATGGTGTAGAGAGTAGTAGCAAAGTTTGGCTTTTGATTGAGAGAAGTATGCTAGGTTGGAAATAAAAGTCAGATTTGAGTTTGTAGTGAGCTGTGGATTTTCGCAGAGTTACAGACGCCATAGTACTCATTATTAGCACATTATAAAAATCTGTTTATTGTGTTGCATTAGTTTGGAGATATTCAAGTTCTGTTAATGGACTAACAGTGGACTTTTCCATCTGCAGATTATACTGAATGACCAGCAGAGGGAGTGATGCCGTAGACCATTTCTCTGCGATGCTGAGACCAAAAAAAAAAAGAAAGCGTCCTCAGCCTTCGGCTTCCATTATCAATTTACATGGTAGGTGAAACTCCCATTTAATCGCTTTGCTTGTCATTAGAAGGAGTTCATAGCATCTGACGGCTCTTGGCACCTTTGAGGCTGCAATGAGTTGTCTTCTGTTAGAGCGATTGACTTACTTTAAAATGGGGGAAGCTTATTTATCCTGCCTCCCTGCACTCTGTATGTGGCGCTCTGATACTCAACATGGAGTGCTCTTTCAGATACTCTGTGTTCTGGTCACTCCAGCCCACTTTCAAAAGGGGAGCCCAGTACTTTCAATGGTGCAGAGTACTTTCCCATTACACTTCCTACTTCTGTTGCAGTCATAATAACCGATAGTTAACCAGAGCAGACTTGCTGAAGTCTCATTGTCCTGTGTTATGGTCACCCAGGGCGATTTGTCATGAGGTGCTCTGACATCATAAAGCTACAGCATGGTGTCATCTGACATGAGAGCAAGCAATAGGATGCCTTTTTCATGGAATTGAAATGGGTAGCAGGCTAGACAGGATGTGCAGGTGAAGACAAAGATGGTAACATGAATAAACTCAGGCATTAGTTGACTTATGCATTTGTTTGAAGGTTTGGGTGATCATAATATTCTCGAGATATCTATAGGTTAACTGATAGGGTTGCACAAGAATGAAGATGTTAGAATCTGTTATTCATAGTTTTTATTATTACCTCTAGCTGTAGCATAAGCCTTCTTTCAAAACCTTATCAGATCACTTAATAGTTACTGCTGTACCATAACCTAAAAATTCTCAGTGAGAAAGATACCATGTCACAGGGCTAGCACTGAGATCTTTTTATTTATGTCCTAATATAGGTGCTGGAATGGTGTAGAGAGTAGTAGCAAAGTTTGGCTTTTGATTGAGAGAAGTATGCTAGGTTGGAAATAAAAGTCAGATTTGAGTTTGTAGTGAGCTGTGGATTTTCGCAGAGTTACAGACGCCATAGTACTCATTATTAGCACATTATAAAAATCTGTTTATTGTGTTGCATTAGTTTGGAGATATTCAAGTTCTGTTAATGGACTAACAGTGGACTTTTCCATCTGCAGATTATACTGAATGACCAGCAGAGGGAGTGATGCCGTAGACCATTTCTCTGCGATGCCGAGACCAAAAAAAAAAAGAAAGCGTCCTCAGCCTTCGGCTTCCATTATCAATTTACATGGTACGTGAAACTCTCATTTAATCGCTTTGCTTGTCATTAGAAGGAGTTCATAGCATCTGACGGCTCTTGGCACCTTTGAGGCTGCAATGAGTTGTCTTCTGTTAGAGCGATTGACTTACTTTCAAATGGGGGAAGCTTATTTATCCTGCCTCCCTGCACTCTGTATGTGGCGCTCTGATACTCAACATGGAGTGCTCTTTCAGATACTCTGTGTTCTGGTCACTCCAGCCCACTTTCAAAAGGGGAGCCCAGTACTTTCAATGGTGCAGAGTACTTTCCCATTACACTTCCTACTTCCGTTGCAGTCATAATAACCGATAGTTAACCAGAGCAGACTTGCTGAAGTCTCATTGTCCTGTGTTATGGTCACCCAGGGCGATTTGTCATGAGGTGCTCTGACATCATAAAGCTACAGCATGGTGTCATCTGACATGAGAGCAAGCAATAGGATGCCTTTTTCATGGAATTGAAATGGGTAGCAGGCTAGACAGGATGTGCAGGTGAAGACAAAGATGGTAACATGAATAAACTCAGGCATTAGTTGACTTATGCATTTGTTTGAAGGTTTGGGTGATCATAATATTCTCGAGATCTCTATAGGTTAACTGATAGGGTTGCACAAGAATGAAGATGTTAGAATCTGTTATTCGTAGTTTTTATTATTACCTCTAGCTGTAGCATAAGCCTTCTTTCAAAACCTTATCAGATCACTTAATAGTTACTGCTGTACCATAACCTAAAAATTCTCAGTGAGAAAGATACCATGTCACAGGGCTAGCACTGAGATCTTTTTATTTATGTCCTAATATAGGTGCTGGAATGGTGTAGAGAGTAGTAGCAAAGTTAGGCTTTTGATTGAGAGAAGTATGCTAGGTTGGAAATAAAAGTCAGATTTGAGTTTGTAGTGAGCTGTGGATTTTCGCAGAGTTACAGACGCCATAGTACTCATTATTAGCACATTATAAAAATCTGTTTATTGTGTTGCATTAGTTTGGAGATATTCAAGTTCTGTTAATGGACTAACAGTGGACTTTTCCATCTGCAGATTATACTGAATGACCAGCAGAGGGAGTGATGCCGTAGACCATTTCTCTGCGATGCTGAGACCAAAAAAAAAAAGAAAGCGTCCTCAGCCTTCGGCTTCCATTATCAATTTACATGGTAGGTGAAACTCTCATTTAATCGCTTTGCTTGTCATTAGAAGGAGTTCATAGCATCTGACGGCTCTTGGCACCTTTGAGGCTGCAATGAGTTGTCTTCTGTTAGAGCGATTGACTTACTTTCAAATGGGGGAAGCTTATTTATCCTGCCTCCCTGCACTCTGTATGTGGCGCTCTGATACTCAACATGGAGTGCTCTTTCAGATACTCTGTGTTCTGGTCACTCCAGCCCACTTTCAAAAGGGGAGCCCAGTACTTTCAATGGTGCAGAGTACTTTCCCATTACACTTCCTACTTCCGTTGCAGTCATAATAACCGATAGTTAACCAGAGCAGACTTGCTGAAGTCTCATTGTCCTGTGTTATGGTCACCCAGGGCGATTTGTCATGAGGTGCTCTGACATCATAAAGCTACAGCATGGTGTCATCTGACATGAGAGCAAGCAATAGGATGCCTTTTTCATGGAATTGAAATGGGTAGCAGGCTAGACAGGATGTGCAGGTGAAGACAAAGATGGTAACATGAATAAACTCAGGCATTAGTTGACTTATGCATTTGTTTGAAGGTTTGGGTGATCATAATATTCTCGAGATCTCTATAGGTTAACTGATAGGGTTGCACAAGAATGAAGATGTTAGAATCTGTTATTCGTAGTTTTTATTATTACCTCTAGCTGTAGCATAAGCCTTCTTTCAAAACCTTATCAGATCACTTAATAGTTACTGCTGTACCATAACCTAAAAATTCTCAGTGAGAAAGATACCATGTCACAGGGCTAGCACTGAGATCTTTTTATTTATGTCCTAATATAGGTGCTGGAATGGTGTAGAGAGTAGTAGCAAAGTTTGGCTTTTGATTGAGAGAAGTATGCTAGGTTGGAAATAAAAGTCAGATTTGAGTTTGTAGTGAGCTGTGGATTTTCGCAGAGTTACAGACGCCATAGTACTCATTATTAGCACATTATAAAAATCTGTTTATTGTGTTGCATTAGTTTGGAGATATTCAAGTTCTGTTAATGGACTAACAGTGCACTTTTCCATCTGCAGATTATACTGAATGACCAGCAGAGGGAGTGATGCCGTAGACCATTTCTCTGCGATGCCGAGACCAAAAAAAAAAAGAAAGCGTCCTCAGCCTTCGGCTTCCATTATCAATTTACATGGTACGTGAAACTCTCATTTAATTGCTTTGCTTGTCATTAGAAGGAGTTCATAGCATCTGACGGCTCTTGGCACCTTTGAGGCTGCAATGAGTTGTCTTCTGTTAGAGCGATTGACTTGCTTTCAAATGGGGGAAGCTTATTTATCCTGCCTCCCTGCACTCTGTATGTGGCGCTCTGATACTCAACATGGAGTGCTCTTTCAGATACTCTGTGTTCTGGTCACTCCAGCCCACTTTCAAAAGGGGAGCCCAGTACTTTCAATGGTGCAGAGTACTTTCCCATTACACTTCCTACTTCCGTTGCAGTCATAATAACCGATAGTTAACCAGAGCAGACTTGCTGAAGTCTCATTGTCCTGTGTTATGGTCACCCAGGGCGATTTGTCATGAGGGGCTCTGACATCATAAAGCTACAGCATGGTGTCATCTGACATGAGAGCAAGCAATAGGATGCCTTTTTCATGGAATTGAAATGGGTAGCAGGCTAGACAGGATGTGCAGGTGAAGACAAAGATGGTAACATGAATAAACTCAGGCATTAGTTGACTTATGCATTTGTTTGAAGGTTTGGGTGATCATAATATTCTCGAGATCTCTATAGGTTAACTGATAGGGTTGCACAAGAATGAAGATGTTAGAATCTGTTATTCGTAGTTTTTATTATTACCTCTAGCTGTAGCATAAGCCTTCTTTCAAAACCTTATCAGATCACTTAATAGTTACTGCTGTACCATAACCTAAAAATTCTCAGTGAGAAAGATACCATGTCACAGGGCTAGCACTGAGATCTTTTTATTTATGTCCTAATATAGGTGCTGGAATGGTGTAGAGAGTAGTAGCAAAGTTTGGCTTTTGATTGAGAGAAGTATGCTAGGTTGGAAATAAAAGTCAGATTTGAGTTTGTAGTGAGCTGTGGATTTTCGCAGAGTTACAGACGCCATAGTACTCATTATTAGCACATTATAAAAATCTGTTTATTGTGTTGCATTAGTTTGGAGATATTCAAGTTCTGTTAATGGACTAACAGTGGACTTTTCCATCTGCAGATTATACTGAATGACCAGCAGAGGGAGTGATGCCGTAGACCATTTCTCTGCGATGCCGAGACCAAAAAAAAAAAGAAAGCGTCCTCAGCCTTCGGCTTCCATTATCAATTTACATGGTACGTGAAACTCTCATTTAATTGCTTTGCTTGTCATTAGAAGGAGTTCATAGCATCTGACGGCTCTTGGCACCTTTGAGGCTGCAATGAGTTGTCTTCTGTTAGAGCGATTGACTTGCTTTCAAATGGGGGAAGCTTATTTATCCTGCCTCCCTGCACTCTGTATGTGGCGCTCTGATACTCAACATGGAGTGCTCTTTCAGATACTCTGTGTTCTGGTCACTCCAGCCCACTTTCAAAAGGGGAGCCCAGTACTTTCAATGGTGCAGAGTACTTTCCCATTACACTTCCTACTTCCGTTGCAGTCATAATAACCGATAGTTAACCAGAGCAGACTTGCTGAAGTCTCATTGTCCTGTGTTATGGTCACCCAGGGCGATTTGTCATGAGGTGCTCTGACATCATAAAGCTACAGCATGGTGTCATCTGACATGAGAGCAAGCAATAGGATGCCTTTTTCATGGAATTGAAATGGGTAGCAGGCTAGACAGGATGTGCAGGTGAAGACAAAGATGGTAACATGAATAAACTCAGGCATTAGTTGACTTATGCATTTGTTTGAAGGTTTGGGTGATCATAATATTCTCGAGATCTCTATAGGTTAACTGATAGGGTTGCACAAGAATGAAGATGTTAGAATCTGTTATTCGTAGTTTTTATTATTACCTCTAGCTGTAGCATAAGCCTTCTTTCAAAACCTTATCAGATCACTTAATAGTTACTGCTGTACCATAACCTAAAAATTCTCAGTGAGAAAGATACCATGTCACAGGGCTAGCACTGAGATCTTTTTATTTATGTCCTAATATAGGTGCTGGAATGGTGTAGAGAGTAGTAGCAAAGTTTGGCTTTTGATTGAGAGAAGTATGCTAGGTTGGAAATAAAAGTCAGATTTGAGTTTGTAGTGAGCTGTGGATTTTCGCAGAGTTACAGACGCCATAGTACTCATTATTAGCACATTATAAAAATCTGTTTATTGTGTTGCATTAGTTTGGAGATATTCAAGTTCTGTTAATGGACTAACAGTGGACTTTTCCATCTGCAGATTATACTGAATGACCAGCAGAGGGAGTGATGCCGTAGACCATTTCTCTGCGATGCTGAGACCAAAAAAAAAAAGAAAGCGTCCTCAGCCTTCGGCTTCCATTATCAATTTACATGGTAGGTGAAACTCTCATTTAATCGCTTTGCTTGTCATTAGAAGGAGTTCATAGCATCTGACGGCTCTTGGCACCTTTGAGGCTGCAATGAGTTGTCTTCTGTTAGAGCGATTGACTTACTTTCAAATGGGGGAAGCTTATTTATCCTGCCTCCCTGCACTCTGTATGTGGCGCTCTGATACTCAACATGGAGTGCTCTTTCAGATACTCTGTGTTCTGGTCACTCCAGCCCACTTTCAAAAGGGGAGCCCAGTACTTTCAATGGTGCAGAGTACTTTCCCATTACACTTCCTACTTCCGTTGCAGTCATAATAACCGATAGTTAACCAGAGCAGACTTGCTGAAGTCTCATTGTCCTGTGTTATGGTCACCCAGGGCGATTTGTCATGAGGTGCTCTGACATCATAAAGCTACAGCATGGTGTCATCTGACATGAGAGCAAGCAATAGGATGCCTTTTTCATGGAATTGAAATGGGTAGCAGGCTAGACAGGATGTGCAGGTGAAGACAAAGATGGTAACATGAATAAACTCAGGCATTAGTTGACTTATGCATTTGTTTGAAGGTTTGGGTGATCATAATATTCTCGAGATCTCTATAGGTTAACTGATAGGGTTGCACAAGAATGAAGATGTTAGAATCTGTTATTCGTAGTTTTTATTATTACCTCTAGCTGTAGCATAAGCCTTCTTTCAAAACCTTATCAGATCACTTAATAGTTACTGCTGTACCATAACCTAAAAATTCTCAGTGAGAAAGATACCATGTCACAGGGCTAGCACTGAGATCTTTTTATTTATGTCCTAATATAGGTGCTGGAATGGTGTAGAGAGTAGTAGCAAAGTTTGGCTTTTGATTGAGAGAAGTATGCTAGGTTGGAAATAAAAGTCAGATTTGAGTTTGTAGTGAGCTGTGGATTTTCGCAGAGTTACAGACGCCATAGTACTCATTATTAGCACATTATAAAAATCTGTTTATTGTGTTGCATTAGTTTGGAGATATTCAAGTTCTGTTAATGGACTAACAGTGGACTTTTCCATCTGCAGATTATACTGAATGACCAGCAGAGGGAGTGATGCCGTAGACCATTTCTCTGCGATGCTGAGACCAAAAAAAAAAAGAAAGCGTCCTCAGCCTTCGGCTTCCATTATCAATTTACATGGTAGGTGAAACTCTCATTTAATCGCTTTGCTTGTCATTAGAAGGAGTTCATAGCATCTGACGGCTCTTGGCACCTTTGAGGCTGCAATGAGTTGTCTTCTGTTAGAGCGATTGACTTACTTTCAAATGGGGGAAGCTTATTTATCCTGCCTCCCTGCACTCTGTATGTGGCGCTCTGATACTCAACATGGAGTGCTCTTTCAGATACTCTGTGTTCTGGTCACTCCAGCCCACTTTCAAAAGGAGAGCCCAGTACTTTCAATGGTGCAGAGTACTTTCCCATTACACTTCCTACTTCTGTTGCAGTCATAATAACCGATAGTTAACCAGAGCAGACTTGCTGAAGTCTCATTGTCCTGTGTTATGGTCACCCAGGGCGATTTGTCATGAGGTGCTCTGACATCATAAAGCTACAGCATGGTGTCATCTGACATGAGAGCAAGCAATAGGATGCCTTTTTCATGGAATTGAAATGGGTAGCAGGCTAGACAGGATGTGCAGGTGAAGACAAAGATGGTAACATGAATAAACTCAGGCATTAGTTGACTTATGCATTTGTTTGAAGGTTTGGGTGATCATAATATTCTCGAGATATCTATAGGTTAACTGATAGGGTTGCACAAGAATGAAGATGTTAGAATCTGTTATTCGTAGTTTTTATTATTACCTCTAGCTGTAGCATAAGCCTTCTTTCAAAACCTTATCAGATCACTTAATAGTTACTGCTGTACCATAACCTAAAAATTCTCAGTGAGAAAGATACCATGTCACAGGGCTAGCACTGAGATCTTTTTATTTATGTCCTAATATAGGTGCTGGAATGGTGTAGAGAGTAGTAGCAAAGTTAGGCTTTTGATTGAGAGAAGTATGCTAGGTTGGAAATAAAAGTCAGATTTGAGTTTGTAGTGAGCTGTGGATTTTCGCAGAGTTACAGACGCCATAGTACTCATTATTAGCACATTATAAAAATCTGTTTATTGTGTTGCATTAGTTTGGAGATATTCAAGTTCTGTTAATGGACTAACAGTGGACTTTTCCATCTGCAGATTATACTGAATGACCAGCAGAGGGAGTGATGCCGTAGACCATTTCTCTGCGATGCTGAGACCAAAAAAAAAAAGAAAGCGTCCTCCGCCTTCGGCTTCCATTATCAATTTACATGGTAGGTGAAACTCTCATTTAATCGCTTTGCTTGTCATTAGAAGGAGTTCATAGCATCTGACGGCTCTTGGCACCTTTGAGGCTGCAATGAGTTGTCTTCTGTTAGAGCGATTGACTTACTTTCAAATGGGGGAAGCTTATTTATCCTGCCTCCCTGCACTCTGTATGTGGCGCTCTGATACTCAACATGGAGTGCTCTTTCAGATACTCTGTGTTCTGGTCACTCCAGCCCACTTTCAAAAGGGGAGCCCAGTACTTTCAATGGTGCAGAGTACTTTCCCATTACACTTCCTACTTCCGTTGCAGTCATAATAACCGATAGTTAACCAGAGCAGACTTGCTGAAGTCTCATTGTCCTGTGTTATGGTCACCCAGGGCGATTTGTCATGAGGTGCTCTGACATCATAAAGCTACAGCATGGTGTCATCTGACATGAGAGCAAGCAATAGGATGCCTTTTTCATGGAATTGAAATGGGTAGCAGGCTAGACAGGATGTGCAGGTGAAGACAAAGATGGTAACATGAATAAACTCAGGCATTAGTTGACTTATGCATTTGTTTGAAGGTTTGGGTGATCATAATATTCTCGAGATCTCTATAGGTTAACTGATAGGGTTGCACAAGAATGAAGATGTTAGAATCTGTTATTCGTAGTTTTTATTATTACCTCTAGCTGTAGCATAAGCCTTCTTTCAAAACCTTATCAGATCACTTAATAGTTACTGCTGTACCATAACCTAAAAATTCTCAGTGAGAAAGATACCATGTCACAGGGCTAGCACTGAGATCTTTTTATTTATGTCCTAATATAGGTGCTGGAATGGTGTAGAGAGTAGTAGCAAAGTTTGGCTTTTGATTGAGAGAAGTATGCTAGGTTGGAAATAAAAGTCAGATTTGAGTTTGTAGTGAGCTGTGGATTTTCGCAGAGTTACAGACGCCATAGTACTCATTATTAGCACATTATAAAAATCTGTTTATTGTGTTGCATTAGTTTGGAGATATTCAAGTTCTGTTAATGGACTAACAGTGCACTTTTCCATCTGCAGATTATACTGAATGACCAGCAGAGGGAGTGATGCCGTAGACCATTTCTCTGCGATGCCGAGACCAAAAAAAAAAAGAAAGCGTCCTCAGCCTTCGGCTTCCATTATCAATTTACATGGTACGTGAAACTCTCATTTAATTGCTTTGCTTGTCATTAGAAGGAGTTCATAGCATCTGACGGCTCTTGGCACCTTTGAGGCTGCAATGAGTTGTCTTCTGTTAGAGCGATTGACTTGCTTTCAAATGGGGGAAGCTTATTTATCCTGCCTCCCTGCACTCTGTATGTGGCGCTCTGATACTCAACATGGAGTGCTCTTTCAGATACTCTGTGTTCTGGTCACTCCAGCCCACTTTCAAAAGGGGAGCCCAGTACTTTCAATGGTGCAGAGTACTTTCCCATTACACTTCCTACTTCCGTTGCAGTCATAATAACCGATAGTTAACCAGAGCAGACTTGCTGAAGTCTCATTGTCCTGTGTTATGGTCACCCAGGGCGATTTGTCATGAGGTGCTCTGACATCATAAAGCTACAGCATGGTGTCATCTGACATGAGAGCAAGCAATAGGATGCCTTTTTCATGGAATTGAAATGGGTAGCAGGCTAGACAGGATGTGCAGGTGAAGACAAAGATGGTAACATGAATAAACTCAGGCATTAGTTGACTTATGCATTTGTTTGAAGGTTTGGGTGATCATAATATTCTCGAGATCTCTATAGGTTAACTGATAGGGTTGCACAAGAATGAAGATGTTAGAATCTGTTATTCGTAGTTTTTATTATTACCTCTAGCTGTAGCATAAGCCTTCTTTCAAAACCTTATCAGATCACTTAATAGTTACTGCTGTACCATAACCTAAAAATTCTCAGTGAGAAAGATACCATGTCACAGGGCTAGCACTGAGATCTTTTTATTTATGTCCTAATATAGGTGCTGGAATGGTGTAGAGAGTAGTAGCAAAGTTTGGCTTTTGATTGAGAGAAGTATGCTAGGTTGGAAATAAAAGTCAGATTTGAGTTTGTAGTGAGCTGTGGATTTTCGCAGAGTTACAGACGCCATAGTACTCATTATTAGCACATTATAAAAATCTGTTTATTGTGTTGCATTAGTTTGGAGATATTCAAGTTCTGTTAATGGACTAACAGTGGACTTTTCCATCTGCAGATTATACTGAATGACCAGCAGAGGGAGTGATGCCGTAGACCATTTCTCTGCGATGCTGAGACCAAAAAAAAAAAGAAAGCGTCCTCAGCCTTCGGCTTCCATTATCAATTTACATGGTAGGTGAAACTCCCATTTAATCGCTTTGCTTGTCATTAGAAGGAGTTCATAGCATCTGACGGCTCTTGGCACCTTTGAGGCTGCAATGAGTTGTCTTCTGTTAGAGCGATTGACTTACTTTAAAATGGGGGAAGCTTATTTATCCTGCCTCCCTGCACTCTGTATGTGGCGCTCTGATACTCAACATGGAGTGCTCTTTCAGATACTCTGTGTTCTGGTCACTCCAGCCCACTTTCAAAAGGGGAGCCCAGTACTTTCAATGGTGCAGAGTACTTTCCCATTACACTTCCTACTTCTGTTGCAGTCATAATAACCGATAGTTAACCAGAGCAGACTTGCTGAAGTCTCATTGTCCTGTGTTATGGTCACCCAGGGCGATTTGTCATGAGGTGCTCTGACATCATAAAGCTACAGCATGGTGTCATCTGACATGAGAGCAAGCAATAGGATGCCTTTTTCATGGAATTGAAATGGGTAGCAGGCTAGACAGGATGTGCAGGTGAAGACAAAGATGGTAACATGAATAAACTCAGGCATTAGTTGACTTATGCATTTGTTTGAAGGTTTGGGTGATCATAATATTCTCGAGATATCTATAGGTTAACTGATAGGGTTGCACAAGAATGAAGATGTTAGAATCTGTTATTCATAGTTTTTATTATTACCTCTAGCTGTAGCATAAGCCTTCTTTCAAAACCTTATCAGATCACTTAATAGTTACTGCTGTACCATAACCTAAAAATTCTCAGTGAGAAAGATACCATGTCACAGGGCTAGCACTGAGATCTTTTTATTTATGTCCTAATATAGGTGCTGGAATGGTGTAGAGAGTAGTAGCAAAGTTTGGCTTTTGATTGAGAGAAGTATGCTAGGTTGGAAATAAAAGTCAGATTTGAGTTTGTAGTGAGCTGTGGATTTTCGCAGAGTTACAGACGCCATAGTACTCATTATTAGCACATTATAAAAATCTGTTTATTGTGTTGCATTAGTTTGGAGATATTCAAGTTCTGTTAATGGACTAACAGTGGACTTTTCCATCTGCAGATTATACTGAATGACCAGCAGAGGGAGTGATGCCGTAGACCATTTCTCTGCGATGCCGAGACCAAAAAAAAAAAGAAAGCGTCCTCAGCCTTCGGCTTCCATTATCAATTTACATGGTACGTGAAACTCTCATTTAATTGCTTTGCTTGTCATTAGAAGGAGTTCATAGCATCTGACGGCTCTTGGCACCTTTGAGGCTGCAATGAGTTGTCTTCTGTTAGAGCGATTGACTTGCTTTCAAATGGGGGAAGCTTATTTATCCTGCCTCCCTGCACTCTGTATGTGGCGCTCTGATACTCAACATGGAGTGCTCTTTCAGATACTCTGTGTTCTGGTCACTCCAGCCCACTTTCAAAAGGGGAGCCCAGTACTTTCAATGGTGCAGAGTACTTTCCCATTACACTTCCTACTTCCGTTGCAGTCATAATAACCGATAGTTAACCAGAGCAGACTTGCTGAAGTCTCATTGTCCTGTGTTATGGTCACCCAGGGCGATTTGTCATGAGGTGCTCTGACATCATAAAGCTACAGCATGGTGTCATCTGACATGAGAGCAAGCAATAGGATGCCTTTTTCATGGAATTGAAATGGGTAGCAGGCTAGACAGGATGTGCAGGTGAAGACAAAGATGGTAACATGAATAAACTCAGGCATTAGTTGACTTATGCATTTGTTTGAAGGTTTGGGTGATCATAATATTCTCGAGATCTCTATAGGTTAACTGATAGGGTTGCACAAGAATGAAGATGTTAGAATCTGTTATTCGTAGTTTTTATTATTACCTCTAGCTGTAGCATAAGCCTTCTTTCAAAACCTTATCAGATCACTTAATAGTTACTGCTGTACCATAACCTAAAAATTCTCAGTGAGAAAGATACCATGTCACAGGGCTAGCACTGAGATCTTTTTATTTATGTCCTAATATAGGTGCTGGAATGGTGTAGAGAGTAGTAGCAAAGTTAGGCTTTTGATTGAGAGAAGTATGCTAGGTTGGAAATAAAAGTCAGATTTGAGTTTGTAGTGAGCTGTGGATTTTCGCAGAGTTACAGACGCCATAGTACCCATTATTAGCACATTATAAAAATCTGTTTATTGTGTTGCATTAGTTTGGAGATATTCAAGTTCTGTTAATGGACTAACAGTGGACTTTTCCATCTGCAGATTATACTGAATGACCAGCAGAGGGAGTGATGCCGTAGACCATTTCTCTGCGATGCTGAGACCAAAAAAAAAAAGAAAGCGTCCTCAGCCTTCGGCTTCCATTATCAATTTACATGGTAGGTGAAACTCTCATTTAATCGCTTTGCTTGTCATTAGAAGGAGTTCATAGCATCTGACGGCTCTTGGCACCTTTGAGGCTGCAATGAGTTGTCTTCTGTTAGAGCGATTGACTTACTTTCAAATGGGGGAAGCTTATTTATCCTGCCTCCCTGCACTCTGTATGTGGCGCTCTGATACTCAACATGGAGTGCTCTTTCAGATACTCTGTGTTCTGGTCACTCCAGCCCACTTTCAAAAGGGGAGCCCAGTACTTTCAATGGTGCAGAGTACTTTCCCATTACACTTCCTACTTCCGTTGCAGTCATAATAACCGATAGTTAACCAGAGCAGACTTGCTGAAGTCTCATTGTCCTGTGTTATGGTCACCCAGGGCGATTTGTCATGAGGTGCTCTGACATCATAAAGCTACAGCATGGTGTCATCTGACATGAGAGCAAGCAATAGGATGCCTTTTTCATGGAATTGAAATGGGTAGCAGGCTAGACAGGATGTGCAGGTGAAGACAAAGATGGTAACATGAATAAACTCAGGCATTAGTTGACTTATGCATTTGTTTGAAGGTTTGGGTGATCATAATATTCTCGAGATCTCTATAGGTTAACTGATAGGGTTGCACAAGAATGAAGATGTTAGAATCTGTTATTCGTAGTTTTTATTATTACCTCTAGCTGTAGCATAAGCCTTCTTTCAAAACCTTATCAGATCACTTAATAGTTACTGCTGTACCATAACCTAAAAATTCTCAGTGAGAAAGATACCATGTCACAGGGCTAGCACTGAGATCTTTTTATTTATGTCCTAATATAGGTGCTGGAATGGTGTAGAGAGTAGTAGCAAAGTTTGGCTTTTGATTGAGAGAAGTATGCTAGGTTGGAAATAAAAGTCAGATTTGAGTTTGTAGTGAGCTGTGGATTTTCGCAGAGTTACAGACGCCATAGTACTCATTATTAGCACATTATAAAAATCTGTTTATTGTGTTGCATTAGTTTGGAGATATTCAAGTTCTGTTAATGGACTAACAGTGCACTTTTCCATCTGCAGATTATACTGAATGACCAGCAGAGGGAGTGATGCCGTAGACCATTTCTCTGCGATGCCGAGACCAAAAAAAAAAAGAAAGCGTCCTCAGCCTTCGGCTTCCATTATCAATTTACATGGTACGTGAAACTCTCATTTAATTGCTTTGCTTGTCATTAGAAGGAGTTCATAGCATCTGACGGCTCTTGGCACCTTTGAGGCTGCAATGAGTTGTCTTCTGTTAGAGCGATTGACTTGCTTTCAAATGGGGGAAGCTTATTTATCCTGCCTCCCTGCACTCTGTATGTGGCGCTCTGATACTCAACATGGAGTGCTCTTTCAGATACTCTGTGTTCTGGTCACTCCAGCCCACTTTCAAAAGGGGAGCCCAGTACTTTCAATGGTGCAGAGTACTTTCCCATTACACTTCCTACTTCCGTTGCAGTCATAATAACCGATAGTTAACCAGAGCAGACTTGCTGAAGTCTCATTGTCCTGTGTTATGGTCACCCAGGGCGATTTGTCATGAGGTGCTCTGACATCATAAAGCTACAGCATGGTGTCATCTGACATGAGAGCAAGCAATAGGATGCCTTTTTCATGGAATTGAAATGGGTAGCAGGCTAGACAGGATGTGCAGGTGAAGACAAAGATGGTAACATGAATAAACTCAGGCATTAGTTGACTTATGCATTTGTTTGAAGGTTTGGGTGATCATAATATTCTCGAGATCTCTATAGGTTAACTGATAGGGTTGCACAAGAATGAAGATGTTAGAATCTGTTATTCGTAGTTTTTATTATTACCTCTAGCTGTAGCATAAGCCTTCTTTCAAAACCTTATCAGATCACTTAATAGTTACTGCTGTACCATAACCTAAAAATTCTCAGTGAGAAAGATACCATGTCACAGGGCTAGCACTGAGATCTTTTTATTTATGTCCTAATATAGGTGCTGGAATGGTGTAGAGAGTAGTAGCAAAGTTTGGCTTTTGATTGAGAGAAGTATGCTAGGTTGGAAATAAAAGTCAGATTTGAGTTTGTAGTGAGCTGTGGATTTTCGCAGAGTTACAGACGCCATAGTACTCATTATTAGCACATTATAAAAATCTGTTTATTGTGTTGCATTAGTTTGGAGATATTCAAGTTCTGTTAATGGACTAACAGTGGACTTTTCCATCTGCAGATTATACTGAATGACCAGCAGAGGGAGTGATGCCGTAGACCATTTCTCTGCGATGCCGAGACCAAAAAAAAAAAGAAAGCGTCCTCAGCCTTCGGCTTCCATTATCAATTTACATGGTACGTGAAACTCTCATTTAATTGCTTTGCTTGTCATTAGAAGGAGTTCATAGCATCTGACGGCTCTTGGCACCTTTGAGGCTGCAATGAGTTGTCTTCTGTTAGAGCGATTGACTTGCTTTCAAATGGGGGAAGCTTATTTATCCTGCCTCCCTGCACTCTGTATGTGGCGCTCTGATACTCAACATGGAGTGCTCTTTCAGATACTCTGTGTTCTGGTCACTCCAGCCCACTTTCAAAAGGGGAGCCCAGTACTTTCAATGGTGCAGAGTACTTTCCCATTACACTTCCTACTTCCGTTGCAGTCATAATAACCGATAGTTAACCAGAGCAGACTTGCTGAAGTCTCATTGTCCTGTGTTATGGTCACCCAGGGCGATTTGTCATGAGGTGCTCTGACATCATAAAGCTACAGCATGGTGTCATCTGACATGAGAGCAAGCAATAGGATGCCTTTTTCATGGAATTGAAATGGGTAGCAGGCTAGACAGGATGTGCAGGTGAAGACAAAGATGGTAACATGAATAAACTCAGGCATTAGTTGACTTATGCATTTGTTTGAAGGTTTGGGTGATCATAATATTCTCGAGATCTCTATAGGTTAACTGATAGGGTTGCACAAGAATGAAGATGTTAGAATCTGTTATTCGTAGTTTTTATTATTACCTCTAGCTGTAGCATAAGCCTTCTTTCAAAACCTTATCAGATCACTTAATAGTTACTGCTGTACCATAACCTAAAAATTCTCAGTGAGAAAGATACCATGTCACAGGGCTAGCACTGAGATCTTTTTATTTATGTCCTAATATAGGTGCTGGAATGGTGTAGAGAGTAGTAGCAAAGTTTGGCTTTTGATTGAGAGAAGTATGCTAGGTTGGAAATAAAAGTCAGATTTGAGTTTGTAGTGAGCTGTGGATTTTCGCAGAGTTACAGACGCCATAGTACTCATTATTAGCACATTATAAAAATCTGTTTATTGTGTTGCATTAGTTTGGAGATATTCAAGTTCTGTTAATGGACTAACAGTGGACTTTTCCATCTGCAGATTATACTGAATGACCAGCAGAGGGAGTGATGCCGTAGACCATTTCTCTGCGATGCTGAGACCAAAAAAAAAAAGAAAGCGTCCTCCGCCTTCGGCTTCCATTATCAATTTACATGGTAGGTGAAACTCTCATTTAATCGCTTTGCTTGTCATTAGAAGGAGTTCATAGCATCTGACGGCTCTTGGCACCTTTGAGGCTGCAATGAGTTGTCTTCTGTTAGAGCGATTGACTTACTTTCAAATGGGGGAAGCTTATTTATCCTGCCTCCCTGCACTCTGTATGTGGCGCTCTGATACTCAACATGGAGTGCTCTTTCAGATACTCTGTGTTCTGGTCACTCCAGCCCACTTTCAAAAGGGGAGCCCAGTACTTTCAATGGTGCAGAGTACTTTCCCATTACACTTCCTACTTCCGTTGCAGTCATAATAACCGATAGTTAACCAGAGCAGACTTGCTGAAGTCTCATTGTCCTGTGTTATGGTCACCCAGGGCGATTTGTCATGAGGTGCTCTGACATCATAAAGCTACAGCATGGTGTCATCTGACATGAGAGCAAGCAATAGGATGCCTTTTTCATGGAATTGAAATGGGTAGCAGGCTAGACAGGATGTGCAGGTGAAGACAAAGATGGTAACATGAATAAACTCAGGCATTAGTTGACTTATGCATTTGTTTGAAGGTTTGGGTGATCATAATATTCTCGAGATCTCTATAGGTTAACTGATAGGGTTGCACAAGAATGAAGATGTTAGAATCTGTTATTCGTAGTTTTTATTATTACCTCTAGCTGTAGCATAAGCCTTCTTTCAAAACCTTATCAGATCACTTAATAGTTACTGCTGTACCATAACCTAAAAATTCTCAGTGAGAAAGATACCATGTCACAGGGCTAGCACTGAGATCTTTTTATTTATGTCCTAATATAGGTGCTGGAATGGTGTAGAGAGTAGTAGCAAAGTTTGGCTTTTGATTGAGAGAAGTATGCTAGGTTGGAAATAAAAGTCAGATTTGAGTTTGTAGTGAGCTGTGGATTTTCGCAGAGTTACAGACGCCATAGTACTCATTATTAGCACATTATAAAAATCTGTTTATTGTGTTGCATTAGTTTGGAGATATTCAAGTTCTGTTAATGGACTAACAGTGCACTTTTCCATCTGCAGATTATACTGAATGACCAGCAGAGGGAGTGATGCCGTAGACCATTTCTCTGCGATGCCGAGACCAAAAAAAAAAAGAAAGCGTCCTCAGCCTTCGGCTTCCATTATCAATTTACATGGTACGTGAAACTCTCATTTAATTGCTTTGCTTGTCATTAGAAGGAGTTCATAGCATCTGACGGCTCTTGGCACCTTTGAGGCTGCAATGAGTTGTCTTCTGTTAGAGCGATTGACTTGCTTTCAAATGGGGGAAGCTTATTTATCCTGCCTCCCTGCACTCTGTATGTGGCGCTCTGATACTCAACATGGAGTGCTCTTTCAGATACTCTGTGTTCTGGTCACTCCAGCCCACTTTCAAAAGGGGAGCCCAGTACTTTCAATGGTGCAGAGTACTTTCCCATTACACTTCCTACTTCCGTTGCAGTCATAATAACCGATAGTTAACCAGAGCAGACTTGCTGAAGTCTCATTGTCCTGTGTTATGGTCACCCAGGGCGATTTGTCATGAGGTGCTCTGACATCATAAAGCTACAGCATGGTGTCATCTGACATGAGAGCAAGCAATAGGATGCCTTTTTCATGGAATTGAAATGGGTAGCAGGCTAGACAGGATGTGCAGGTGAAGACAAAGATGGTAACATGAATAAACTCAGGCATTAGTTGACTTATGCATTTGTTTGAAGGTTTGGGTGATCATAATATTCTCGAGATCTCTATAGGTTAACTGATAGGGTTGCACAAGAATGAAGATGTTAGAATCTGTTATTCGTAGTTTTTATTATTACCTCTAGCTGTAGCATAAGCCTTCTTTCAAAACCTTATCAGATCACTTAATAGTTACTGCTGTACCATAACCTAAAAATTCTCAGTGAGAAAGATACCATGTCACAGGGCTAGCACTGAGATCTTTTTATTTATGTCCTAATATAGGTGCTGGAATGGTGTAGAGAGTAGTAGCAAAGTTTGGCTTTTGATTGAGAGAAGTATGCTAGGTTGGAAATAAAAGTCAGATTTGAGTTTGTAGTGAGCTGTGGATTTTCGCAGAGTTACAGACGCCATAGTACTCATTATTAGCACATTATAAAAATCTGTTTATTGTGTTGCATTAGTTTGGAGATATTCAAGTTCTGTTAATGGACTAACAGTGGACTTTTCCATCTGCAGATTATACTGAATGACCAGCAGAGGGAGTGATGCCGTAGACCATTTCTCTGCGATGCCGAGACCAAAAAAAAAAAGAAAGCGTCCTCAGCCTTCGGCTTCCATTATCAATTTACATGGTACGTGAAACTCTCATTTAATTGCTTTGCTTGTCATTAGAAGGAGTTCATAGCATCTGACGGCTCTTGGCACCTTTGAGGCTGCAATGAGTTGTCTTCTGTTAGAGCGATTGACTTGCTTTCAAATGGGGGAAGCTTATTTATCCTGCCTCCCTGCACTCTGTATGTGGCGCTCTGATACTCAACATGGAGTGCTCTTTCAGATACTCTGTGTTCTGGTCACTCCAGCCCACTTTCAAAAGGGGAGCCCAGTACTTTCAATGGTGCAGAGTACTTTCCCATTACACTTCCTACTTCCGTTGCAGTCATAATAACCGATAGTTAACCAGAGCAGACTTGCTGAAGTCTCATTGTCCTGTGTTATGGTCACCCAGGGCGATTTGTCATGAGGTGCTCTGACATCATAAAGCTACAGCATGGTGTCATCTGACATGAGAGCAAGCAATAGGATGCCTTTTTCATGGAATTGAAATGGGTAGCAGGCTAGACAGGATGTGCAGGTGAAGACAAAGATGGTAACATGAATAAACTCAGGCATTAGTTGACTTATGCATTTGTTTGAAGGTTTGGGTGATCATAATATTCTCGAGATCTCTATAGGTTAACTGATAGGGTTGCACAAGAATGAAGATGTTAGAATCTGTTATTCGTAGTTTTTATTATTACCTCTAGCTGTAGCATAAGCCTTCTTTCAAAACCTTATCAGATCACTTAATAGTTACTGCTGTACCATAACCTAAAAATTCTCAGTGAGAAAGATACCATGTCACAGGGCTAGCACTGAGATCTTTTTATTTATGTCCTAATATAGGTGCTGGAATGGTGTAGAGAGTAGTAGCAAAGTTTGGCTTTTGATTGAGAGAAGTATGCTAGGTTGGAAATAAAAGTCAGATTTGAGTTTGTAGTGAGCTGTGGATTTTCGCAGAGTTACAGACGCCATAGTACTCATTATTAGCACATTATAAAAATCTGTTTATTGTGTTGCATTAGTTTGGAGATATTCAAGTTCTGTTAATGGACTAACAGTGGACTTTTCCATCTGCAGATTATACTGAATGACCAGCAGAGGGAGTGATGCCGTAGACCATTTCTCTGCGATGCTGAGACCAAAAAAAAAAAGAAAGCGTCCTCCGCCTTCGGCTTCCATTATCAATTTACATGGTAGGTGAAACTCTCATTTAATCGCTTTGCTTGTCATTAGAAGGAGTTCATAGCATCTGACGGCTCTTGGCACCTTTGAGGCTGCAATGAGTTGTCTTCTGTTAGAGCGATTGACTTACTTTCAAATGGGGGAAGCTTATTTATCCTGCCTCCCTGCACTCTGTATGTGGCGCTCTGATACTCAACATGGAGTGCTCTTTCAGATACTCTGTGTTCTGGTCACTCCAGCCCACTTTCAAAAGGGGAGCCCAGTACTTTCAATGGTGCAGAGTACTTTCCCATTACACTTCCTACTTCCGTTGCAGTCATAATAACCGATAGTTAACCAGAGCAGACTTGCTGAAGTCTCATTGTCCTGTGTTATGGTCACCCAGGGCGATTTGTCATGAGGTGCTCTGACATCATAAAGCTACAGCATGGTGTCATCTGACATGAGAGCAAGCAATAGGATGCCTTTTTCATGGAATTGAAATGGGTAGCAGGCTAGACAGGATGTGCAGGTGAAGACAAAGATGGTAACATGAATAAACTCAGGCATTAGTTGACTTATGCATTTGTTTGAAGGTTTGGGTGATCATAATATTCTCGAGATCTCTATAGGTTAACTGATAGGGTTGCACAAGAATGAAGATGTTAGAATCTGTTATTCGTAGTTTTTATTATTACCTCTAGCTGTAGCATAAGCCTTCTTTCAAAACCTTATCAGATCACTTAATAGTTACTGCTGTACCATAACCTAAAAATTCTCAGTGAGAAAGATACCATGTCACAGGGCTAGCACTGAGATCTTTTTATTTATGTCCTAATATAGGTGCTGGAATGGTGTAGAGAGTAGTAGCAAAGTTTGGCTTTTGATTGAGAGAAGTATGCTAGGTTGGAAATAAAAGTCAGATTTGAGTTTGTAGTGAGCTGTGGATTTTCGCAGAGTTACAGACGCCATAGTACTCATTATTAGCACATTATAAAAATCTGTTTATTGTGTTGCATTAGTTTGGAGATATTCAAGTTCTGTTAATGGACTAACAGTGGACTTTTCCATCTGCAGATTATACTGAATGACCAGCAGAGGGAGTGATGCCGTAGACCATTTCTCTGCGATGCCGAGACCAAAAAAAAAAAGAAAGCGTCCTCAGCCTTCGGCTTCCATTATCAATTTACATGGTACGTGAAACTCTCATTTAATTGCTTTGCTTGTCATTAGAAGGAGTTCATAGCATCTGACGGCTCTTGGCACCTTTGAGGCTGCAATGAGTTGTCTTCTGTTAGAGCGATTGACTTGCTTTCAAATGGGGGAAGCTTATTTATCCTGCCTCCCTGCACTCTGTATGTGGCGCTCTGATACTCAACATGGAGTGCTCTTTCAGATACTCTGTGTTCTGGTCACTCCAGCCCACTTTCAAAAGGGGAGCCCAGTACTTTCAATGGTGCAGAGTACTTTCCCATTACACTTCCTACTTCCGTTGCAGTCATAATAACCGATAGTTAACCAGAGCAGACTTGCTGAAGTCTCATTGTCCTGTGTTATGGTCACCCAGGGCGATTTGTCATGAGGTGCTCTGACATCATAAAGCTACAGCATGGTGTCATCTGACATGAGAGCAAGCAATAGGATGCCTTTTTCATGGAATTGAAATGGGTAGCAGGCTAGACAGGATGTGCAGGTGAAGACAAAGATGGTAACATGAATAAACTCAGGCATTAGTTGACTTATGCATTTGTTTGAAGGTTTGGGTGATCATAATATTCTCGAGATCTCTATAGGTTAACTGATAGGGTTGCACAAGAATGAAGATGTTAGAATCTGTTATTCATAGTTTTTATTATTACCTCTAGCTGTAGCATAAGCCTTCTTTCAAAACCTTATCAGATCACTTAATAGTTACTGCTGTACCATAACCTAAAAATTCTCAGTGAGAAAGATACCATGTCACAGGGCTAGCACTGAGATCTTTTTATTTATGTCCTAATATAGGTGCTGGAATGGTGTAGAGAGTAGTAGCAAAGTTTGGCTTTTGATTGAGAGAAGTATGCTAGGTTGGAAATAAAAGTCAGATTTGAGTTTGTAGTGAGCTGTGGATTTTCGCAGAGTTACAGACGCCATAGTACTCATTATTAGCACATTATAAAAATCTGTTTATTGTGTTGCATTAGTTTGGAGATATTCAAGTTCTGTTAATGGACTAACAGTGGACTTTTCCATCTGCAGATTATACTGAATGACCAGCAGAGGGAGTGATGCCGTAGACCATTTCTCTGCGATGCCGAGACCAAAAAAAAAAAGAAAGCGTCCTCAGCCTTCGGCTTCCATTATCAATTTACATGGTACGTGAAACTCTCATTTAATTGCTTTGCTTGTCATTAGAAGGAGTTCATAGCATCTGACGGCTCTTGGCACCTTTGAGGCTGCAATGAGTTGTCTTCTGTTAGAGCGATTGACTTGCTTTCAAATGGGGGAAGCTTATTTATCCTGCCTCCCTGCACTCTGTATGTGGCGCTCTGATACTCAACATGGAGTGCTCTTTCAGATACTCTGTGTTCTGGTCACTCCAGCCCACTTTCAAAAGGGGAGCCCAGTACTTTCAATGGTGCAGAGTACTTTCCCATTACACTTCCTACTTCCGTTGCAGTCATAATAACCGATAGTTAACCAGAGCAGACTTGCTGAAGTCTCATTGTCCTGTGTTATGGTCACCCAGGGCGATTTGTCATGAGGTGCTCTGACATCATAAAGCTACAGCATGGTGTCATCTGACATGAGAGCAAGCAATAGGATGCCTTTTTCATGGAATTGAAATGGGTAGCAGGCTAGACAGGATGTGCAGGTGAAGACAAAGATGGTAACATGAATAAACTCAGGCATTAGTTGACTTATGCATTTGTTTGAAGGTTTGGGTGATCATAATATTCTCGAGATCTCTATAGGTTAACTGATAGGGTTGCACAAGAATGAAGATGTTAGAATCTGTTATTCGTAGTTTTTATTATTACCTCTAGCTGTAGCATAAGCCTTCTTTCAAAACCTTATCAGATCACTTAATAGTTACTGCTGTACCATAACCTAAAAATTCTCAGTGAGAAAGATACCATGTCACAGGGCTAGCACTGAGATCTTTTTATTTATGTCCTAATATAGGTGCTGGAATGGTGTAGAGAGTAGTAGCAAAGTTTGGCTTTTGATTGAGAGAAGTATGCTAGGTTGGAAATAAAAGTCAGATTTGAGTTTGTAGTGAGCTGTGGATTTTCGCAGAGTTACAGACGCCATAGTACTCATTATTAGCACATTATAAAAATCTGTTTATTGTGTTGCATTAGTTTGGAGATATTCAAGTTCTGTTAATGGACTAACAGTGGACTTTTCCATCTGCAGATTATACTGAATGACCAGCAGAGGGAGTGATGCCGTAGACCATTTCTCTGCGATGCTGAGACCAAAAAAAAAAAGAAAGCGTCCTCAGCCTTCGGCTTCCATTATCAATTTACATGGTAGGTGAAACTCTCATTTAATCGCTTTGCTTGTCATAAGAAGGAGTTCATAGCATCTGACGGCTCTTGGCACCTTTGAGGCTGCAATGAGTTGTCTTCTGTTAGAGCGATTGACTTACTTTCAAATGGGGGAAGCTTATTTATCCTGCCTCCCTGCACTCTGTATGTGGCGCTCTGATACTCAACATGGAGTGCTCTTTCAGATACTCTGTGTTCTGGTCACTCCAGCCCACTTTCAAAAGGGGAGCCCAGTACTTTCAATGGTGCAGAGTACTTTCCCATTACACTTCCTACTTCTGTTGCAGTCATAATAACCGATAGTTAACCAGAGCAGACTTGCTGAAGTCTCATTGTCCTGTGTTATGGTCACCGAGGGCGATTTGTCATGAGGTGCTCTGACATCATAAAGCTACAGCATGGTGTCATCTGACATGAGAGCAAGCAATAGGATGCCTTTTTCATGGAATTGAAATGGGTAGCAGGCTAGACAGGATGTGCAGGTGAAGACAAAGATGGTAACATGAATAAACTCAGGCATTAGTTGACTTATGCATTTGTTTGAAGGTTTGGGTGATCATAATATTCTCGAGATATCTATAGGTTAACTGATAGGGTTGCACAAGAATGAAGATGTTAGAATCTGTTATTCATAGTTTTTATTATTACCTCTAGCTGTAGCATAAGCCTTCTTTCAAAACCTTATCAGATCACTTAATAGTTACTGCTGTACCATAACCTAAAAATTCTCAGTGAGAAAGATACCATGTCACAGGGCTAGCACTGAGATCTTTTTATTTATGTCCTAATATAGGTGCTGGAATGGTGTAGAGAGTAGTAGCAAAGTTTGGCTTTTGATTGAGAGAAGTATGCTAGGTTGGAAATAAAAGTCAGATTTGAGTTTGTAGTGAGCTGTGGATTTTCGCAGAGTTACAGACGCCATAGTACTCATTATTAGCACATTATAAAAATCTGTTTATTGTGTTGCATTAGTTTGGAGATATTCAAGTTCTGTTAATGGACTAACAGTGGACTTTTCCATCTGCAGATTATACTGAATGACCAGCAGAGGGAGTGATGCCGTAGACCATTTCTCTGCGATGCTGAGACCAAAAAAAAAAAGAAAGCGTCCTCAGCCTTCGGCTTCCATTATCAATTTACATGGTAGGTGAAACTCTCATTTAATCGCTTTGCTTGTCATTAGAAGGAGTTCATAGCATCTGACGGCTCTTGGCACCTTTGAGGCTGCAATGAGTTGTCTTCTGTTAGAGCGATTGACTTACTTTCAAATGGGGGAAGCTTATTTATCCTGCCTCCCTGCACTCTGTATGTGGCGCTCTGATACTCAACATGGAGTGCTCTTTCAGATACTCTGTGTTCTGGTCACTCCAGCCCACTTTCAAAAGGGGAGCCCAGTACTTTCAATGGTGCAGAGTACTTTCCCATTACACTTCCTACTTCCGTTGCAGTCATAATAACCGATAGTTAACCAGAGCAGACTTGCTGAAGTCTCATTGTCCTGTGTTATGGTCACCCAGGGCGATTTGTCATGAGGTGCTCTGACATCATAAAGCTACAGCATGGTGTCATCTGACATGAGAGCAAGCAATAGGATGCCTTTTTCATGGAATTGAAATGGGTAGCAGGCTAGACAGGATGTGCAGGTGAAGACAAAGATGGTAACATGAATAAACTCAGGCATTAGTTGACTTATGCATTTGTTTGAAGGTTTGGGTGATCATAATATTCTCGAGATCTCTATAGGTTAACTGATAGGGTTGCACAAGAATGAAGATGTTAGAATCTGTTATTCGTAGTTTTTATTATTACCTCTAGCTGTAGCATAAGCCTTCTTTCAAAACCTTATCAGATCACTTAATAGTTACTGCTGTACCATAACCTAAAAATTCTCAGTGAGAAAGATACCATGTCACAGGGCTAGCACTGAGATCTTTTTATTTATGTCCTAATATAGGTGCTGGAATGGTGTAGAGAGTAGTAGCAAAGTTTGGCTTTTGATTGAGAGAAGTATGCTAGGTTGGAAATAAAAGTCAGATTTGAGTTTGTAGTGAGCTGTGGATTTTCGCAGAGTTACAGACGCCATAGTACTCATTATTAGCACATTATAAAAATCTGTTTATTGTGTTGCATTAGTTTGGAGATATTCAAGTTCTGTTAATGGACTAACAGTGGACTTTTCCATCTGCAGATTATACTGAATGACCAGCAGAGGGAGTGATGCCGTAGACCATTTCTCTGCGATGCTGAGACCAAAAAAAAAAAGAAAGCGTCCTCCGCCTTCGGCTTCCATTATCAATTTACATGGTAGGTGAAACTCTCATTTAATCGCTTTGCTTGTCATTAGAAGGAGTTCATAGCATCTGACGGCTCTTGGCACCTTTGAGGCTGCAATGAGTTGTCTTCTGTTAGAGCGATTGACTTACTTTCAAATGGGGGAAGCTTATTTATCCTGCCTCCCTGCACTCTGTATGTGGCGCTCTGATACTCAACATGGAGTGCTCTTTCAGATACTCTGTGTTCTGGTCACTCCAGCCCACTTTCAAAAGGGGAGCCCAGTACTTTCAATGGTGCAGAGTACTTTCCCATTACACTTCCTACTTCCGTTGCAGTCATAATAACCGATAGTTAACCAGAGCAGACTTGCTGAAGTCTCATTGTCCTGTGTTATGGTCACCCAGGGCGATTTGTCATGAGGTGCTCTGACATCATAAAGCTACAGCATGGTGTCATCTGACATGAGAGCAAGCAATAGGATGCCTTTTTCATGGAATTGAAATGGGTAGCAGGCTAGACAGGATGTGCAGGTGAAGACAAAGATGGTAACATGAATAAACTCAGGCATTAGTTGACTTATGCATTTGTTTGAAGGTTTGGGTGATCATAATATTCTCGAGATCTCTATAGGTTAACTGATAGGGTTGCACAAGAATGAAGATGTTAGAATCTGTTATTCGTAGTTTTTATTATTACCTCTAGCTGTAGCATAAGCCTTCTTTCAAAACCTTATCAGATCACTTAATAGTTACTGCTGTACCATAACCTAAAAATTCTCAGTGAGAAAGATACCATGTCACAGGGCTAGCACTGAGATCTTTTTATTTATGTCCTAATATAGGTGCTGGAATGGTGTAGAGAGTAGTAGCAAAGTTTGGCTTTTGATTGAGAGAAGTATGCTAGGTTGGAAATAAAAGTCAGATTTGAGTTTGTAGTGAGCTGTGGATTTTCGCAGAGTTACAGACGCCATAGTACTCATTATTAGCACATTATAAAAATCTGTTTATTGTGTTGCATTAGTTTGGAGATATTCAAGTTCTGTTAATGGACTAACAGTGCACTTTTCCATCTGCAGATTATACTGAATGACCAGCAGAGGGAGTGATGCCGTAGACCATTTCTCTGCGATGCCGAGACCAAAAAAAAAAAGAAAGCGTCCTCAGCCTTCGGCTTCCATTATCAATTTACATGGTACGTGAAACTCTCATTTAATTGCTTTGCTTGTCATTAGAAGGAGTTCATAGCATCTGACGGCTCTTGGCACCTTTGAGGCTGCAATGAGTTGTCTTCTGTTAGAGCGATTGACTTGCTTTCAAATGGGGGAAGCTTATTTATCCTGCCTCCCTGCACTCTGTATGTGGCGCTCTGATACTCAACATGGAGTGCTCTTTCAGATACTCTGTGTTCTGGTCACTCCAGCCCACTTTCAAAAGGGGAGCCCAGTACTTTCAATGGTGCAGAGTACTTTCCCATTACACTTCCTACTTCCGTTGCAGTCATAATAACCGATAGTTAACCAGAGCAGACTTGCTGAAGTCTCATTGTCCTGTGTTATGGTCACCCAGGGCGATTTGTCATGAGGTGCTCTGACATCATAAAGCTACAGCATGGTGTCATCTGACATGAGAGCAAGCAATAGGATGCCTTTTTCATGGAATTGAAATGGGTAGCAGGCTAGACAGGATGTGCAGGTGAAGACAAAGATGGTAACATGAATAAACTCAGGCATTAGTTGACTTATGCATTTGTTTGAAGGTTTGGGTGATCATAATATTCTCGAGATCTCTATAGGTTAACTGATAGGGTTGCACAAGAATGAAGATGTTAGAATCTGTTATTCATAGTTTTTATTATTACCTCTAGCTGTAGCATAAGCCTTCTTTCAAAACCTTATCAGATCACTTAATAGTTACTGCTGTACCATAACCTAAAAATTCTCAGTGAGAAAGATACCATGTCACAGGGCTAGCACTGAGATCTTTTTATTTATGTCCTAATATAGGTGCTGGAATGGTGTAGAGAGTAGTAGCAAAGTTTGGCTTTTGATTGAGAGAAGTATGCTAGGTTGGAAATAAAAGTCAGATTTGAGTTTGTAGTGAGCTGTGGATTTTCGCAGAGTTACAGACGCCATAGTACTCATTATTAGCACATTATAAAAATCTGTTTATTGTGTTGCATTAGTTTGGAGATATTCAAGTTCTGTTAATGGACTAACAGTGGACTTTTCCATCTGCAGATTATACTGAATGACCAGCAGAGGGAGTGATGCCGTAGACCATTTCTCTGCGATGCCGAGACCAAAAAAAAAAAGAAAGCGTCCTCAGCCTTCGGCTTCCATTATCAATTTACATGGTACGTGAAACTCTCATTTAATTGCTTTGCTTGTCATTAGAAGGAGTTCATAGCATCTGACGGCTCTTGGCACCTTTGAGGCTGCAATGAGTTGTCTTCTGTTAGAGCGATTGACTTGCTTTCAAATGGGGGAAGCTTATTTATCCTGCCTCCCTGCACTCTGTATGTGGCGCTCTGATACTCAACATGGAGTGCTCTTTCAGATACTCTGTGTTCTGGTCACTCCAGCCCACTTTCAAAAGGGGAGCCCAGTACTTTCAATGGTGTAGAGTACTTTCCCATTACACTTCCTACTTCCGTTGCAGTCATAATAACCGATAGTTAACCAGAGCAGACTTGCTGAAGTCTCATTGTCCTGTGTTATGGTCACCCAGGGCGATTTGTCATGAGGTGCTCTGACATCATAAAGCTACAGCATGGTGTCATCTGACATGAGAGCAAGCAATAGGATGCCTTTTTCATGGAATTGAAATGGGTAGCAGGCTAGACAGGATGTGCAGGTGAAGACAAAGATGGTAACATGAATAAACTCAGGCATTAGTTGACTTATGCATTTGTTTGAAGGTTTGGGTGATCATAATATTCTCGAGATCTCTATAGGTTAACTGATAGGGTTGCACAAGAATGAAGATGTTAGAATCTGTTATTCGTAGTTTTTATTATTACCTCTAGCTGTAGCATAAGCCTTCTTTCAAAACCTTATCAGATCACTTAATAGTTACTGCTGTACCATAACCTAAAAATTCTCAGTGAGAAAGATACCATGTCACAGGGCTAGCACTGAGATCTTTTTATTTATGTCCTAATATAGGTGCTGGAATGGTGTAGAGAGTAGTAGCAAAGTTTGGCTTTTGATTGAGAGAAGTATGCTAGGTTGGAAATAAAAGTCAGATTTTAGTTTGTAGTGAGCTGTGGATTTTCGCAGAGTTACAGACGCCATAGTACTCATTATTAGCACATTATAAAAATCTGTTTATTGTGTTGCATTAGTTTGGAGATATTCAAGTTCTGTTAATGGACTAACAGTGGACTTTTCCATCTGCAGATTATACTGAATGACCAGCAGAGGGAGTGATGCCGTAGACCATTTCTCTGCGATGCTGAGACCAAAAAAAAAAAGAAAGCGTCCTCAGCCTTCGGCTTCCATTATCAATTTACATGGTAGGTGAAACTCTCATTTAATCGCTTTGCTTGTCATAAGAAGGAGTTCATAGCATCTGACGGCTCTTGGCACCTTTGAGGCTGCAATGAGTTGTCTTCTGTTAGAGCGATTGACTTACTTTCAAATGGGGGAAGCTTATTTATCCTGCCTCCCTGCACTCTGTATGTGGCGCTCTGATACTCAACATGGAGTGCTCTTTCAGATACTCTGTGTTCTGGTCACTCCAGCCCACTTTCAAAAGGGGAGCCCAGTACTTTCAATGGTGCAGAGTACTTTCCCATTACACTTCCTACTTCTGTTGCAGTCATAATAACCGATAGTTAACCAGAGCAGACTTGCTGAAGTCTCATTGTCCTGTGTTATGGTCACCGAGGGCGATTTGTCATGAGGTGCTCTGACATCATAAAGCTACAGCATGGTGTCATCTGACATGAGAGCAAGCAATAGGATGCCTTTTTCATGGAATTGAAATGGGTAGCAGGCTAGACAGGATGTGCAGGTGAAGACAAAGATGGTAACATGAATAAACTCAGGCATTAGTTGACTTATGCATTTGTTTGAAGGTTTGGGTGATCATAATATTCTCGAGATATCTATAGGTTAACTGATAGGGTTGCACAAGAATGAAGATGTTAGAATCTGTTATTCATAGTTTTTATTATTACCTCTAGCTGTAGCATAAGCCTTCTTTCAAAACCTTATCAGATCACTTAATAGTTACTGCTGTACCATAACCTAAAAATTCTCAGTGAGAAAGATACCATGTCACAGGGCTAGCACTGAGATCTTTTTATTTATGTCCTAATATAGGTGCTGGAATGGTGTAGAGAGTAGTAGCAAAGTTTGGCTTTTGATTGAGAGAAGTATGCTAGGTTGGAAATAAAAGTCAGATTTGAGTTTGTAGTGAGCTGTGGATTTTCGCAGAGTTACAGACGCCATAGTACTCATTATTAGCACATTATAAAAATCTGTTTATTGTGTTGCATTAGTTTGGAGATATTCAAGTTCTGTTAATGGACTAACAGTGGACTTTTCCATCTGCAGATTATACTGAATGACCAGCAGAGGGAGTGATGCCGTAGACCATTTCTCTGCGATGCTGAGACCAAAAAAAAAAAGAAAGCGTCCTCAGCCTTCGGCTTCCATTATCAATTTACATGGTAGGTGAAACTCTCATTTAATCGCTTTGCTTGTCATTAGAAGGAGTTCATAGCATCTGACGGCTCTTGGCACCTTTGAGGCTGCAATGAGTTGTCTTCTGTTAGAGCGATTGACTTACTTTCAAATGGGGGAAGCTTATTTATCCTGCCTCCCTGCACTCTGTATGTGGCGCTCTGATACTCAACATGGAGTGCTCTTTCAGATACTCTGTGTTCTGGTCACTCCAGCCCACTTTCAAAAGGGGAGCCCAGTACTTTCAATGGTGCAGAGTACTTTCCCATTACACTTCCTACTTCCGTTGCAGTCATAATAACCGATAGTTAACCAGAGCAGACTTGCTGAAGTCTCATTGTCCTGTGTTATGGTCACCCAGGGCGATTTGTCATGAGGTGCTCTGACATCATAAAGCTACAGCATGGTGTCATCTGACATGAGAGCAAGCAATAGGATGCCTTTTTCATGGAATTGAAATGGGTAGCAGGCTAGACAGGATGTGCAGGTGAAGACAAAGATGGTAACATGAATAAACTCAGGCATTAGTTGACTTATGCATTTGTTTGAAGGTTTGGGTGATCATAATATTCTCGAGATCTCTATAGGTTAACTGATAGGGTTGCACAAGAATGAAGATGTTAGAATCTGTTATTCGTAGTTTTTATTATTACCTCTAGCTGTAGCATAAGCCTTCTTTCAAAACCTTATCAGATCACTTAATAGTTACTGCTGTACCATAACCTAAAAATTCTCAGTGAGAAAGATACCATGTCACAGGGCTAGCACTGAGATCTTTTTATTTATGTCCTAATATAGGTGCTGGAATGGTGTAGAGAGTAGTAGCAAAGTTTGGCTTTTGATTGAGAGAAGTATGCTAGGTTGGAAATAAAAGTCAGATTTGAGTTTGTAGTGAGCTGTGGATTTTCGCAGAGTTACAGACGCCATAGTACTCATTATTAGCACATTATAAAAATCTGTTTATTGTGTTGCATTAGTTTGGAGATATTCAAGTTCTGTTAATGGACTAACAGTGGACTTTTCCATCTGCAGATTATACTGAATGACCAGCAGAGGGAGTGATGCCGTAGACCATTTCTCTGCGATGCCGAGACCAAAAAAAAAAAGAAAGCGTCCTCAGCCTTCGGCTTCCATTATCAATTTACATGGTACGTGAAACTCTCATTTAATTGCTTTGCTTGTCATTAGAAGGAGTTCATAGCATCTGACGGCTCTTGGCACCTTTGAGGCTGCAATGAGTTGTCTTCTGTTAGAGCGATTGACTTGCTTTCAAATGGGGGAAGCTTATTTATCCTGCCTCCCTGCACTCTGTATGTGGCGCTCTGATACTCAACATGGAGTGCTCTTTCAGATACTCTGTGTTCTGGTCACTCCAGCCCACTTTCAAAAGGGGAGCCCAGTACTTTCAATGGTGCAGAGTACTTTCCCATTACACTTCCTACTTCCGTTGCAGTCATAATAACCGATAGTTAACCAGAGCAGACTTGCTGAAGTCTCATTGTCCTGTGTTATGGTCACCCAGGGCGATTTGTCATGAGGTGCTCTGACATCATAAAGCTACAGCATGGTGTCATCTGACATGAGAGCAAGCAATAGGATGCCTTTTTCATGGAATTGAAATGGGTAGCAGGCTAGACAGGATGTGCAGGTGAAGACAAAGATGGTAACATGAATAAACTCAGGCATTAGTTGACTTATGCATTTGTTTGAAGGTTTGGGTGATCATAATATTCTCGAGATCTCTATAGGTTAACTGATAGGGTTGCACAAGAATGAAGATGTTAGAATCTGTTATTCGTAGTTTTTATTATTACCTCTAGCTGTAGCATAAGCCTTCTTTCAAAACCTTATCAGATCACTTAATAGTTACTGCTGTACCATAACCTAAAAATTCTCAGTGAGAAAGATACCATGTCACAGGGCTAGCACTGAGATCTTTTTATTTATGTCCTAATATAGGTGCTGGAATGGTGTAGAGAGTAGTAGCAAAGTTTGGCTTTTGATTGAGAGAAGTATGCTAGCTTGGAAATAAAAGTCAGATTTGAGTTTGTAGTGAGCTGTGGATTTTCGCAGAGTTACAGACGCCATAGTACTCATTATTAGCACATTATAAAAATCTGTTTCTTGTGTTGCATTAGTTTGGAGATATTCAAGTTCTGTTAATGGACTAACAGTGGACTTTTCCATCTGCAGATTATACTGAATGACCAGCAGAGGGAGTGATGCCGTAGACCATTTCTCTGCGATGCTGAGACCAAAAAAAAAAAGAAAGCGTCCTCAGCCTTCGGCTTCCATTATCAATTTACATGGTAGGTGAAACTCCCATTTAATCGCTTTGCTTGTCATTAGAAGGAGTTCATAGCATCTGACGGCTCTTGGCACCTTTGAGGCTGCAATGAGTTGTCTTCTGTTAGAGCGATTGACTTACTTTCAAATGGGGGAAGCTTATTTATCCTGCCTCCCTGCACTCTGTATGTGGCGCTCTGATACTCAACATGGAGTGCTCTTTCAGATACTCTGTGTTCTGGTCACTCCAGCCCACTTTCAAAAGGGGAGCCCAGTACTTTCAATGGTGCAGAGTACTTTCCCATTACACTTCCTACTTCTGTTGCAGTCATAATAACCGATAGTTAACCAGAGCAGACTTGCTGAAGTCTCATTGTCCTGTGTTATGGTCACCCAGGGCGATTTGTCATGAGGTGCTCTGACATCATAAAGCTACAGCATGGTGTCATCTGACATGAGAGCAAGCAATAGGATGCCTTTTTCATGGAATTGAAATGGGTAGCAGGCTAGACAGGATGTGCAGGTGAAGACAAAGATGGTAACATGAATAAACTCAGGCATTAGTTGACTTATGCATTTGTTTGAAGGTTTGGGTGATCATAATATTCTCGAGATATCTATAGGTTAACTGATAGGGTTGCACAAGAATGAAGATGTTAGAATCTGTTATTCATAGTTTTTATTATTACCTCTAGCTGTAGCATAAGCCTTCTTTCAAAACCTTATCAGATCACTTAATAGTTACTGCTGTACCATAACCTAAAAATTCTCAGTGAGAAAGATACCATGTCACAGGGCTAGCACTGAGATCTTTTTATTTATGTCCTAATATAGGTGCTGGAATGGTGTAGAGAGTAGTAGCAAAGTTTGGCTTTTGATTGAGAGAAGTATGCTAGGTTGGAAATAAAAGTCAGATTTGAGTTTGTAGTGAGCTGTGGATTTTCGCAGAGTTACAGACGCCATAGTACTCATTATTAGCACATTATAAAAATCTGTTTATTGTGTTGCATTAGTTTGGAGATATTCAAGTTCTGTTAATGGACTAACAGTGGACTTTTCCATCTGCAGATTATACTGAATGACCAGCAGAGGGAGTGATGCCGTAGACCATTTCTCTGCGATGCCGAGACCAAAAAAAAAAAGAAAGCGTCCTCAGCCTTCGGCTTCCATTATCAATTTACATGGTACGTGAAACTCTCATTTAATTGCTTTGCTTGTCATTAGAAGGAGTTCATAGCATCTGACGGCTCTTGGCACCTTTGAGGCTGCAATGAGTTGTCTTCTGTTAGAGCGATTGACTTGCTTTCAAATGGGGGAAGCTTATTTATCCTGCCTCCCTGCACTCTGTATGTGGCGCTCTGATACTCAACATGGAGTGCTCTTTCAGATACTCTGTGTTCTGGTCACTCCAGCCCACTTTCAAAAGGGGAGCCCAGTACTTTCAATGGTGCAGAGTACTTTCCCATTACACTTCCTACTTCCGTTGCAGTCATAATAACCGATAGTTAACCAGAGCAGACTTGCTGAAGTCTCATTGTCCTGTGTTATGGTCACCCAGGGCGATTTGTCATGAGGTGCTCTGACATCATAAAGCTACAGCATGGTGTCATCTGACATGAGAGCAAGCAATAGGATGCCTTTTTCATGGAATTGAAATGGGTAGCAGGCTAGACAGGATGTGCAGGTGAAGACAAAGATGGTAACATGAATAAACTCAGGCATTAGTTGACTTATGCATTTGTTTGAAGGTTTGGGTGATCATAATATTCTCGAGATCTCTATAGGTTAACTGATAGGGTTGCACAAGAATGAAGATGTTAGAATCTGTTATTCGTAGTTTTTATTATTACCTCTAGCTGTAGCATAAGCCTTCTTTCAAAACCTTATCAGATCACTTAATAGTTACTGCTGTACCATAACCTAAAAATTCTCAGTGAGAAAGATACCATGTCACAGGGCTAGCACTGAGATCTTTTTATTTATGTCCTAATATAGGTGCTGGAATGGTGTAGAGAGTAGTAGCAAAGTTAGGCTTTTGATTGAGAGAAGTATGCTAGGTTGGAAATAAAAGTCAGATTTGAGTTTGTAGTGAGCTGTGGATTTTCGCAGAGTTACAGACGCCATAGTACTCATTATTAGCACATTATAAAAATCTGTTTATTGTGTTGCATTAGTTTGGAGATATTCAAGTTCTGTTAATGGACTAACAGTGGACTTTTCCATCTGCAGATTATACTGAATGACCAGCAGAGGGAGTGATGCCGTAGACCATTTCTCTGCGATGCTGAGACCAAAAAAAAAAAGAAAGCGTCCTCAGCCTTCGGCTTCCATTATCAATTTACATGGTAGGTGAAACTCTCATTTAATCGCTTTGCTTGTCATTAGAAGGAGTTCATAGCATCTGACGGCTCTTGGCACCTTTGAGGCTGCAATGAGTTGTCTTCTGTTAGAGCGATTGACTTACTTTCAAATGGGGGAAGCTTATTTATCCTGCCTCCCTGCACTCTGTATGTGGCGCTCTGATACTCAACATGGAGTGCTCTTTCAGATACTCTGTGTTCTGGTCACTCCAGCCCACTTTCAAAAGGGGAGCCCAGTACTTTCAATGGTGCAGAGTACTTTCCCATTACACTTCCTACTTCCGTTGCAGTCATAATAACCGATAGTTAACCAGAGCAGACTTGCTGAAGTCTCATTGTCCTGTGTTATGGTCACCCAGGGCGATTTGTCATGAGGTGCTCTGACATCATAAAGCTACAGCATGGTGTCATCTGACATGAGAGCAAGCAATAGGATGCCTTTTTCATGGAATTGAAATGGGTAGCAGGCTAGACAGGATGTGCAGGTGAAGACAAAGATGGTAACATGAATAAACTCAGGCATTAGTTGACTTATGCATTTGTTTGAAGGTTTGGGTGATCATAATATTCTCGAGATCTCTATAGGTTAACTGATAGGGTTGCACAAGAATGAAGATGTTAGAATCTGTTATTCGTAGTTTTTATTATTACCTCTAGCTGTAGCATAAGCCTTCTTTCAAAACCTTATCAGATCACTTAATAGTTACTGCTGTACCATAACCTAAAAATTCTCAGTGAGAAAGATACCATGTCACAGGGCTAGCACTGAGATCTTTTTATTTATGTCCTAATATAGGTGCTGGAATGGTGTAGAGAGTAGTAGCAAAGTTTGGCTTTTGATTGAGAGAAGTATGCTAGGTTGGAAATAAAAGTCAGATTTGAGTTTGTAGTGAGCTGTGGATTTTCGCAGAGTTACAGACGCCATAGTACTCATTATTAGCACATTATAAAAATCTGTTTATTGTGTTGCATTAGTTTGGAGATATTCAAGTTCTGTTAATGGACTAACAGTGCACTTTTCCATCTGCAGATTATACTGAATGACCAGCAGAGGGAGTGATGCCGTAGACCATTTCTCTGCGATGCCGAGACCAAAAAAAAAAAAAAAGCGTCCTCAGCCTTCGGCTTCCATTATCAATTTACATGGTACGTGAAACTCTCATTTAATTGCTTTGCTTGTCATTAGAAGGAGTTCATAGCATCTGACGGCTCTTGGCACCTTTGAGGCTGCAATGAGTTGTCTTCTGTTAGAGCGATTGACTTGCTTTCAAATGGGGGAAGCTTATTTATCCTGCCTCCCTGCACTCTGTATGTGGCGCTCTGATACTCAACATGGAGTGCTCTTTCAGATACTCTGTGTTCTGGTCACTCCAGCCCACTTTCAAAAGGGGAGCCCAGTACTTTCAATGGTGCAGAGTACTTTCCCATTACACTTCCTACTTCCGTTGCAGTCATAATAACCGATAGTTAACCAGAGCAGACTTGCTGAAGTCTCATTGTCCTGTGTTATGGTCACCCAGGGCGATTTGTCATGAGGTGCTCTGACATCATAAAGCTACAGCATGGTGTCATCTGACATGAGAGCAAGCAATAGGATGCCTTTTTCATGGAATTGAAATGGGTAGCAGGCTAGACAGGATGTGCAGGTGAAGACAAAGATGGTAACATGAATAAACTCAGGCATTAGTTGACTTATGCATTTGTTTGAAGGTTTGGGTGATCATAATATTCTCGAGATCTCTATAGGTTAACTGATAGGGTTGCACAAGAATGAAGATGTTAGAATCTGTTATTCGTAGTTTTTATTATTACCTCTAGCTGTAGCATAAGCCTTCTTTCAAAACCTTATCAGATCACTTAATAGTTACTGCTGTACCATAACCTAAAAATTCTCAGTGAGAAAGATACCATGTCACAGGGCTAGCACTGAGATCTTTTTATTTATGTCCTAATATAGGTGCTGGAATGGTGTAGAGAGTAGTAGCAAAGTTTGGCTTTTGATTGAGAGAAGTATGCTAGGTTGGAAATAAAAGTCAGATTTGAGTTTGTAGTGAGCTGTGGATTTTCGCAGAGTTACAGACGCCATAGTACTCATTATTAGCACATTATAAAAATCTGTTTATTGTGTTGCATTAGTTTGGAGATATTCAAGTTCTGTTAATGGACTAACAGTGGACTTTTCCATCTGCAGATTATACTGAATGACCAGCAGAGGGAGTGATGCCGTAGACCATTTCTCTGCGATGCCGAGACCAAAAAAAAAAAGAAAGCGTCCTCAGCCTTCGGCTTCCATTATCAATTTACATGGTACGTGAAACTCTCATTTAATTGCTTTGCTTGTCATTAGAAGGAGTTCATAGCATCTGACGGCTCTTGGCACCTTTGAGGCTGCAATGAGTTGTCTTCTGTTAGAGCGATTGACTTGCTTTCAAATGGGGGAAGCTTATTTATCCTGCCTCCCTGCACTCTGTATGTGGCGCTCTGATACTCAACATGGAGTGCTCTTTCAGATACTCTGTGTTCTGGTCACTCCAGCCCACTTTCAAAAGGGGAGCCCAGTACTTTCAATGGTGCAGAGTACTTTCCCATTACACTTCCTACTTCCGTTGCAGTCATAATAACCGATAGTTAACCAGAGCAGACTTGCTGAAGTCTCATTGTCCTGTGTTATGGTCACCCAGGGCGATTTGTCATGAGGTGCTCTGACATCATAAAGCTACAGCATGGTGTCATCTGACATGAGAGCAAGCAATAGGATGCCTTTTTCATGGAATTGAAATGGGTAGCAGGCTAGACAGGATGTGCAGGTGAAGACAAAGATGGTAACATGAATAAACTCAGGCATTAGTTGACTTATGCATTTGTTTGAAGGTTTGGGTGATCATAATATTCTCGAGATCTCTATAGGTTAACTGATAGGGTTGCACAAGAATGAAGATGTTAGAATCTGTTATTCGTAGTTTTTATTATTACCTCTAGCTGTAGCATAAGCCTTCTTTCAAAACCTTATCAGATCACTTAATAGTTACTGCTGTACCATAACCTAAAAATTCTCAGTGAGAAAGATACCTTGTCACAGGGCTAGCACTGAGATCTTTTTATTTATGTCCTAATATAGGTGCTGGAATGGTGTAGAGAGTAGTAGCAAAGTTTGGCTTTTGATTGAGAGAAGTATGCTAGGTTGGAAATAAAAGTCAGATTTGAGTTTGTAGTGAGCTGTGGATTTTCGCAGAGTTACAGACGCCATAGTACTCATTATTAGCACATTATAAAAATCTGTTTATTGTGTTGCATTAGTTTGGAGATATTCAAGTTCTGTTAATGGACTAACAGTGGACTTTTCCATCTGCAGATTATACTGAATGACCAGCAGAGGGAGTGATGCCGTAGACCATTTCTCTGCGATGCTGAGACCAAAAAAAAAAAGAAAGCGTCCTCAGCCTTCGGCTTCCATTATCAATTTACATGGTAGGTGAAACTCTCATTTAATCGCTTTGCTTGTCATTAGAAGGAGTTCATAGCATCTGACGGCTCTTGGCACCTTTGAGGCTGCAATGAGTTGTCTTCTGTTAGAGCGATTGACTTACTTTCAAATGGGGGAAGCTTATTTATCCTGCCTCCCTGCACTCTGTATGTGGCGCTCTGATACTCAACATGGAGTGCTCTTTCAGATACTCTGTGTTCTGGTCACTCCAGCCCACTTTCAAAAGGGGAGCCCAGTACTTTCAATGGTGCAGAGTACTTTCCCATTACACTTCCTACTTCCGTTGCAGTCATAATAACCGATAGTTAACCAGAGCAGACTTGCTGAAGTCTCATTGTCCTGTGTTATGGTCACCCAGGGCGATTTGTCATGAGGTGCTCTGACATCATAAAGCTACAGCATGGTGTCATCTGACATGAGAGCAAGCAATAGGATGCCTTTTTCATGGAATTGAAATGGGTAGCAGGCTAGACAGGATGTGCAGGTGAAGACAAAGATGGTAACATGAATAAACTCAGGCATTAGTTGACTTATGCATTTGTTTGAAGGTTTGGGTGATCATAATATTCTCGAGATCTCTATAGGTTAACTGATAGGGTTGCACAAGAATGAAGATGTTAGAATCTGTTATTCGTAGTTTTTATTATTACCTCTAGCTGTAGCATAAGCCTTCTTTCAAAACCTTATCAGATCACTTAATAGTTACTGCTGTACCATAACCTAAAAATTCTCAGTGAGAAAGATACCATGTCACAGGGCTAGCACTGAGATCTTTTTATTTATGTCCTAATATAGGTGCTGGAATGGTGTAGAGAGTAGTAGCAAAGTTTGGCTTTTGATTGAGAGAAGTATGCTAGGTTGGAAATAAAAGTCAGATTTGAGTTTGTAGTGAGCTGTGGATTTTCGCAGAGTTACAGACGCCATAGTACTCATTATTAGCACATTATAAAAATCTGTTTATTGTGTTGCATTAGTTTGGAGATATTCAAGTTCTGTTAATGGACTAACAGTGCACTTTTCCATCTGCAGATTATACTGAATGACCAGCAGAGGGAGTGATGCCGTAGACCATTTCTCTGCGATGCCGAGACCAAAAAAAAAAAAAAAGCGTCCTCAGCCTTCGGCTTCCATTATCAATTTACATGGTACGTGAAACTCTCATTTAATTGCTTTGCTTGTCATTAGAAGGAGTTCATAGCATCTGACGGCTCTTGGCACCTTTGAGGCTGCAATGAGTTGTCTTCTGTTAGAGCGATTGACTTGCTTTCAAATGGGGGAAGCTTATTTATCCTGCCTCCCTGCACTCTGTATGTGGCGCTCTGATACTCAACATGGAGTGCTCTTTCAGATACTCTGTGTTCTGGTCACTCCAGCCCACTTTCAAAAGGGGAGCCCAGTACTTTCAATGGTGCAGAGTACTTTCCCATTACACTTCCTACTTCCGTTGCAGTCATAATAACCGATAGTTAACCAGAGCAGACTTGCTGAAGTCTCATTGTCCTGTGTTATGGTCACCCAGGGCGATTTGTCATGAGGTGCTCTGACATCATAAAGCTACAGCATGGTGTCATCTGACATGAGAGCAAGCAATAGGATGCCTTTTTCATGGAATTGAAATGGGTAGCAGGCTAGACAGGATGTGCAGGTGAAGACAAAGATGGTAACATGAATAAACTCAGGCATTAGTTGACTTATGCATTTGTTTGAAGGTTTGGGTGATCATAATATTCTCGAGATCTCTATAGGTTAACTGATAGGGTTGCACAAGAATGAAGATGTTAGAATCTGTTATTCGTAGTTTTTATTATTACCTCTAGCTGTAGCATAAGCCTTCTTTCAAAACCTTATCAGATCACTTAATAGTTACTGCTGTACCATAACCTTAAAAATTCTCAGTGAGAAAGATACCATGTCACAGGGCTAGCACTGAGATCTTTTTATTTATGTCCTAATATAGGTGCTGGAATGGTGTAGAGAGTAGTAGCAAAGTTTGGCTTTTGATTGAGAGAAGTATGCTAGGTTGGAAATAAAAGTCAGATTTGAGTTTGTAGTGAGCTGTGGATTTTCGCAGAGTTACAGACGCCATAGTACTCATTATTAGCACATTATAAAAATCTGTTTATTGTGTTGCATTAGTTTGGAGATATTCAAGTTCTGTTAATGGACTAACAGTGGACTTTTCCATCTGCAGATTATACTGAATGACCAGCAGAGGGAGTGATGCCGTAGACCATTTCTCTGCGATGCCGAGACCAAAAAAAAAAAGAAAGCGTCCTCAGCCTTCGGCTTCCATTATCAATTTACATGGTACGTGAAACTCTCATTTAATTGCTTTGCTTGTCATTAGAAGGAGTTCATAGCATCTGACGGCTCTTGGCACCTTTGAGGCTGCAATGAGTTGTCTTCTGTTAGAGCGATTGACTTGCTTTCAAATGGGGGAAGCTTATTTATCCTGCCTCCCTGCACTCTGTATGTGGCGCTCTGATACTCAACATGGAGTGCTCTTTCAGATACTCTGTGTTCTGGTCACTCCAGCCCACTTTCAAAAGGGGAGCCCAGTACTTTCAATGGTGCAGAGTACTTTCCCATTACACTTCCTACTTCCGTTGCAGTCATAATAACCGATAGTTAACCAGAGCAGACTTGCTGAAGTCTCATTGTCCTGTGTTATGGTCACCCAGGGCGATTTGTCATGAGGTGCTCTGACATCATAAAGCTACAGCATGGTGTCATCTGACATGAGAGCAAGCAATAGGATGCCTTTTTCATGGAATTGAAATGGGTAGCAGGCTAGACAGGATGTGCAGGTGAAGACAAAGATGGTAACATGAATAAACTCAGGCATTAGTTGACTTATGCATTTGTTTGAAGGTTTGGGTGATCATAATATTCTCGAGATCTCTATAGGTTAACTGATAGGGTTGCACAAGAATGAAGATGTTAGAATCTGTTATTCGTAGTTTTTATTATTACCTCTAGCTGTAGCATAAGCCTTCTTTCAAAACCTTATCAGATCACTTAATAGTTACTGCTGTACCATAACCTAAAAATTCTCAGTGAGAAAGATACCTTGTCACAGGGCTAGCACTGAGATCTTTTTATTTATGTCCTAATATAGGTGCTGGAATGGTGTAGAGAGTAGTAGCAAAGTTTGGCTTTTGATTGAGAGAAGTATGCTAGGTTGGAAATAAAAGTCAGATTTGAGTTTGTAGTGAGCTGTGGATTTTCGCAGAGTTACAGACGCCATAGTACTCATTATTAGCACATTATAAAAATCTGTTTATTGTGTTGCATTAGTTTGGAGATATTCAAGTTCTGTTAATGGACTAACAGTGGACTTTTCCATCTGCAGATTATACTGAATGACCAGCAGAGGGAGTGATGCCGTAGACCATTTCTCTGCGATGCTGAGACCAAAAAAAAAAAGAAAGCGTCCTCAGCCTTCGGCTTCCATTATCAATTTACATGGTAGGTGAAACTCTCATTTAATCGCTTTGCTTGTCATTAGAAGGAGTTCATAGCATCTGACGGCTCTTGGCACCTTTGAGGCTGCAATGAGTTGTCTTCTGTTAGAGCGATTGACTTACTTTCAAATGGGGGAAGCTTATTTATCCTGCCTCCCTGCACTCTGTATGTGGCGCTCTGATACTCAACATGGAGTGCTCTTTCAGATACTCTGTGTTCTGGTCACTCCAGCCCACTTTCAAAAGGGGAGCCCAGTACTTTCAATGGTGCAGAGTACTTTCCCATTACACTTCCTACTTCCGTTGCAGTCATAATAACCGATAGTTAACCAGAGCAGACTTGCTGAAGTCTCATTGTCCTGTGTTATGGTCACCCAGGGCGATTTGTCATGAGGTGCTCTGACATCATAAAGCTACAGCATGGTGTCATCTGACATGAGAGCAAGCAATAGGATGCCTTTTTCATGGAATTGAAATGGGTAGCAGGCTAGACAGGATGTGCAGGTGAAGACAAAGATGGTAACATGAATAAACTCAGGCATTAGTTGACTTATGCATTTGTTTGAAGGTTTGGGTGATCATAATATTCTCGAGATCTCTATAGGTTAACTGATAGGGTTGCACAAGAATGAAGATGTTAGAATCTGTTATTCGTAGTTTTTATTATTACCTCTAGCTGTAGCATAAGCCTTCTTTCAAAACCTTATCAGATCACTTAATAGTTACTGCTGTACCATAACCTAAAAATTCTCAGTGAGAAAGATACCATGTCACAGGGCTAGCACTGAGATCTTTTTATTTATGTCCTAATATAGGTGCTGGAATGGTGTAGAGAGTAGTAGCAAAGTTAGGCTTTTGATTGAGAGAAGTATGCTAGGTTGGAAATAAAAGTCAGATTTGAGTTTGTAGTGAGCTGTGGATTTTCGCAGAGTTACAGACGCCATAGTACTCATTATTAGCACATTATAAAAATCTGTTTATTGTGTTGCATTAGTTTGGAGATATTCAAGTTCTGTTAATGGACTAACAGTGGACTTTTCCATCTGCAGATTATACTGAATGACCAGCAGAGGGAGTGATGCCGTAGACCATTTCTCTGCGATGCTGAGACCAAAAAAAAAAAGAAAGCGTCCTCAGCCTTCGGCTTCCATTATCAATTTACATGGTAGGTGAAACTCTCATTTAATCGCTTTGCTTGTCATTAGAAGGAGTTCATAGCATCTGACGGCTCTTGGCACCTTTGAGGCTGCAATGAGTTGTCTTCTGTTAGAGCGATTGACTTACTTTCAAATGGGGGAAGCTTATTTATCCTGCCTCCCTGCACTCTGTATGTGGCGCTCTGATACTCAACATGGAGTGCTCTTTCAGATACTCTGTGTTCTGGTCACTCCAGCCCACTTTCAAAAGGGGAGCCCAGTACTTTCAATGGTGCAGAGTACTTTCCCATTACAATTCCTACTTCTGTTGCAGTCATAATAACCGATAGTTAACCAGAGCAGACTTGCTGAAGTCTCATTGTCCTGTGTTATGGTCACCCAGGGCGATTTGTCATGAGGTGCTCTGACATCATAAAGCTACAGCATGGTGTCATCTGACATGAGAGCAAGCAATAGGATGCCTTTTTCATGGAATTGAAATGGGTAGCAGGCTAGACAGGATGTGCAGGTGAAGACAAAGATGGTAACATGAATAAACTCAGGCATTAGTTGACTTATGCATTTGTTTGAAGGTTTGGGTGATCATAATATTCTCGAGATATCTATAGGTTAACTGATAGGGTTGCACAAGAATGAAGATGTTAGAATCTGTTATTCGTAGTTTTTATTATTACCTCTAGCTGTAGCATAAGCCTTCTTTCAAAACCTTATCAGATCACTTAATAGTTACTGCTGTACCATAACCTAAAAATTCTCAGTGAGAAAGATACCATGTCACAGGGCTAGCACTGAGATCTTTTTATTTATGTCCTAATATAGGTGCTGGAATGGTGTAGAGAGTAGTAGCAAAGTTAGGCTTTTGATTGAGAGAAGTATGCTAGGTTGGAAATAAAAGTCAGATTTGAGTTTGTAGTGAGCTGTGGATTTTCGCAGAGTTACAGACGCCATAGTACTCATTATTAGCACATTATAAAAATCTGTTTATTGTGTTGCATTAGTTTGGAGATATTCAAGTTCTGTTAATGGACTAACAGTGGACTTTTCCATCTGCAGATTATACTGAATGACCAGCAGAGGGAGTGATGCCGTAGACCATTTCTCTGCGATGCCGAGACCAAAAAAAAAAAGAAAGCGTCCTCAGCCTTCGGCTTCCATTATCAATTTACATGGTACGTGAAACTCTCATTTAATTGCTTTGCTTGTCATTAGAAGGAGTTCATAGCATCTGACGGCTCTTGGCACCTTTGAGGCTGCAATGAGTTGTCTTCTGTTAGAGCGATTGACTTGCTTTCAAATGGGGGAAGCTTATTTATCCTGCCTCCCTGCACTCTGTATGTGGCGCTCTGATACTCAACATGGAGTGCTCTTTCAGATACTCTGTGTTCTGGTCACTCCAGCCCACTTTCAAAAGGGGAGCCCAGTACTTTCAATGGTGCAGAGTACTTTCCCATTACACTTCCTACTTCCGTTGCAGTCATAATAACCGATAGTTAACCAGAGCAGACTTGCTGAAGTCTCATTGTCCTGTGTTATGGTCACCCAGGGCGATTTGTCATGAGGTGCTCTGACATCATAAAGCTACAGCATGGTGTCATCTGACATGAGAGCAAGCAATAGGATGCCTTTTTCATGGAATTGAAATGGGTAGCAGGCTAGACAGGATGTGCAGGTGAAGACAAAGATGGTAACATGAATAAACTCAGGCATTAGTTGACTTATGCATTTGTTTGAAGGTTTGGGTGATCATAATATTCTCGAGATCTCTATAGGTTAACTGATAGGGTTGCACAAGAATGAAGATGTTAGAATCTGTTATTCGTAGTTTTTATTATTACCTCTAGCTGTAGCATAAGCCTTCTTTCAAAACCTTATCAGATCACTTAATAGTTACTGCTGTACCATAACCTAAAAATTCTCAGTGAGAAAGATACCATGTCACAGGGCTAGCACTGAGATCTTTTTATTTATGTCCTAATATAGGTGCTGGAATGGTGTAGAGAGTAGTAGCAAAGTTTGGCTTTTGATTGAGAGAAGTATGCTAGGTTGGAAATAAAAGTCAGATTTGAGTTTGTAGTGAGCTGTGGATTTTCGCAGAGTTACAGACGCCATAGTACTCATTATTAGCACATTATAAAAATCTGTTTATTGTGTTGCATTAGTTTGGAGATATTCAAGTTCTGTTAATGGACTAACAGTGGACTTTTCCATCTGCAGATTATACTGAATGACCAGCAGAGGGAGTGATGCCGTAGACCATTTCTCTGCGATGCTGAGACCAAAAAAAAAAAGAAAGCGTCCTCAGCCTTCGGCTTCCATTATCAATTTACATGGTAGGTGAAACTCTCATTTAATCGCTTTGCTTGTCATTAGAAGGAGTTCATAGCATCTGACGGCTCTTGGCACCTTTGAGGCTGCAATGAGTTGTCTTCTGTTAGAGCGATTGACTTACTTTCAAATGGGGGAAGCTTATTTATCCTGCCTCCCTGCACTCTGTATGTGGCGCTCTGATACTCAACATGGAGTGCTCTTTCAGATACTCTGTGTTCTGGTCACTCCAGCCCACTTTCAAAAGGGGAGCCCAGTACTTTCAATGGTGCAGAGTACTTTCCCATTACACTTCCTACTTCCGTTGCAGTCATAATAACCGATAGTTAACCAGAGCAGACTTGCTGAAGTCTCATTGTCCTGTGTTATGGTCACCCAGGGCGATTTGTCATGAGGTGCTCTGACATCATAAAGCTACAGCATGGTGTCATCTGACATGAGAGCAAGCAATAGGATGCCTTTTTCATGGAATTGAAATGGGTAGCAGGCTAGACAGGATGTGCAGGTGAAGACAAAGATGGTAACATGAATAAACTCAGGCATTAGTTGACTTATGCATTTGTTTGAAGGTTTGGGTGATCATAATATTCTCGAGATATCTATAGGTTAACTGATAGGGTTGCACAAGAATGAAGATGTTAGAATCTGTTATTCATAGTTTTTATTATTACCTCTAGCTGTAGCATAAGCCTTCTTTCAAAACCTTATCAGATCACTTAATAGTTACTGCTGTACCATAACCTAAAAATTCTCAGTGAGAAAGATACCATGTCACAGGGCTAGCACTGAGATCTTTTTATTTATGTCCTAATATAGGTGCTGGAATGGTGTAGAGAGTAGTAGCAAAGTTTGGCTTTTGATTGAGAGAAGTATGCTAGGTTGGAAATAAAAGTCAGATTTGAGTTTGTAGTGAGCTGTGGATTTTCGCAGAGTTACAGACGCCATAGTACTCATTATTAGCACATTATAAAAATCTGTTTATTGTGTTGCATTAGTTTGGAGATATTCAAGTTCTGTTAATGGACTAACAGTGGACTTTTCCATCTGCAGATTATACTGAATGACCAGCAGAGGGAGTGATGCCGTAGACCATTTCTCTGCGATGCCGAGACCAAAAAAAAAAAGAAAGCGTCCTCAGCCTTCGGCTTCCATTATCAATTTACATGGTACGTGAAACTCTCATTTAATTGCTTTGCTTGTCATTAGAAGGAGTTCATAGCATCTGACGGCTCTTGGCACCTTTGAGGCTGCAATGAGTTGTCTTCTGTTAGAGCGATTGACTTGCTTTCAAATGGGGGAAGCTTATTTATCCTGCCTCCCTGCACTCTGTATGTGGCGCTCTGATACTCAACATGGAGTGCTCTTTCAGATACTCTGTGTTCTGGTCACTCCAGCCCACTTTCAAAAGGGGAGCCCAGTACTTTCAATGGTGCAGAGTACTTTCCCATTACACTTCCTACTTCCGTTGCAGTCATAATAACCGATAGTTAACCAGAGCAGACTTGCTGAAGTCTCATTGTCCTGTGTTATGGTCACCCAGGGCGATTTGTCATGAGGTGCTCTGACATCATAAAGCTACAGCATGGTGTCATCTGACATGAGAGCAAGCAATAGGATGCCTTTTTCATGGAATTGAAATGGGTAGCAGGCTAGACAGGATGTGCAGGTGAAGACAAAGATGGTAACATGAATAAACTCAGGCATTAGTTGACTTATGCATTTGTTTGAAGGTTTGGGTGATCATAATATTCTCGAGATCTCTATAGGTTAACTGATAGGGTTGCACAAGAATGAAGATGTTAGAATCTGTTATTCGTAGTTTTTATTATTACCTCTAGCTGTAGCATAAGCCTTCTTTCAAAACCTTATCAGATCACTTAATAGTTACTGCTGTACCATAACCTAAAAATTCTCAGTGAGAAAGATACCATGTCACAGGGCTAGCACTGAGATCTTTTTATTTATGTCCTAATATAGGTGCTGGAATGGTGTAGAGAGTAGTAGCAAAGTTAGGCTTTTGATTGAGAGAAGTATGCTAGGTTGGAAATAAAAGTCAGATTTGAGTTTGTAGTGAGCTGTGGATTTTCGCAGAGTTACAGACGCCATAGTACTCATTATTAGCACATTATAAAAATCTGTTTATTGTGTTGCATTAGTTTGGAGATATTCAAGTTCTGTTAATGGACTAACAGTGGACTTTTCCATCTGCAGATTATACTGAATGACCAGCAGAGGGAGTGATGCCGTAGACCATTTCTCTGCGATGCTGAGACCAAAAAAAAAAAGAAAGCGTCCTCAGCCTTCGGCTTCCATTATCAATTTACATGGTAGGTGAAACTCTCATTTAATCGCTTTGCTTGTCATTAGAAGGAGTTCATAGCATCTGACGGCTCTTGGCACCTTTGAGGCTGCAATGAGTTGTCTTCTGTTAGAGCGATTGACTTACTTTCAAATGGGGGAAGCTTATTTATCCTGCCTCCCTGCACTCTGTATGTGGCGCTCTGATACTCAACATGGAGTGCTCTTTCAGATACTCTGTGTTCTGGTCACTCCAGCCCACTTTCAAAAGGGGAGCCCAGTACTTTCAATGGTGCAGAGTACTTTCCCATTACACTTCCTACTTCCGTTGCAGTCATAATAACCGATAGTTAACCAGAGCAGACTTGCTGAAGTCTCATTGTCCTGTGTTATGGTCACCCAGGGCGATTTGTCATGAGGTGCTCTGACATCATAAAGCTACAGCATGGTGTCATCTGACATGAGAGCAAGCAATAGGATGCCTTTTTCATGGAATTGAAATGGGTAGCAGGCTAGACAGGATGTGCAGGTGAAGACAAAGATGGTAACATGAATAAACTCAGGCATTAGTTGACTTATGCATTTGTTTGAAGGTTTGGGTGATCATAATATTCTCGAGATCTCTATAGGTTAACTGATAGGGTTGCACAAGAATGAAGATGTTAGAATCTGTTATTCGTAGTTTTTATTATTACCTCTAGCTGTAGCATAAGCCTTCTTTCAAAACCTTATCAGATCACTTAATAGTTACTGCTGTACCATAACCTAAAAATTCTCAGTGAGAAAGATACCATGTCACAGGGCTAGCACTGAGATCTTTTTATTTATGTCCTAATATAGGTGCTGGAATGGTGTAGAGAGTAGTAGCAAAGTTTGGCTTTTGATTGAGAGAAGTATGCTAGGTTGGAAATAAAAGTCAGATTTGAGTTTGTAGTGAGCTGTGGATTTTCGCAGAGTTACAGACGCCATAGTACTCATTATTAGCACATTATAAAAATCTGTTTATTGTGTTGCATTAGTTTGGAGATATTCAAGTTCTGTTAATGGACTAACAGTGCACTTTTCCATCTGCAGATTATACTGAATGACCAGCAGAGGGAGTGATGCCGTAGACCATTTCTCTGCGATGCCGAGACCAAAAAAAAAAAAAAAGCGTCCTCAGCCTTCGGCTTCCATTATCAATTTACATGGTACGTGAAACTCTCATTTAATTGCTTTGCTTGTCATTAGAAGGAGTTCATAGCATCTGACGGCTCTTGGCACCTTTGAGGCTGCAATGAGTTGTCTTCTGTTAGAGCGATTGACTTGCTTTCAAATGGGGGAAGCTTATTTATCCTGCCTCCCTGCACTCTGTATGTGGCGCTCTGATACTCAACATGGAGTGCTCTTTCAGATACTCTGTGTTCTGGTCACTCCAGCCCACTTTCAAAAGGGGAGCCCAGTACTTTCAATGGTGCAGAGTACTTTCCCATTACACTTCCTACTTCCGTTGCAGTCATAATAACCGATAGTTAACCAGAGCAGACTTGCTGAAGTCTCATTGTCCTGTGTTATGGTCACCCAGGGCGATTTGTCATGAGGTGCTCTGACATCATAAAGCTACAGCATGGTGTCATCTGACATGAGAGCAAGCAATAGGATGCCTTTTTCATGGAATTGAAATGGGTAGCAGGCTAGACAGGATGTGCAGGTGAAGACAAAGATGGTAACATGAATAAACTCAGGCATTAGTTGACTTATGCATTTGTTTGAAGGTTTGGGTGATCATAATATTCTCGAGATCTCTATAGGTTAACTGATAGGGTTGCACAAGAATGAAGATGTTAGAATCTGTTATTCGTAGTTTTTATTATTACCTCTAGCTGTAGCATAAGCCTTCTTTCAAAACCTTATCAGATCACTTAATAGTTACTGCTGTACCATAACCTAAAAATTCTCAGTGAGAAAGATACCATGTCACAGGGCTAGCACTGAGATCTTTTTATTTATGTCCTAATATAGGTGCTGGAATGGTGTAGAGAGTAGTAGCAAAGTTTGGCTTTTGATTGAGAGAAGTATGCTAGGTTGGAAATAAAAGTCAGATTTGAGTTTGTAGTGAGCTGTGGATTTTCGCAGAGTTACAGACGCCATAGTACTCATTATTAGCACATTATAAAAATCTGTTTATTGTGTTGCATTAGTTTGGAGATATTCAAGTTCTGTTAATGGACTAACAGTGGACTTTTCCATCTGCAGATTATACTGAATGACCAGCAGAGGGAGTGATGCCGTAGACCATTTCTCTGCGATGCCGAGACCAAAAAAAAAAAGAAAGCGTCCTCAGCCTTCGGCTTCCATTATCAATTTACATGGTACGTGAAACTCTCATTTAATTGCTTTGCTTGTCATTAGAAGGAGTTCATAGCATCTGACGGCTCTTGGCACCTTTGAGGCTGCAATGAGTTGTCTTCTGTTAGAGCGATTGACTTGCTTTCAAATGGGGGAAGCTTATTTATCCTGCCTCCCTGCACTCTGTATGTGGCGCTCTGATACTCAACATGGAGTGCTCTTTCAGATACTCTGTGTTCTGGTCACTCCAGCCCACTTTCAAAAGGGGAGCCCAGTACTTTCAATGGTGCAGAGTACTTTCCCATTACACTTCCTACTTCCGTTGCAGTCATAATAACCGATAGTTAACCAGAGCAGACTTGCTGAAGTCTCATTGTCCTGTGTTATGGTCACCCAGGGCGATTTGTCATGAGGTGCTCTGACATCATAAAGCTACAGCATGGTGTCATCTGACATGAGAGCAAGCAATAGGATGCCTTTTTCATGGAATTGAAATGGGTAGCAGGCTAGACAGGATGTGCAGGTGAAGACAAAGATGGTAACATGAATAAACTCAGGCATTAGTTGACTTATGCATTTGTTTGAAGGTTTGGGTGATCATAATATTCTCGAGATCTCTATAGGTTAACTGATAGGGTTGCACAAGAATGAAGATGTTAGAATCTGTTATTCGTAGTTTTTATTATTACCTCTAGCTGTAGCATAAGCCTTCTTTCAAAACCTTATCAGATCACTTAATAGTTACTGCTGTACCATAACCTAAAAATTCTCAGTGAGAAAGATACCTTGTCACAGGGCTAGCACTGAGATCTTTTTATTTATGTCCTAATATAGGTGCTGGAATGGTGTAGAGAGTAGTAGCAAAGTTTGGCTTTTGATTGAGAGAAGTATGCTAGGTTGGAAATAAAAGTCAGATTTGAGTTTGTAGTGAGCTGTGGATTTTCGCAGAGTTACAGACGCCATAGTACTCATTATTAGCACATTATAAAAATCTGTTTATTGTGTTGCATTAGTTTGGAGATATTCAAGTTCTGTTAATGGACTAACAGTGGACTTTTCCATCTGCAGATTATACTGAATGACCAGCAGAGGGAGTGATGCCGTAGACCATTTCTCTGCGATGCTGAGACCAAAAAAAAAAAGAAAGCGTCCTCAGCCTTCGGCTTCCATTATCAATTTACATGGTAGGTGAAACTCTCATTTAATCGCTTTGCTTGTCATTAGAAGGAGTTCATAGCATCTGACGGCTCTTGGCACCTTTGAGGCTGCAATGAGTTGTCTTCTGTTAGAGCGATTGACTTACTTTCAAATGGGGGAAGCTTATTTATCCTGCCTCCCTGCACTCTGTATGTGGCGCTCTGATACTCAACATGGAGTGCTCTTTCAGATACTCTGTGTTCTGGTCACTCCAGCCCACTTTCAAAAGGGGAGCCCAGTACTTTCAATGGTGCAGAGTACTTTCCCATTACACTTCCTACTTCCGTTGCAGTCATAATAACCGATAGTTAACCAGAGCAGACTTGCTGAAGTCTCATTGTCCTGTGTTATGGTCACCCAGGGCGATTTGTCATGAGGTGCTCTGACATCATAAAGCTACAGCATGGTGTCATCTGACATGAGAGCAAGCAATAGGATGCCTTTTTCATGGAATTGAAATGGGTAGCAGGCTAGACAGGATGTGCAGGTGAAGACAAAGATGGTAACATGAATAAACTCAGGCATTAGTTGACTTATGCATTTGTTTGAAGGTTTGGGTGATCATAATATTCTCGAGATCTCTATAGGTTAACTGATAGGGTTGCACAAGAATGAAGATGTTAGAATCTGTTATTCGTAGTTTTTATTATTACCTCTAGCTGTAGCATAAGCCTTCTTTCAAAACCTTATCAGATCACTTAATAGTTACTGCTGTACCATAACCTAAAAATTCTCAGTGAGAAAGATACCATGTCACAGGGCTAGCACTGAGATCTTTTTATTTATGTCCTAATATAGGTGCTGGAATGGTGTAGAGAGTAGTAGCAAAGTTAGGCTTTTGATTGAGAGAAGTATGCTAGGTTGGAAATAAAAGTCAGATTTGAGTTTGTAGTGAGCTGTGGATTTTCGCAGAGTTACAGACGCCATAGTACTCATTATTAGCACATTATAAAAATCTGTTTATTGTGTTGCATTAGTTTGGAGATATTCAAGTTCTGTTAATGGACTAACAGTGGACTTTTCCATCTGCAGATTATACTGAATGACCAGCAGAGGGAGTGATGCCGTAGACCATTTCTCTGCGATGCTGAGACCAAAAAAAAAAAGAAAGCGTCCTCAGCCTTCGGCTTCCATTATCAATTTACATGGTAGGTGAAACTCTCATTTAATCGCTTTGCTTGTCATTAGAAGGAGTTCATAGCATCTGACGGCTCTTGGCACCTTTGAGGCTGCAATGAGTTGTCTTCTGTTAGAGCGATTGACTTACTTTCAAATGGGGGAAGCTTATTTATCCTGCCTCCCTGCACTCTGTATGTGGCGCTCTGATACTCAACATGGAGTGCTCTTTCAGATACTCTGTGTTCTGGTCACTCCAGCCCACTTTCAAAAGGGGAGCCCAGTACTTTCAATGGTGCAGAGTACTTTCCCATTACAATTCCTACTTCTGTTGCAGTCATAATAACCGATAGTTAACCAGAGCAGACTTGCTGAAGTCTCATTGTCCTGTGTTATGGTCACCCAGGGCGATTTGTCATGAGGTGCTCTGACATCATAAAGCTACAGCATGGTGTCATCTGACATGAGAGCAAGCAATAGGATGCCTTTTTCATGGAATTGAAATGGGTAGCAGGCTAGACAGGATGTGCAGGTGAAGACAAAGATGGTAACATGAATAAACTCAGGCATTAGTTGACTTATGCATTTGTTTGAAGGTTTGGGTGATCATAATATTCTCGAGATATCTATAGGTTAACTGATAGGGTTGCACAAGAATGAAGATGTTAGAATCTGTTATTCGTAGTTTTTATTATTACCTCTAGCTGTAGCATAAGCCTTCTTTCAAAACCTTATCAGATCACTTAATAGTTACTGCTGTACCATAACCTAAAAATTCTCAGTGAGAAAGATACCATGTCACAGGGCTAGCACTGAGATCTTTTTATTTATGTCCTAATATAGGTGCTGGAATGGTGTAGAGAGTAGTAGCAAAGTTAGGCTTTTGATTGAGAGAAGTATGCTAGGTTGGAAATAAAAGTCAGATTTGAGTTTGTAGTGAGCTGTGGATTTTCGCAGAGTTACAGACGCCATAGTACTCATTATTAGCACATTATAAAAATCTGTTTATTGTGTTGCATTAGTTTGGAGATATTCAAGTTCTGTTAATGGACTAACAGTGGACTTTTCCATCTGCAGATTATACTGAATGACCAGCAGAGGGAGTGATGCCGTAGACCATTTCTCTGCGATGCCGAGACCAAAAAAAAAAAGAAAGCGTCCTCAGCCTTCGGCTTCCATTATCAATTTACATGGTACGTGAAACTCTCATTTAATTGCTTTGCTTGTCATTAGAAGGAGTTCATAGCATCTGACGGCTCTTGGCACCTTTGAGGCTGCAATGAGTTGTCTTCTGTTAGAGCGATTGACTTGCTTTCAAATGGGGGAAGCTTATTTATCCTGCCTCCCTGCACTCTGTATGTGGCGCTCTGATACTCAACATGGAGTGCTCTTTCAGATACTCTGTGTTCTGGTCACTCCAGCCCACTTTCAAAAGGGGAGCCCAGTACTTTCAATGGTGCAGAGTACTTTCCCATTACACTTCCTACTTCCGTTGCAGTCATAATAACCGATAGTTAACCAGAGCAGACTTGCTGAAGTCTCATTGTCCTGTGTTATGGTCACCCAGGGCGATTTGTCATGAGGTGCTCTGACATCATAAAGCTACAGCATGGTGTCATCTGACATGAGAGCAAGCAATAGGATGCCTTTTTCATGGAATTGAAATGGGTAGCAGGCTAGACAGGATGTGCAGGTGAAGACAAAGATGGTAACATGAATAAACTCAGGCATTAGTTGACTTATGCATTTGTTTGAAGGTTTGGGTGATCATAATATTCTCGAGATCTCTATAGGTTAACTGATAGGGTTGCACAAGAATGAAGATGTTAGAATCTGTTATTCGTAGTTTTTATTATTACCTCTAGCTGTAGCATAAGCCTTCTTTCAAAACCTTATCAGATCACTTAATAGTTACTGCTGTACCATAACCTAAAAATTCTCAGTGAGAAAGATACCATGTCACAGGGCTAGCACTGAGATCTTTTTATTTATGTCCTAATATAGGTGCTGGAATGGTGTAGAGAGTAGTAGCAAAGTTAGGCTTTTGATTGAGAGAAGTATGCTAGGTTGGAAATAAAAGTCAGATTTGAGTTTGTAGTGAGCTGTGGATTTTCGCAGAGTTACAGACGCCATAGTACTCATTATTAGCACATTATAAAAATCTGTTTATTGTGTTGCATTAGTTTGGAGATATTCAAGTTCTGTTAATGGACTAACAGTGGACTTTTCCATCTGCAGATTATACTGAATGACCAGCAGAGGGAGTGATGCCGTAGACCATTTCTCTGCGATGCTGAGACCAAAAAAAAAAAGAAAGCGTCCTCAGCCTTCGGCTTCCATTATCAATTTACATGGTAGGTGAAACTCTCATTTAATCGCTTTGCTTGTCATTAGAAGGAGTTCATAGCATCTGACGGCTCTTGGCACCTTTGAGGCTGCAATGAGTTGTCTTCTGTTAGAGCGATTGACTTACTTTCAAATGGGGGAAGCTTATTTATCCTGCCTCCCTGCACTCTGTATGTGGCGCTCTGATACTCAACATGGAGTGCTCTTTCAGATACTCTGTGTTCTGGTCACTCCAGCCCACTTTCAAAAGGGGAGCCCAGTACTTTCAATGGTGCAGAGTACTTTCCCATTACACTTCCTACTTCCGTTGCAGTCATAATAACCGATAGTTAACCAGAGCAGACTTGCTGAAGTCTCATTGTCCTGTGTTATGGTCACCCAGGGCGATTTGTCATGAGGTGCTCTGACATCATAAAGCTACAGCATGGTGTCATCTGACATGAGAGCAAGCAATAGGATGCCTTTTTCATGGAATTGAAATGGGTAGCAGGCTAGACAGGATGTGCAGGTGAAGACAAAGATGGTAACATGAATAAACTCAGGCATTAGTTGACTTATGCATTTGTTTGAAGGTTTGGGTGATCATAATATTCTCGAGATCTCTATAGGTTAACTGATAGGGTTGCACAAGAATGAAGATGTTAGAATCTGTTATTCGTAGTTTTTATTATTACCTCTAGCTGTAGCATAAGCCTTCTTTCAAAACCTTATCAGATCACTTAATAGTTACTGCTGTACCATAACCTAAAAATTCTCAGTGAGAAAGATACCATGTCACAGGGCTAGCACTGAGATCTTTTTATTTATGTCCTAATATAGGTGCTGGAATGGTGTAGAGAGTAGTAGCAAAGTTTGGCTTTTGATTGAGAGAAGTATGCTAGGTTGGAAATAAAAGTCAGATTTGAGTTTGTAGTGAGCTGTGGATTTTCGCAGAGTTACAGACGCCATAGTACTCATTATTAGCACATTATAAAAATCTGTTTATTGTGTTGCATTAGTTTGGAGATATTCAAGTTCTGTTAATGGACTAACAGTGCACTTTTCCATCTGCAGATTATACTGAATGACCAGCAGAGGGAGTGATGCCGTAGACCATTTCTCTGCGATGCCGAGACCAAAAAAAAAAAGAAAGCGTCCTCAGCCTTCGGCTTCCATTATCAATTTACATGGTACGTGAAACTCTCATTTAATTGCTTTGCTTGTCATTAGAAGGAGTTCATAGCATCTGACGGCTCTTGGCACCTTTGAGGCTGCAATGAGTTGTCTTCTGTTAGAGCGATTGACTTGCTTTCAAATGGGGGAAGCTTTTTTATCCTGCCTCCCTGCACTCTGTATGTGGCGCTCTGATACTCAACATGGAGTGCTCTTTCAGATACTCTGTGTTCTGGTCACTCCAGCCCACTTTCAAAAGGGGAGCCCAGTACTTTCAATGGTGCAGAGTACTTTCCCATTACACTTCCTACTTCCGTTGCAGTCATAATAACCGATAGTTAACCAGAGCAGACTTGCTGAAGTCTCATTGTCCTGTGTTATGGTCACCCAGGGCGATTTGTCATGAGGTGCTCTGACATCATAAAGCTACAGCATGGTGTCATCTGACATGAGAGCAAGCAATAGGATGCCTTTTTCATGGAATTGAAATGGGTAGCAGGCTAGACAGGATGTGCAGGTGAAGACAAAGATGGTAACATGAATAAACTCAGGCATTAGTTGACTTATGCATTTGTTTGAAGGTTTGGGTGATCATAATATTCTCGAGATCTCTATAGGTTAACTGATAGGGTTGCACAAGAATGAAGATGTTAGAATCTGTTATTCGTAGTTTTTATTATTACCTCTAGCTGTAGCATAAGCCTTCTTTCAAAACCTTATCAGATCACTTAATAGTTACTGCTGTACCATAACCTAAAAATTCTCAGTGAGAAAGATACCATGTCACAGGGCTAGCACTGAGATCTTTTTATTTATGTCCTAATATAGGTGCTGGAATGGTGTAGAGAGTAGTAGCAAAGTTTGGCTTTTGATTGAGAGAAGTATGCTAGGTTGGAAATAAAAGTCAGATTTGAGTTTGTAGTGAGCTGTGGATTTTCGCAGAGTTACAGACGCCATAGTACTCATTATTAGCACATTATAAAAATCTGTTTATTGTGTTGCATTAGTTTGGAGATATTCAAGTTCTGTTAATGGACTAACAGTGGACTTTTCCATCTGCAGATTATACTGAATGACCAGCAGAGGGAGTGATGCCGTAGACCATTTCTCTGCGATGCCGAGACCAAAAAAAAAAAGAAAGCGTCCTCAGCCTTCGGCTTCCATTATCAATTTACATGGTACGTGAAACTCTCATTTAATTGCTTTGCTTGTCATTAGAAGGAGTTCATAGCATCTGACGGCTCTTGGCACCTTTGAGGCTGCAATGAGTTGTCTTCTGTTAGAGCGATTGACTTGCTTTCAAATGGGGGAAGCTTATTTATCCTGCCTCCCTGCACTCTGTATGTGGCGCTCTGATACTCAACATGGAGTGCTCTTTCAGATACTCTGTGTTCTGGTCACTCCAGCCCACTTTCAAAAGGGGAGCCCAGTACTTTCAATGGTGCAGAGTACTTTCCCATTACACTTCCTACTTCCGTTGCAGTCATAATAACCGATAGTTAACCAGAGCAGACTTGCTGAAGTCTCATTGTCCTGTGTTATGGTCACCCAGGGCGATTTGTCATGAGGTGCTCTGACATCATAAAGCTACAGCATGGTGTCATCTGACATGAGAGCAAGCAATAGGATGCCTTTTTCATGGAATTGAAATGGGTAGCAGGCTAGACAGGATGTGCAGGTGAAGACAAAGATGGTAACATGAATAAACTCAGGCATTAGTTGACTTATGCATTTGTTTGAAGGTTTGGGTGATCATAATATTCTCGAGATCTCTATAGGTTAACTGATAGGGTTGCACAAGAATGAAGATGTTAGAATCTGTTATTCGTAGTTTTTATTATTACCTCTAGCTGTAGCATAAGCCTTCTTTCAAAACCTTATCAGATCACTTAATAGTTACTGCTGTACCATAACCTAAAAATTCTCAGTGAGAAAGATACCATGTCACAGGGCTAGCACTGAGATCTTTTTATTTATGTCCTAATATAGGTGCTGGAATGGTGTAGAGAGTAGTAGCAAAGTTTGGCTTTTGATTGAGAGAAGTATGCTAGGTTGGAAATAAAAGTCAGATTTGAGTTTGTAGTGAGCTGTGGATTTTCGCAGAGTTACAGACGCCATAGTACTCATTATTAGCACATTATAAAAATCTGTTTATTGTGTTGCATTAGTTTGGAGATATTCAAGTTCTGTTAATGGACTAACAGTGGACTTTTCCATCTGCAGATTATACTGAATGACCAGCAGAGGGAGTGATGCCGTAGACCATTTCTCTGCGATGCTGAGACCAAAAAAAAAAAGAAAGCGTCCTCAGCCTTCGGCTTCCATTATCAATTTACATGGTAGGTGAAACTCTCATTTAATCGCTTTGCTTGTCATTAGAAGGAGTTCATAGCATCTGACGGCTCTTGGCACCTTTGAGGCTGCAATGAGTTGTCTTCTGTTAGAGCGATTGACTTACTTTCAAATGGGGGAAGCTTATTTATCCTGCCTCCCTGCACTCTGTATGTGGCGCTCTGATACTCAACATGGAGTGCTCTTTCAGATACTCTGTGTTCTGGTCACTCCAGCCCACTTTCAAAAGGGGAGCCCAGTACTTTCAATGGTGCAGAGTACTTTCCCATTACACTTCCTACTTCCGTTGCAGTCATAATAACCGATAGTTAACCAGAGCAGACTTGCTGAAGTCTCATTGTCCTGTGTTATGGTCACCCAGGGCGATTTGTCATGAGGTGCTCTGACATCATAAAGCTACAGCATGGTGTCATCTGACATGAGAGCAAGCAATAGGATGCCTTTTTCATGGAATTGAAATGGGTAGCAGGCTAGACAGGATGTGCAGGTGAAGACAAAGATGGTAACATGAATAAACTCAGGCATTAGTTGACTTATGCATTTGTTTGAAGGTTTGGGTGATCATAATATTCTCGAGATCTCTATAGGTTAACTGATAGGGTTGCACAAGAATGAAGATGTTAGAATCTGTTATTCGTAGTTTTTATTATTACCTCTAGCTGTAGCATAAGCCTTCTTTCAAAACCTTATCAGATCACTTAATAGTTACTGCTGTACCATAACCTAAAAATTCTCAGTGAGAAAGATACCATGTCACAGGGCTAGCACTGAGATCTTTTTATTTATGTCCTAATATAGGTGCTGGAATGGTGTAGAGAGTAGTAGCAAAGTTTGGATTTTGATTGAGAGAAGTATGCTAGGTTGGAAATAAAAGTCAGATTTGAGTTTGTAGTGAGCTGTGGATTTTCGCAGAGTTACAGACGCCATAGTACTCATTATTAGCACATTATAAAAATCTGTTTATTGTGTTGCATTAGTTTGGAGATATTCAAGTTCTGTTAATGGACTAACAGTGGACTTTTCCATCTGCAGATTATACTGAATGACCAGCAGAGGGAGTGATGCCGTAGACCATTTCTCTGCGATGCTGAGACCAAAAAAAAAAAGAAAGCGTCCTCAGCCTTCGGCTTCCATTATCAATTTACATGGTACGTGAAACTCTCATTTAATTGCTTTGCTTGTCATTAGAAGGAGTTCATAGCATCTGACGGCTCTTGGCACCTTTGAGGCTGCAATGAGTTGTCTTCTGTTAGAGCGATTGACTTGCTTTCAAATGGGGGAAGCTTATTTATCCTGCCTCCCTGCACTCTGTATGTGGCGCTCTGATACTCAACATGGAGTGCTCTTTCAGATACTCTGTGTTCTGGTCACTCCAGCCCACTTTCAAAAGGGGAGCCCAGTACTTTCAATGGTGCAGAGTACTTTCCCATTACACTTCCTACTTCCGTTGCAGTCATAATAACCGATAGTTAACCAGAGCAGACTTGCTGAAGTCTCATTGTCCTGTGTTATGGTCACCCAGGGCGATTTGTCATGAGGTGCTCTGACATCATAAAGCTACAGCATGGTGTCATCTGACATGAGAGCAAGCAATAGGATGCCTTTTTCATGGAATTGAAATGGGTAGCAGGCTAGACAGGATGTGCAGGTGAAGACAAAGATGGTAACATGAATAAACTCAGGCATTAGTTGACTTATGCATTTGTTTGAAGGTTTGGGTGATCATAATATTCTCGAGATCTCTATAGGTTAACTGATAGGGTTGCACAAGAATGAAGATGTTAGAATCTGTTATTCGTAGTTTTTATTATTACCTCTAGCTGTAGCATAAGCCTTCTTTCAAAACCTTATCAGATCACTTAATAGTTACTGCTGTACCATAACCTAAAAATTCTCAGTGAGAAAGATACCATGTCACAGGGCTAGCACTGAGATCTTTTTATTTATGTCCTAATATAGGTGCTGGAATGGTGTAGAGAGTAGTAGCAAAGTTTGGCTTTTGATTGAGAGAAGTATGCTAGGTTGGAAATAAAAGTCAGATTTGAGTTTGTAGTGAGCTGTGGATTTTCGCAGAGTTACAGACGCCATAGTACTCATTATTAGCACATTATAAAAATCTGTTTATTGTGTTGCATTAGTTTGGAGATATTCAAGTTCTGTTAATGGACTAACAGTGGACTTTTCCATCTGCAGATTATACTGAATGACCAGCAGAGGGAGTGATGCCGTAGACCATTTCTCTGCGATGCTGAGACCAAAAAAAAAAAGAAAGCGTCCTCAGCCTTCGGCTTCCATTATCAATTTACATGGTACGTGAAACTCTCATTTAATCGCTTTGCTTGTCATTAGAAGGAGTTCATAGCATCTGACGGCTCTTGGCACCTTTGAGGCTGCAATGAGTTGTCTTCTGTTAGAGCGATTGACTTACTTTCAAATGGGGGAAGCTTATTTATCCTGCCTCCCTGCACTCTGTATGTGGCGCTCTGATACTCAACATGGAGTGCTCTTTCAGATACTCTGTGTTCTGGTCACTCCAGCCCACTTTCAAAAGGGGAGCCCAGTACTTTCAATGGTGCAGAGTACTTTCCCATTACACTTCCTACTTCCGTTGCAGTCATAATAACCGATAGTTAACCAGAGCAGACTTGCTGAAGTCTCATTGTCCTGTGTTATGGTCACCCAGGGCGATTTGTCATGAGGTGCTCTGACATCATAAAGCTACAGCATGGTGTCATCTGACATGAGAGCAAGCAATAGGATGCCTTTTTCATGGAATTGAAATGGGTAGCAGGCTAGACAGGATGTGCAGGTGAAGACAAAGATGGTAACATGAATAAACTCAGGCATTAGTTGACTTATGCATTTGTTTGAAGGTTTGGGTGATCATAATATTCTCGAGATCTCTATAGGTTAACTGATAGGGTTGCACAAGAATGAAGATGTTAGAATCTGTTATTCGTAGTTTTTATTATTACCTCTAGCTGTAGCATAAGCCTTCTTTCAAAACCTTATCAGATCACTTAATAGTTACTGCTGTACCATAACCTAAAAATTCTCAGTGAGAAAGATACCATGTCACAGGGCTAGCACTGAGATCTTTTTATTTATGTCCTAATATAGGTGCTGGAATGGTGTAGAGAGTAGTAGCAAAGTTTGGCTTTTGATTGAGAGAAGTATGCTAGGTTGGAAATAAAAGTCAGATTTGAGTTTGTAGTGAGCTGTGGATTTTCGCAGAGTTACAGACGCCATAGTACTCATTATTAGCACATTATAAAAATCTGTTTATTGTGTTGCATTAGTTTGGAGATATTCAAGTTCTGTTAATGGACTAACAGTGGACTTTTCCATCTGCAGATTATACTGAATGACCAGCAGAGGGAGTGATGCCGTAGACCATTTCTCTGCGATGCTGAGACCAAAAAAAAAAAGAAAGCGTCCTCAGCCTTCGGCTTCCATTATCAATTTACATGGTAGGTGAAACTCTCATTTAATCGCTTTGCTTGTCATTAGAAGGAGTTCATAGCATCTGACGGCTCTTGGCACCTTTGAGGCTGCAATGAGTTGTCTTCTGTTAGAGCGATTGACTTACTTTCAAATGGGGGAAGCTTATTTATCCTGCCTCCCTGCACTCTGTATGTGGCGCTCTGATACTCAACATGGAGTGCTCTTTCAGATACTCTGTGTTCTGGTCACTCCAGCCCACTTTCAAAAGGGGAGCCCAGTACTTTCAATGGTGCAGAGTACTTTCCCATTACACTTCCTACTTCCGTTGCAGTCATAATAACCGATAGTTAACCAGAGCAGACTTGCTGAAGTCTCATTGTCCTGTGTTATGGTCACCCAGGGCGATTTGTCATGAGGTGCTCTGACATCATAAAGCTACAGCATGGTGTCATCTGACATGAGAGCAAGCAATAGGATGCCTTTTTCATGGAATTGAAATGGGTAGCAGGCTAGACAGGATGTGCAGGTGAAGACAAAGATGGTAACATGAATAAACTCAGGCATTAGTTGACTTATGCATTTGTTTGAAGGTTTGGGTGATCATAATATTCTCGAGATCTCTATAGGTTAACTGATAGGGTTGCACAAGAATGAAGATGTTAGAATCTGTTATTCGTAGTTTTTATTATTACCTCTAGCTGTAGCATAAGCCTTCTTTCAAAACCTTATCAGATCACTTAATAGTTACTGCTGTACCATAACCTAAAAATTCTCAGTGAGAAAGATACCATGTCACAGGGCTAGCACTGAGATCTTTTTATTTATGTCCTAATATAGGTGCTGGAATGGTGTAGAGAGTAGTAGCAAAGTTTGGCTTTTGATTGAGAGAAGTATGCTAGGTTGGAAATAAAAGTCAGATTTGAGTTTGTAGTGAGCTGTGGATTTTCGCAGAGTTACAGACGCCATAGTACTCATTATTAGCACATTATAAAAATCTGTTTATTGTGTTGCATTAGTTTGGAGATATTCAAGTTCTGTTAATGGACTAACAGTGCACTTTTCCATCTGCAGATTATACTGAATGACCAGCAGAGGGAGTGATGCCGTAGACCATTTCTCTGCGATGCCGAGACCAAAAAAAAAAAGAAAGCGTCCTCAGCCTTCGGCTTCCATTATCAATTTACATGGTACGTGAAACTCTCATTTAATTGCTTTGCTTGTCATTAGAAGGAGTTCATAGCATCTGACGGCTCTTGGCACCTTTGAGGCTGCAATGAGTTGTCTTCTGTTAGAGCGATTGACTTGCTTTCAAATGGGGGAAGCTTATTTATCCTGCCTCCCTGCACTCTGTATGTGGCGCTCTGATACTCAACATGGAGTGCTCTTTCAGATACTCTGTGTTCTGGTCACTCCAGCCCACTTTCAAAAGGGGAGCCCAGTACTTTCAATGGTGCAGAGTACTTTCCCATTACACTTCCTACTTCCGTTGCAGTCATAATAACCGATAGTTAACCAGAGCAGACTTGCTGAAGTCTCATTGTCCTGTGTTATGGTCACCCAGGGCGATTTGTCATGAGGTGCTCTGACATCATAAAGCTACAGCATGGTGTCATCTGACATGAGAGCAAGCAATAGGATGCCTTTTTCATGGAATTGAAATGGGTAGCAGGCTAGACAGGATGTGCAGGTGAAGACAAAGATGGTAACATGAATAAACTCAGGCATTAGTTGACTTATGCATTTGTTTGAAGGTTTGGGTGATCATAATATTCTCGAGATCTCTATAGGTTAACTGATAGGGTTGCACAAGAATGAAGATGTTAGAATCTGTTATTCGTAGTTTTTATTATTACCTCTAGCTGTAGCATAAGCCTTCTTTCAAAACCTTATCAGATCACTTAATAGTTACTGCTGTACCATAACCTAAAAATTCTCAGTGAGAAAGATACCATGTCACAGGGCTAGCACTGAGATCTTTTTATTTATGTCCTAATATAGGTGCTGGAATGGTGTAGAGAGTAGTAGCAAAGTTTGGCTTTTGATTGAGAGAAGTATGCTAGGTTGGAAATAAAAGTCAGATTTGAGTTTGTAGTGAGCTGTGGATTTTCGCAGAGTTACAGACGCCATAGTACTCATTATTAGCACATTATAAAAATCTGTTTATTGTGTTGCATTAGTTTGGAGATATTCAAGTTCTGTTAATGGACTAACAGTGGACTTTTCCATCTGCAGATTATACTGAATGACCAGCAGAGGGAGTGATGCCGTAGACCATTTCTCTGCGATGCCGAGACCAAAAAAAAAAAGAAAGCGTCCTCAGCCTTCGGCTTCCATTATCAATTTACATGGTACGTGAAACTCTCATTTAATTGCTTTGCTTGTCATTAGAAGGAGTTCATAGCATCTGACGGCTCTTGGCACCTTTGAGGCTGCAATGAGTTGTCTTCTGTTAGAGCGATTGACTTGCTTTCAAATGGGGGAAGCTTATTTATCCTGCCTCCCTGCACTCTGTATGTGGCGCTCTGATACTCAACATGGAGTGCTCTTTCAGATACTCTGTGTTCTGGTCACTCCAGCCCACTTTCAAAAGGGGAGCCCAGTACTTTCAATGGTGCAGAGTACTTTCCCATTACACTTCCTACTTCCGTTGCAGTCATAATAACCGATAGTTAACCAGAGCAGACTTGCTGAAGTCTCATTGTCCTGTGTTATGGTCACCCAGGGCGATTTGTCATGAGGTGCTCTGACATCATAAAGCTACAGCATGGTGTCATCTGACATGAGAGCAAGCAATAGGATGCCTTTTTCATGGAATTGAAATGGGTAGCAGGCTAGACAGGATGTGCAGGTGAAGACAAAGATGGTAACATGAATAAACTCAGGCATTAGTTGACTTATGCATTTGTTTGAAGGTTTGGGTGATCATAATATTCTCGAGATCTCTATAGGTTAACTGATAGGGTTGCACAAGAATGAAGATGTTAGAATCTGTTATTCGTAGTTTTTATTATTACCTCTAGCTGTAGCATAAGCCTTCTTTCAAAACCTTATCAGATCACTTAATAGTTACTGCTGTACCATAACCTAAAAATTCTCAGTGAGAAAGATACCATGTCACAGGGCTAGCACTGAGATCTTTTTATTTATGTCCTAATATAGGTGCTGGAATGGTGTAGAGAGTAGTAGCAAAGTTTGGCTTTTGATTGAGAGAAGTATGCTAGGTTGGAAATAAAAGTCAGATTTGAGTTTGTAGTGAGCTGTGGATTTTCGCAGAGTTACAGACGCCATAGTACTCATTATTAGCACATTATAAAAATCTGTTTCTTGTGTTGCATTAGTTTGGAGATATTCAAGTTCTGTTAATGGACTAACAGTGGACTTTTCCATCTGCAGATTATACTGAATGACCAGCAGAGGGAGTGATGCCGTAGACCATTTCTCTGCGATGCCGAGACCAAAAAAAAAAAGAAAGCGTCCTCAGCCTTCGGCTTCCATTATCAATTTACATGGTACGTGAAACTCTCATTTAATTGCTTTGCTTGTCATTAGAAGGAGTTCATAGCATCTGACGGCTCTTGGCACCTTTGAGGCTGCAATGAGTTGTCTTCTGTTAGAGCGATTGACTTACTTTCAAATGGGGGAAGCTTATTTATCCTGCCTCCCTGCACTCTGTATGTGGCGCTCTGATACTCAACATGGAGTGCTCTTTCAGATACTCTGTGTTCTGGTCACTCCAGCCCACTTTCAAAAGGGGAGCCCAGTACTTTCAATGGTGCAGAGTACTTTCCCATTACACTTCCTACTTCCGTTGCAGTCATAATAACCGATAGTTAACCAGAGCAGACTTGCTGAAGTCTCATTGTCCTGTGTTATGGTCACCCAGGGCGATTTGTCATGAGGTGCTCTGACATCATAAAGCTACAGCATGGTGTCATCTGACATGAGAGCAAGCAATAGGATGCCTTTTTCATGGAATTGAAATGGGTAGCAGGCTAGACAGGATGTGCAGGTGAAGACAAAGATGGTAACATGAATAAACTCAGGCATTAGTTGACTTATGCATTTGTTTGAAGGTTTGGGTGATCATAATATTCTCGAGATCTCTATAGGTTAACTGATAGGGTTGCACAAGAATGAAGATGTTAGAATCTGTTATTCGTAGTTTTTATTATTACCTCTAGCTGTAGCATAAGCCTTCTTTCAAAACCTTATCAGATCACTTAATAGTTACTGCTGTACCATAACCTAAAAATTCTCAGTGAGAAAGATACCATGTCACAGGGCTAGCACTGAGATCTTTTTATTTATGTCCTAATATAGGTGCTGGAATGGTGTAGAGAGTAGTAGCAAAGTTTGGCTTTTGATGGAGAGAAGTATGCTAGGTTGGAAATAAAAGTCAGATTTGAGTTTGTAGTGAGCTGTGGATTTTCGCAGAGTTACAGACGCCATAGTACTCATTATTAGCACATTATAAAAATCTGTTTATTGTGTTGCATTAGTTTGGAGATATTCAAGTTCTGTTAATGGACTAACAGTGGACTTTTCCATCTGCAGATTATACTGAATGACCAGCAGAGGGAGTGATGCCGTAGACCATTTCTCTGCGATGCCGAGACCAAAAAAAAAAAGAAAGCGTCCTCAGCCTTCGGCTTCCATTATCAATTTACATGGTACGTGAAACTCTCATTTAATTGCTTTGCTTGTCATTAGAAGGAGTTCATAGCATCTGACGGCTCTTGGCACCTTTGAGGCTGCAATGAGTTGTCTTCTGTTAGAGCGATTGACTTGCTTTCAAATGGGGGAAGCTTATTTATCCTGCCTCCCTGCACTCTGTATGTGGCGCTCTGATACTCAACATGGAGTGCTCTTTCAGATACTCTGTGTTCTGGTCACTCCAGCCCACTTTCAAAAGGGGAGCCCAGTACTTTCAATGGTGCAGAGTACTTTCCCATTACACTTCCTACTTCCGTTGCAGTCATAATAACCGATAGTTAACCAGAGCAGACTTGCTGAAGTCTCATTGTCCTGTGTTATGGTCACCCAGGGCGATTTGTCATGAGGTGCTCTGACATCATAAAGCTACAGCATGGTGTCATCTGACATGAGAGCAAGCAATAGGATGCCTTTTTCATGGAATTGAAATGGGTAGCAGGCTAGACAGGATGTGCAGGTGAAGACAAAGATGGTAACATGAATAAACTCAGGCATTAGTTGACTTATGCATTTGTTTGAAGGTTTGGGTGATCATAATATTCTCGAGATCTCTATAGGTTAACTGATAGGGTTGCACAAGAATGAAGATGTTAGAATCTGTTATTCGTAGTTTTTATTATTACCTCTAGCTGTAGCATAAGCCTTCTTTCAAAACCTTATCAGATCACTTAATAGTTACTGCTGTACCATAACCTAAAAATTCTCAGTGAGAAAGATACCATGTCACAGGGCTAGCACTGAGATCTTTTTATTTATGTCCTAATATAGGTGCTGGAATGGTGTAGAGAGTAGTAGCAAAGTTTGGCTTTTGATTGAGAGAAGTATGCTAGGTTGGAAATAAAAGTCAGATTTGAGTTTGTAGTGAGCTGTGGATTTTCGCAGAGTTACAGGCGCCATAGTACTCATTATTAGCACATTATAAAAATCTGTTTATTGTGTTGCATTAGTTTGGAGATATTCAAGTTCTGTTAATGGACTAACAGTGCACTTTTCCATCTGCAGATTATACTGAATGACCAGCAGAGGGAGTGATGCCGTAGACCATTTCTCTGCGATGCCGAGACCAAAAAAAAAAAGAAAGCGTCCTCAGCCTTCGGCTTCCATTATCAATTTACATGGTACGTGAAACTCTCATTTAATTGCTTTGCTTGTCATTAGAAGGAGTTCATAGCATCTGACGGCTCTTGGCACCTTTGAGGCTGCAATGAGTTGTCTTCTGTTAGAGCGATTGACTTGCTTTCAAATGGGGGAAGCTTATTTATCCTGCCTCCCTGCACTCTGTATGTGGCGCTCTGATACTCAACATGGAGTGCTCTTTCAGATACTCTGTGTTCTGGTCACTCCAGCCCACTTTCAAAAGGGGAGCCCAGTACTTTCAATGGTGCAGAGTACTTTCCCATTACACTTCCTACTTCCGTTGCAGTCATAATAACCGATAGTTAACCAGAGCAGACTTGCTGAAGTCTCATTGTCCTGTGTTATGGTCACCCAGGGCGATTTGTCATGAGGTGCTCTGACATCATAAAGCTACAGCATGGTGTCATCTGACATGAGAGCAAGCAATAGGATGCCTTTTTCATGGAATTGAAATGGGTAGCAGGCTAGACAGGATGTGCAGGTGAAGACAAAGATGGTAACATGAATAAACTCGGGCATTAGTTGACTTATGCATTTGTTTGAAGGTTTGGGTGATCATAATATTCTCGAGATCTCTATAGGTTAACTGATAGGGTTGCACAAGAATGAAGATGTTAGAATCTGTTATTCGTAGTTTTTATTATTACCTCTAGCTGTAGCATAAGCCTTCTTTCAAAACCTTATCAGATCACTTAATAGTTACTACTGTACCATAACCTAAAAATTCTCAGTGAGAAAGATACCATGTCACAGGGCTAGCACTGAGATCTTTTTATTTATGTCCTAATATAGGTGCTGGAATGGTGTAGAGAGTAGTAGCAAAGTTTGGCTTTTGATTGAGAGAAGTATGCTAGGTTGGAAATAAAAGTCAGATTTGAGTTTGTAGTGAGCTGTGGATTTTCGCAGAGTTACAGACGCCATAGTACTCATTATTAGCACATTATAAAAATCTGTTTATTGTGTTGCATTAGTTTGGAGATATTCAAGTTCTGTTAATGGACTAACAGTGGACTTTTCCATCTGCAGATTATACTGAATGACCAGCAGAGGGAGTGATGCCGTAGACCATTTCTCTGCGATGCCGAGACCAAAAAAAAAAAGAAAGCGTCCTCAGCCTTCGGCTTCCATTATCAATTTACATGGTACGTGAAACTCTCATTTAATTGCTTTGCTTGTCATTAGAAGGAGTTCATAGCATCTGACGGCTCTTGGCACCTTTGAGGCTGCAATGAGTTGTCTTCTGTTAGAGCGATTGACTTGCTTTCAAATGGGGGAAGCTTATTTATCCTGCCTCCCTGCACTCTGTATGTGGCGCTCTGATACTCAACATGGAGTGCTCTTTCAGATACTCTGTGTTCTGGTCACTCCAGCCCACTTTCAAAAGGGGAGCCCAGTACTTTCAATGGTGCAGAGTACTTTCCCATTACACTTCCTACTTCCGTTGCAGTCATAATAACCGATAGTTAACCAGAGCAGACTTGCTGAAGTCTCATTGTCCTGTGTTATGGTCACCCAGGGCGATTTGTCATGAGGTGCTCTGACATCATAAAGCTACAGCATGGTGTCATCTGACATGAGAGCAAGCAATAGGATGCCTTTTTCATGGAATTGAAATGGGTAGCAGGCTAGACAGGATGTGCAGGTGAAGACAAAGATGGTAACATGAATAAACTCAGGCATTAGTTGACTTATGCATTTGTTTGAAGGTTTGGGTGATCATAATATTCTCGAGATCTCTATAGGTTAACTGATAGGGTTGCACAAGAATGAAGATGTTAGAATCTGTTATTCGTAGTTTTTATTATTACCTCTAGCTGTAGCATAAGCCTTCTTTCAAAACCTTATCAGATCACTTAATAGTTACTGCTGTACCATAACCTAAAAATTCTCAGTGAGAAAGATACCATGTCACAGGGCTAGCACTGAGATCTTTTTATTTATGTCCTAATATAGGTGCTGGAATGGTGTAGAGAGTAGTAGCAAAGTTTGGCTTTTGATTGAGAGAAGTATGCTAGGTTGGAAATAAAAGTCAGATTTGAGTTTGTAGTGAGCTGTGGATTTTCGCAGAGTTACAGACGCCATAGTACTCATTATTAGCACATTATAAAAATCTGTTTATTGTGTTGCATTAGTTTGGAGATATTAAAGTTTTGTTAATGGACTAACAGTGGACTTTTCCATCTGCAGATTATACTGAATGACCAGCAGAGGGAGTGATGCCGTAGACCATTTCTCTGCGATGCTGAGACCAAAAAAAAAAAGAAAGCGTCCTCAGCCTTCGGCTTCCATTATCAATTTACATGGTACGTGAAACTCTCATTTAATTGCTTTGCTTGTCATTAGAAGGAGTTCATAGCATCTGACGGCTCTTGGCACCTTTGAGGCTGCAATGAGTTGTCTTCTGTTAGAGCGATTGACTTACTTTCAAATGGGGGAAGCTTATTTATCCTGCCTCCCTGCACTCTGTATGTGGCGCTCTGATACTCAACATGGAGTGCTCTTTCAGATACTCTGTGTTCTGGTCACTCCAGCCCACTTTCAAAAGGGGAGCCCAGTACTTTCAATGGTGCAGAGTACTTTCCCATTACACTTCCTACTTCCGTTGCAGTCATAATAACCGATAGTTAACCAGAGCAGACTTGCTGAAGTCTCATTGTCCTGTGTTATGGTCACCCAGGGCGATTTGTCATGAGGTGCTCTGACATCATAAAGCTACAGCATGGTGTCATCTGACATGAGAGCAAGCAATAGGATGCCTTTTTCATGGAATTGAAATGGGTAGCAGGCTAGACAGGATGTGCAGGTGAAGACAAAGATGGTAACATGAATAAACTCAGGCATTAGTTGACTTATGCATTTGTTTGAAGGTTTGGGTGATCATAATATTCTCGAGATCTCTATAGGTTAACTGATAGGGTTGCACAAGAATGAAGATGTTAGAATCTGTTATTCGTAGTTTTTATTATTACCTCTAGCTGTAGCATAAGCCTTCTTTCAAAACCTTATCAGATCACTTAATAGTTACTGCTGTACCATAACCTAAAAATTCTCAGTGAGAAAGATACCATGTCACAGGGCTAGCACTGAGATCTTTTTATTTATGTCCTAATATAGGTGCTGGAATGGTGTAGAGAGTAGTAGCAAAGTTTGGCTTTTGATTGAGAGAAGTATGCTAGGTTGGAAATAAAAGTCAGATTTGAGTTTGTAGTGAGCTGTGGATTTTCGCAGAGTTACAGACGCCATAGTACTCATTATTAGCACATTATAAAAATCTGTTTATTGTGTTGCATTAGTTTGGAGATATTCAAGTTCTGTTAATGGACTAACAGTGGACTTTTCCATCTGCAGATTATACTGAATGACCAGCAGAGGGAGTGATGCCGTAGACCATTTCTCTGCGATGCCGAGACCAAAAAAAAAAAGAAAGCGTCCTCAGCCTTCGGCTTCCATTATCAATTTACATGGTACGTGAAACTCTCATTTAATTGCTTTGCTTGTCATTAGAAGGAGTTCATAGCATCTGACGGCTCTTGGCACCTTTGAGGCTGCAATGAGTTGTCTTCTGTTAGAGCGATTGACTTGCTTTCAAATGGGGGAAGCTTATTTATCCTGCCTCCCTGCACTCTGTATGTGGCGCTCTGATACTCAACATGGAGTGCTCTTTCAGATACTCTGTGTTCTGGTCACTCCAGCCCACTTTCAAAAGGGGAGCCCAGTACTTTCAATGGTGCAGAGTACTTTCCCATTACACTTCCTACTTCCGTTGCAGTCATAATAACCGATAGTTAACCAGAGCAGACTTGCTGAAGTCTCATTGTCCTGTGTTATGGTCACCCAGGGCGATTTGTCATGAGGTGCTCTGACATCATAAAGCTACAGCATGGTGTCATCTGACATGAGAGCAAGCAATAGGATGCCTTTTTCATGGAATTGAAATGGGTAGCAGGCTAGACAGGATGTGCAGGTGAAGACAAAGATGGTAACATGAATAAACTCAGGCATTAGTTGACTTATGCATTTGTTTGAAGGTTTGGGTGATCATAATATTCTCGAGATCTCTATAGGTTAACTGATAGGGTTGCACAAGAATGAAGATGTTAGAATCTGTTATTCGTAGTTTTTATTATTACCTCTAGCTGTAGCATAAGCCTTCTTTCAAAACCTTATCAGATCACTTAATAGTTACTGCTGTACCATAACCTAAAAATTCTCAGTGAGAAAGATACCATGTCACAGGGCTAGCACTGAGATCTTTTTATTTATGTCCTAATATAGGTGCTGGAATGGTGTAGAGAGTAGTAGCAAAGTTTGGCTTTTGATCGAGAGAAGTATGCTAGGTTGGAAATAAAAGTCAGATTTGAGTTTGTAGTGAGCTGTGGATTTTCGCAGAGTTACAGACGCCATAGTACTCATTATTAGCACATTATAAAAATCTGTTTATTGTGTTGCATTAGTTTGGAGATATTCAAGTTCTGTTAATGGACTAACAGTGGACTTTTCCATCTGCAGATTATACTGAATGACCAGCAGAGGGAGTGATGCCGTAGACCATTTCTCTGCGATGCCGAGACCAAAAAAAAAAAGAAAGCGTCCTCAGCCTTCGGCTTCCATTATCAATTTACATGGTACGTGAAACTCTCATTTAATTGCTTTGCTTGTCATTAGAAGGAGTTCATAGCATCTGACGGCTCTTGGCACCTTTGAGGCTGCAATGAGTTGTCTTCTGTTAGAGCGATTGACTTACTTTCAAATGGGGGAAGCTTATTTATCCTGCCTCCCTGCACTCTGTATGTGGCGCTCTGATACTCAACATGGCGTGCTCTTTCAGATACTCTGTGTTCTGGTCACTCCAGCCCACTTTCAAAAGGGGAGCCCAGTACTTTCAATGGTGCAGAGTACTTTCCCATTACACTTCCTACTTCCGTTGCAGTCATAATAACCGATAGTTAACCAGAGCAGACTTGCTGAAGTCTCATTGTCCTGTGTTCTGGTCACCCAGGGCGATTTGTCATGAGGTGCTCTGACATCATAAAGCTACAGCATGGTGTCATCTGACATGAGAGCAAGCAATAGGATGCCTTTTTCATGGAATTGAAATGGGTAGCAGGCTAGACAGGATGTGCAGGTGAAGACAAAGATGGTAACATGAATAAACTCAGGCATTAGTTGACTTATGCATTTGTTTGAAGGTTTGGGTGATCATAATATTCTCGATCTCTATAGGTTAACTGATAGGGTTGCACAAGAATGAAGATGTTAGAATCTGTTATTCGTAGTTTTTATTATTACCTCTAGCTGTAGCATAAGCCTTCTTTCAAAACCTTATCAGATCACTTAATAGTTACTGCTGTACCATAACCTAAAAATTCTCAGTGAGAAAGATACCATGTCACAGGGCTAGCACTGAGATCTTTTTATTTATGTCCTAATATAGGTGCTGGAATGGTGTAGAGAGTAGTAGCAAAGTTTGGCTTTTGATTGAGAGAAGTATGCTAGGTTGGAAATAAAAGTCAGATTTGAGTTTGTAGTGAGCTGTGGATTTTCGCAGAGTTACAGACGCCATAGTACTCATTATTAGCACATTATAAAAATCTGTTTATTGTGTTGCATTAGTTTGGAGATATTCAAGTTCTGTTAATGGACTAACAGTGGACTTTTCCATCTGCAGATTATACTGAATGACCAGCAGAGGGAGTGATGCCGTAGACCATTTCTCTGCGATGCTGAGACCAAAAAAAAAAAGAAAGCGTCCTCAGCCTTCGGCTTCCATTATCAATTTACATGGTACGTGAAACTCTCATTTAATTGCTTTGCTTGTCATTAGAAGGAGTTCATAGCATCTGACGGCTCTTGGCACCTTTGAGGCTGCAATGAGTTGTCTTCTGTTAGAGCGATTGACTTGCTTTCAAATGGGGGAAGCTTATTTATCCTGCCTCCCTGCACTCTGTATGTGGCGCTCTGATACTCAACATGGAGTGCTCTTTCAGATACTCTGTGTTCTGGTCACTCCAGCCCACTTTCAAAAGGGGAGCCCAGTACTTTCAATGGTGCAGAGTACTTTCCCATTACACTTCCTACTTCCGTTGCAGTCATAATAACCGATAGTTAACCAGAGCAGACTTGCTGAAGTCTCATTGTCCTGTGTTATGGTCACCCAGGGCGATTTGTCATGAGGTGCTCTGACATCATAAAGCTACAGCATGGTGTCATCTGACATGAGAGCAAGCAATAGGATGCCTTTTTCATGGAATTGAAATGGGTAGCAGGCTAGACAGGATGTGCAGGTGAAGACAAAGATGGTAACATGAATAAACTCAGGCATTAGTTGACTTATGCATTTGTTTGAAGGTTTGGGTGATCATAATATTCTCGAGATCTCTATAGGTTAACTGATAGGGTTGCACAAGAATGAAGATGTTAGAATCTGTTATTCGTAGTTTTTATTATTACCTCTAGCTGTAGCATAAGCCTTCTTTCAAAACCTTATCAGATCACTTAATAGTTACTGCTGTACCATAACCTAAAAATTCTCAGTGAGAAAGATACCATGTCACAGGGCTAGCACTGAGATCTTTTTATTTATGTCCTAATATAGGTGCTGGAATGGTGTAGAGAGTAGTAGCAAAGTTTGGCTTTTGATTGAGAGAAGTATGCTAGGTTGGAAATAAAAGTCAGATTTGAGTTTGTAGTGAGCTGTGGATTTTCGCAGAGTTACAGACGCCATAGTACTCATTATTAGCACATTATAAAAATCTGTTTATTGTGTTGCATTAGTTTGGAGATATTCAAGTTCTGTTAATGGACTAACAGTGGACTTTTCCATCTGCAGATTATACTGAATGACCAGCAGAGGGAGTGATGCCGTAGACCATTTCTCTGCGATGCTGAGACCAAAAAAAAAAAGAAAGCGTCCTCAGCCTTCGGCTTCCATTATCAATTTACATGGTAGGTGAAACTCTCATTTAATCGCTTTGCTTGTCATTAGAAGGAGTTCATAGCATCTGACGGCTCTTGGCACCTTTGAGGCTGCAATGAGTTGTCTTCTGTTAGAGCGATTGACTTGCTTTCAAATGGGGGAAGCTTATTTATCCTGCCTCCCTGCACTCTGTATGTGGCGCTCTGATACTCAACATGGAGTGCTCTTTCAGATACTCTGTGTTCTGGTCACTCCAGCCCACTTTCAAAAGGGGAGCCCAGTACTTTCAATGGTGCAGAGTACTTTCCCATTACACTTCCTACTTCCGTTGCAGTCATAATAACCGATAGTTAACCAGAGCAGACTTGCTGAAGTCTCATTGTCCTGTGTTATGGTCACCCAGGGCGATTTGTCATGAGGTGCTCTGACATCATAAAGCTACAGCATGGTGTCATCTGACATGAGAGCAAGCAATAGGATGCCTTTTTCATGGAATTGAAATGGGTAGCAGGCTAGACAGGATGTGCAGGTGAAGACAAAGATGGTAACATGAATAAACTCAGGCATTAGTTGACTTATGCATTTGTTTGAAGGTTTGGGTGATCATAATATTCTCGAGATCTCTATAGGTTAACTGATAGGGTTGCACAAGAATGAAGATGTTAGAATCTGTTATTCGTAGTTTTTATTATTACCTCTAGCTGTAGCATAAGCCTTCTTTCAAAACCTTATCAGATCACTTAATAGTTACTGCTGTACCATAACCTAAAAATTCTCAGTGAGAAAGATACCATGTCACAGGGCTAGCACTGAGATCTTTTTATTTATGTCCTAATATAGGTGCTGGAATGGTGTAGAGAGTAGTAGCAAAGTTTGGCTTTTGATTGAGAGAAGTATGCTAGGTTGGAAATAAAAGTCAGATTTGAGTTTGTAGTGAGCTGTGGATTTTCGCAGAGTTACAGACGCCATAGTACTCATTATTAGCACATTATAAAAATCTGTTTATTGTGTTGCATTAGTTTGGAGATATTCAAGTTCTGTTAATGGACTAACAGTGGACTTTTCCATCTGCAGATTATACTGAATGACCAGCAGAGGGAGTGATGCCGTAGACCATTTCTCTGCGATGCCGAGACCAAAAAAAAAAAGAAAGCGTCCTCAGCCTTCGGCTTCCATTATCAATTTACATGGTACGTGAAACTCTCATTTAATTGCTTTGCTTGTCATTAGAAGGAGTTCATAGCATCTGACGGCTCTTGGCACCTTTGAGGCTGCAATGAGTTGTCTTCTGTTAGAGCGATTGACTTGCTTTCAAATGGGGGAAGCTTATTTATCCTGCCTCCCTGCACTCTGTATGTGGCGCTCTGATACTCAACATGGAGTGCTCTTTCAGATACTCTGTGTTCTGGTCACTCCAGCCCACTTTCAAAAGGGGAGCCCAGTACTTTCAATGGTGCAGAGTACTTTCCCATTACACTTCCTACTTCCGTTGCAGTCATAATAACCGATAGTTAACCAGAGCAGACTTGCTGAAGTCTCATTGTCCTGTGTTATGGTCACCCAGGGCGATTTGTCATGAGGTGCTCTGACATCATAAAGCTACAGCATGGTGTCATCTGACATGAGAGCAAGCAATAGGATGCCTTTTTCATGGAATTGAAATGGGTAGCAGGCTAGACAGGATGTGCAGGTGAAGACAAAGATGGTAACATGAATAAACTCAGGCATTAGTTGACTTATGCATTTGTTTGAAGGTTTGGGTGATCATAATATTCTCGAGATCTCTATAGGTTAACTGATAGGGTTGCACAAGAATGAAGATGTTAGAATCTGTTATTCGTAGTTTTTATTATTACCTCTAGCTGTAGCATAAGCCTTCTTTCAAAACCTTATCAGATCACTTAATAGTTACTGCTGTACCATAACCTAAAAATTCTCAGTGAGAAAGATACCATGTCACAGGGCTAGCACTGAGATCTTTTTATTTATGTCCTAATATAGGTGCTGGAATGGTGTAGAGAGTAGTAGCAAAGTTTGGCTTTTGATCGAGAGAAGTATGCTAGGTTGGAAATAAAAGTCAGATTTGAGTTTGTAGTGAGCTGTGGATTTTCGCAGAGTTACAGACGCCATAGTACTCATTATTAGCACATTATAAAAATCTGTTTATTGTGTTGCATTAGTTTGGAGATATTCAAGTTCTGTTAATGGACTAACAGTGGACTTTTCCATCTGCAGATTATACTGAATGACCAGCAGAGGGAGTGATGCCGTAGACCATTTCTCTGCGATGCTGAGACCAAAAAAAAAAAGAAAGCGTCCTCAGCCTTCGGCTTCCATTATCAATTTACATGGTAGGTGAAACTCTCATTTAATCGCTTTGCTTGTCATTAGAAGGAGTTCATAGCATCTGACGGCTCTTGGCACCTTTGAGGCTGCAATGAGTTGTCTTCTGTTAGAGCGATTGACTTACTTTCAAATGGGGGAAGCTTATTTATCCTGCCTCCCTGCACTCTGTATGTGGCGCTCTGATACTCAACATGGAGTGCTCTTTCAGATACTCTGTGTTCTGGTCACTCCAGCCCACTTTCAAAAGGGGAGCCCAGTACTTTCAATGGTGCAGAGTACTTTCCCATTACACTTCCTACTTCCGTTGCAGTCATAATAACCGATAGTTAACCAGAGCAGACTTGCTGAAGTCTCATTGTCCTGTGTTATGGTCACCCAGGGCGATTTGTCATGAGGTGCTCTGACATCATAAAGCTACAGCATGGTGTCATCTGACATGAGAGCAAGCAATAGGATGCCTTTTTCATGGAATTGAAATGGGTAGCAGGCTAGACAGGATGTGCAGGTGAAGACAAAGATGGTAACATGAATAAACTCAGGCATTAGTTGACTTATGCATTTGTTTGAAGGTTTGGGTGATCATAATATTCTCGAGATCTCTATAGGTTAACTGATAGGGTTGCACAAGAATGAAGATGTTAGAATCTGTTATTCGTAGTTTTTATTATTACCTCTAGCTGTAGCATAAGCCTTCTTTCAAAACCTTATCAGATCACTTAATAGTTACTGCTGTACCATAACCTAAAAATTCTCAGTGAGAAAGATACCATGTCACAGGGCTAGCACTGAGATCTTTTTATTTATGTCCTAATATAGGTGCTGGAATGGTGTAGAGAGTAGTAGCAAAGTTTGGCTTTTGATTGAGAGAAGTATGCTAGGTTGGAAATAAAAGTCAGATTTGAGTTTGTAGTGAGCTGTGGATTTTCGCAGAGTTACAGACGCCATAGTACTCATTATTAGCACATTATAAAAATCTGTTTATTGTGTTGCATTAGTTTGGAGATATTCAAGTTCTGTTAATGGACTAACAGTGGACTTTTCCATCTGCAGATTATACTGAATGACCAGCAGAGGGAGTGATGCCGTAGACCATTTCTCTGCGATGCCGAGACCAAAAAAAAAAAGAAAGCGTCCTCAGCCTTCGGCTTCCATTATCAATTTACATGGTACGTGAAACTCTCATTTAATTGCTTTGCTTGTCATTAGAAGGAGTTCATAGCATCTGACGGCTCTTGGCACCTTTGAGGCTGCAATGAGTTGTCTTCTGTTAGAGCGATTGACTTGCTTTCAAATGGGGGAAGCTTATTTATCCTGCCTCCCTGCACTCTGTATGTGGCGCTCTGATACTCAACATGGAGTGCTCTTTCAGATACTCTGTGTTCTGGTCACTCCAGCCCACTTTCAAAAGGGGAGCCCAGTACTTTCAATGGTGCAGAGTACTTTCCCATTACACTTCCTACTTCCGTTGCAGTCATAATAACCGATAGTTAACCAGAGCAGACTTGCTGAAGTCTCATTGTCCTGTGTTATGGTCACCCAGGGCGATTTGTCATGAGGTGCTCTGACATCATAAAGCTACAGCATGGTGTCATCTGACATGAGAGCAAGCAATAGGATGCCTTTTTCATGGAATTGAAATGGGTAGCAGGCTAGACAGGATGTGCAGGTGAAGACAAAGATGGTAACATGAATAAACTCAGGCATTAGTTGACTTATGCATTTGTTTGAAGGTTTGGGTGATCATAATATTCTCGAGATCTCTATAGGTTAACTGATAGGGTTGCACAAGAATGAAGATGTTAGAATCTGTTATTCGTAGTTTTTATTATTACCTCTAGCTGTAGCATAAGCCTTCTTTCAAAACCTTATCAGATCACTTAATAGTTACTGCTGTACCATAACCTAAAAATTCTCAGTGAGAAAGATACCATGTCACAGGGCTAGCACTGAGATCTTTTTATTTATGTCCTAATATAGGTGCTGGAATGGTGTAGAGAGTAGTAGCAAAGTTTGGCTTTTGATTGAGAGAAGTATGCTAGGTTGGAAATAAAAGTCAGATTTGAGTTTGTAGTGAGCTGTGGATTTTCGCAGAGTTACAGACGCCATAGTACTCATTATTAGCACATTATAAAAATCTGTTTATTGTGTTGCATTAGTTTGGAGATATTCAAGTTCTGTTAATGGACTAACAGTGGACTTTTCCATCTGCAGATTATACTGAATGACCAGCAGAGGGAGTGATGCCGTAGACCATTTCTCTGCGATGCCGAGACCAAAAAAAAAAAGAAAGCGTCCTCAGCCTTCGGCTTCCATTATCAATTTACATGGTACGTGAAACTCTCATTTAATTGCTTTGCTTGTCATTAGAAGGAGTTCATAGCATCTGACGGCTCTTGGCACCTTTGAGGCTGCAATGAGTTGTCTTCTGTTAGAGCGATTGACTTGCTTTCAAATGGGGGAAGCTTATTTATCCTGCCTCCCTGCACTCTGTATGTGGCGCTCTGATACTCAACATGGAGTGCTCTTTCAGATACTCTGTGTTCTGGTCACTCCAGCCCACTTTCAAAAGGGGAGCCCAGTACTTTCAATGGTGCAGAGTACTTTCCCATTACACTTCCTACTTCCGTTGCAGTCATAATAACCGATAGTTAACCAGAGCAGACTTGCTGAAGTCTCATTGTCCTGTGTTATGGTCACCCAGGGCGATTTGTCATGAGGTGCTCTGACATCATAAAGCTACAGCATGGTGTCATCTGACATGAGAGCAAGCAATAGGATGCCTTTTTCATGGAATTGAAATGGGTAGCAGGCTAGACAGGATGTGCAGGTGAAGACAAAGATGGTAACATGAATAAACTCAGGCATTAGTTGACTTATGCATTTGTTTGAAGGTTTGGGTGATCATAATATTCTCGAGATCTCTATAGGTTAACTGATAGGGTTGCACAAGAATGAAGATGTTAGAATCTGTTATTCGTAGTTTTTATTATTACCTCTAGCTGTAGCATAAGCCTTCTTTCAAAACCTTATCAGATCACTTAATAGTTACTGCTGTACCATAACCTAAAAATTCTCAGTGAGAAAGATACCATGTCACAGGGCTAGCACTGAGATCTTTTTATTTATGTCCTAATATAGGTGCTGGAATGGTGTAGAGAGTAGTAGCAAAGTTTGGCTTTTGATCGAGAGAAGTATGCTAGGTTGGAAATAAAAGTCAGATTTGAGTTTGTAGTGAGCTGTGGATTTTCGCAGAGTTACAGACGCCATAGTACTCATTATTAGCACATTATAAAAATCTGTTTATTGTGTTGCATTAGTTTGGAGATATTCAAGTTCTGTTAATGGACTAACAGTGGACTTTTCCATCTGCAGATTATACTGAATGACCAGCAGAGGGAGTGATGCCGTAGACCATTTCTCTGCGATGCCGAGACCAAAAAAAAAAAGAAAGCGTCCTCAGCCTTCGGCTTCCATTATCAATTTACATGGTACGTGAAACTCTCATTTAATTGCTTTGCTTGTCATTAGAAGGAGTTCATAGCATCTGACGGCTCTTGGCACCTTTGAGGCTGCAATGAGTTGTCTTCTGTTAGAGCGATTGACTTACTTTCAAATGGGGGAAGCTTATTTATCCTGCCTCCCTGCACTCTGTATGTGGCGCTCTGATACTCAACATGGCGTGCTCTTTCAGATACTCTGTGTTCTGGTCACTCCAGCCCACTTTCAAAAGGGGAGCCCAGTACTTTCAATGGTGCAGAGTACTTTCCCATTACACTTCCTACTTCCGTTGCAGTCATAATAACCGATAGTTAACCAGAGCAGACTTGCTGAAGTCTCATTGTCCTGTGTTCTGGTCACCCAGGGCGATTTGTCATGAGGTGCTCTGACATCATAAAGCTACAGCATGGTGTCATCTGACATGAGAGCAAGCAATAGGATGCCTTTTTCATGGAATTGAAATGGGTAGCAGGCTAGACAGGATGTGCAGGTGAAGACAAAGATGGTAACATGAATAAACTCAGGCATTAGTTGACTTATGCATTTGTTTGAAGGTTTGGGTGATCATAATATTCTCGATCTCTATAGGTTAACTGATAGGGTTGCACAAGAATGAAGATGTTAGAATCTGTTATTCGTAGTTTTTATTATTACCTCTAGCTGTAGCATAAGCCTTCTTTCAAAACCTTATCAGATCACTTAATAGTTACTGCTGTACCATAACCTAAAAATTCTCAGTGAGAAAGATACCATGTCACAGGGCTAGCACTGAGATCTTTTTATTTATGTCCTAATATAGGTGCTGGAATGGTGTAGAGAGTAGTAGCAAAGTTTGGCTTTTGATTGAGAGAAGTATGCTAGGTTGGAAATAAAAGTCAGATTTGAGTTTGTAGTGAGCTGTGGATTTTCGCAGAGTTACAGACGCCATAGTACTCATTATTAGCACATTATAAAAATCTGTTTATTGTGTTGCATTAGTTTGGAGATATTCAAGTTCTGTTAATGGACTAACAGTGGACTTTTCCATCTGCAGATTATACTGAATGACCAGCAGAGGGAGTGATGCCGTAGACCATTTCTCTGCGATGCTGAGACCAAAAAAAAAAAGAAAGCGTCCTCAGCCTTCGGCTTCCATTATCAATTTACATGGTACGTGAAACTCTCATTTAATTGCTTTGCTTGTCATTAGAAGGAGTTCATAGCATCTGACGGCTCTTGGCACCTTTGAGGCTGCAATGAGTTTTCTTCTGTTAGAGCGATTGACTTGCTTTCAAATGGGGGAAGCTTATTTATCCTGCCTCCCTGCACTCTGTATGTGGCGCTCTGATACTCAACATGGAGTGCTCTTTCAGATACTCTGTGTTCTGGTCACTCCAGCCCACTTTCAAAAGGGGAGCCCAGTACTTTCAATGGTGCAGAGTACTTTCCCATTACACTTCCTACTTCCGTTGCAGTCATAATAACCGATAGTTAACCAGAGCAGACTTGCTGAAGTCTCATTGTCCTGTGTTATGGTCACCCAGGGCGATTTGTCATGAGGTGCTCTGACATCATAAAGCTACAGCATGGTGTCATCTGACATGAGAGCAAGCAATAGGATGCCTTTTTCATGGAATTGAAATGGGTAGCAGGCTAGACAGGATGTGCAGGTGAAGACAAAGATGGTAACATGAATAAACTCAGGCATTAGTTGACTTATGCATTTGTTTGAAGGTTTGGGTGATCATAATATTCTCGAGATCTCTATAGGTTAACTGATAGGGTTGCACAAGAATGAAGATGTTAGAATCTGTTATTCGTAGTTTTTATTATTACCTCTAGCTGTAGCATAAGCCTTCTTTCAAAACCTTATCAGATCACTTAATAGTTACTGCTGTACCATAACCTAAAAATTCTCAGTGAGAAAGATACCATGTCACAGGGCTAGCACTGAGATCTTTTTATTTATGTCCTAATATAGGTGCTGGAATGGTGTAGAGAGTAGTAGCAAAGTTTGGCTTTTGATTGAGAGAAGTATGCTAGGTTGGAAATAAAAGTCAGATTTGAGTTTGTAGTGAGCTGTGGATTTTCGCAGAGTTACAGACGCCATAGTACTCATTATTAGCACATTATAAAAATCTGTTTATTGTGTTGCATTAGTTTGGAGATATTCAAGTTCTGTTAATGGACTAACAGTGGACTTTTCCATCTGCAGATTATACTGAATGACCAGCAGAGGGAGTGATGCCGTAGACCATTTCTCTGCGATGCCGAGACCAAAAAAAAAAAGAAAGCGTCCTCAGCCTTCGGCTTCCATTATCAATTTACATGGTACGTGAAACTCTCATTTAATTGCTTTGCTTGTCATTAGAAGGAGTTCATAGCATCTGACGGCTCTTGGCACCTTTGAGGCTGCAATGAGTTGTCTTCTGTTAGAGCGATTGACTTGCTTTCAAATGGGGGAAGCTTATTTATCCTGCCTCCCTGCACTCTGTATGTGGCGCTCTGATACTCAACATGGAGTGCTCTTTCAGATACTCTGTGTTCTGGTCACTCCAGCCCACTTTCAAAAGGGGAGCCCAGTACTTTCAATGGTGCAGAGTACTTTCCCATTACACTTCCTACTTCCGTTGCAGTCATAATAACCGATAGTTAACCAGAGCAGACTTGCTGAAGTCTCATTGTCCTGTGTTATGGTCACCCAGGGCGATTTGTCATGAGGTGCTCTGACATCATAAAGCTACAGCATGGTGTCATCTGACATGAGAGCAAGCAATAGGATGCCTTTTTCATGGAATTGAAATGGGTAGCAGGCTAGACAGGATGTGCAGGTGAAGACAAAGATGGTAACATGAATAAACTCAGGCATTAGTTGACTTATGCATTTGTTTGAAGGTTTGGGTGATCATAATATTCTCGAGATCTCTATAGGTTAACTGATAGGGTTGCACAAGAATGAAGATGTTAGAATCTGTTATTCGTAGTTTTTATTATTACCTCTAGCTGTAGCATAAGCCTTCTTTCAAAACCTTATCAGATCACTTAATAGTTACTACTGTACCATAACCTAAAAATTCTCAGTGAGAAAGATACCATGTCACAGGGCTAGCACTGAGATCTTTTTATTTATGTCCTAATATAGGTGCTGGAATGGTGTAGAGAGTAGTAGCAAAGTTTGGCTTTTGATTGAGAGAAGTATGCTAGGTTGGAAATAAAAGTCAGATTTGAGTTTGTAGTGAGCTGTGGATTTTCGCAGAGTTACAGACGCCATAGTACTCATTATTAGCACATTATAAAAATCTGTTTATTGTGTTGCATTAGTTTGGAGATATTCAAGTTCTGTTAATGGACTAACAGTGGACTTTTCCATCTGCAGATTATACTGAATGACCAGCAGAGGGAGTGATGCCGTAGACCATTTCTCTGCGATGCCGAGACCAAAAAAAAAAAGAAAGCGTCCTCAGCCTTCGGCTTCCATTATCAATTTACATGGTACGTGAAACTCTCATTTAATTGCTTTGCTTGTCATTAGAAGGAGTTCATAGCATCTGACGGCTCTTGGCACCTTTGAGGCTGCAATGAGTTGTCTTCTGTTAGAGCGATTGACTTGCTTTCAAATGGGGGAAGCTTATTTATCCTGCCTCCCTGCACTCTGTATGTGGCGCTCTGATACTCAACATGGAGTGCTCTTTCAGATACTCTGTGTTCTGGTCACTCCAGCCCACTTTCAAAAGGGGAGCCCAGTACTTTCAATGGTGCAGAGTACTTTCCCATTACACTTCCTACTTCCGTTGCAGTCATAATAACCGATAGTTAACCAGAGCAGACTTGCTGAAGTCTCATTGTCCTGTGTTATGGTCACCCAGGGCGATTTGTCATGAGGTGCTCTGACATCATAAAGCTACAGCATGGTGTCATCTGACATGAGAGCAAGCAATAGGATGCCTTTTTCATGGAATTGAAATGGGTAGCAGGCTAGACAGGATGTGCAGGTGAAGACAAAGATGGCAACATGAATAAACTCAGGCATTAGTTGACTTATGCATTTGTTTGAAGGTTTGGGTGATCATAATATTCTCGAGATCTCTATAGGTTAACTGATAGGGTTGCACAAGAATGAAGATGTTAGAATCTGTTATTCGTAGTTTTTATTATTACCTCTAGCTGTAGCATAAGCCTTCTTTCAAAACCTTATCAGATCACTTAATAGTTACTGCTGTACCATAACCTAAAAATTCTCAGTGAGAAAGATACCATGTCACAGGGCTAGCACTGAGATCTTTTTATTTATGTCCTAATATAGGTGCTGGAATGGTGTAGAGAGTAGTAGCAAAGTTTGGCTTTTGATTGAGAGAAGTATGCTAGGTTGGAAATAAAAGTCAGATTTGAGTTTGTAGTGAGCTGTGGATTTTCGCAGAGTTACAGACGCCATAGTACTCATTATTAGCACATTATAAAAATCTGTTTATTGTGTTGCATTAGTTTGGAGATATTAAAGTTTTGTTAATGGACTAACAGTGGACTTTTCCATCTGCAGATTATACTGAATGACCAGCAGAGGGAGTGATGCCGTAGACCATTTCTCTGCGATGCTGAGACCAAAAAAAAAAAGAAAGCGTCCTCAGCCTTCGGCTTCCATTATCAATTTACATGGTACGTGAAACTCTCATTTAATTGCTTTGCTTGTCATTAGAAGGAGTTCATAGCATCTGACGGCTCTTGGCACCTTTGAGGCTGCAATGAGTTGTCTTCTGTTAGAGCGATTGACTTACTTTCAAATGGGGGAAGCTTATTTATCCTGCCTCCCTGCACTCTGTATGTGGCGCTCTGATACTCAACATGGAGTGCTCTTTCAGATACTCTGTGTTCTGGTCACTCCAGCCCACTTTCAAAAGGGGAGCCCAGTACTTTCAATGGTGCAGAGTACTTTCCCATTACACTTCCTACTTCCGTTGCAGTCATAATAACCGATAGTTAACCAGAGCAGACTTGCTGAAGTCTCATTGTCCTGTGTTATGGTCACCCAGGGCGATTTGTCATGAGGTGCTCTGACATCATAAAGCTACAGCATGGTGTCATCTGACATGAGAGCAAGCAATAGGATGCCTTTTTCATGGAATTGAAATGGGTAGCAGGCTAGACAGGATGTGCAGGTGAAGACAAAGATGGTAACATGAATAAACTCAGGCATTAGTTGACTTATGCATTTGTTTGAAGGTTTGGGTGATCATAATATTCTCGAGATCTCTATAGGTTAACTGATAGGGTTGCACAAGAATGAAGATGTTAGAATCTGTTATTCGTAGTTTTTATTATTACCTCTAGCTGTAGCATAAGCCTTCTTTCAAAACCTTATCAGATCACTTAATAGTTACTGCTGTACCATAACCTAAAAATTCTCAGTGAGAAAGATACCATGTCACAGGGCTAGCACTGAGATCTTTTTATTTATGTCCTAATATAGGTGCTGGAATGGTGTAGAGAGTAGTAGCAAAGTTTGGCTTTTGATTGAGAGAAGTATGCTAGGTTGGAAATAAAAGTCAGATTTGAGTTTGTAGTGAGCTGTGGATTTTCGCAGAGTTACAGACGCCATAGTACTCATTATTAGCACATTATAAAAATCTGTTTATTGTGTTGCATTAGTTTGGAGATATTCAAGTTCTGTTAATGGACTAACAGTGGACTTTTCCATCTGCAGATTATACTGAATGACCAGCAGAGGGAGTGATGCCGTAGACCATTTCTCTGCGATGCCGAGACCAAAAAAAAAAAGAAAGCGTCCTCAGCCTTCGGCTTCCATTATCAATTTACATGGTACGTGAAACTCTCATTTAATTGCTTTGCTTGTCATTAGAAGGAGTTCATAGCATCTGACGGCTCTTGGCACCTTTGAGGCTGCAATGAGTTGTCTTCTGTTAGAGCGATTGACTTGCTTTCAAATGGGGGAAGCTTATTTATCCTGCCTCCCTGCACTCTGTATGTGGCGCTCTGATACTCAACATGGAGTGCTCTTTCAGATACTCTGTGTTCTGGTCACTCCAGCCCACTTTCAAAAGGGGAGCCCAGTACTTTCAATGGTGCAGAGTACTTTCCCATTACACTTCCTACTTCCGTTGCAGTCATAATAACCGATAGTTAACCAGAGCAGACTTGCTGAAGTCTCATTGTCCTGTGTTCTGGTCACCCAGGGCGATTTGTCATGAGGTGCTCTGACATCATAAAGCTACAGCATGGTGTCATCTGACATGAGAGCAAGCAATAGGATGCCTTTTTCATGGAATTGAAATGGGTAGCAGGCTAGACAGGATGTGCAGGTGAAGACAAAGATGGTAACATGAATAAACTCAGGCATTAGTTGACTTATGCATTTGTTTGAAGGTTTGGGTGATCATAATATTCTCGATCTCTATAGGTTAACTGATAGGGTTGCACAAGAATGAAGATGTTAGAATCTGTTATTCGTAGTTTTTATTATTACCTCTAGCTGTAGCATAAGCCTTCTTTCAAAACCTTATCAGATCACTTAATAGTTACTGCTGTACCATAACCTAAAAATTCTCAGTGAGAAAGATACCATGTCACAGGGCTAGCACTGAGATCTTTTTATTTATGTCCTAATATAGGTGCTGGAATGGTGTAGAGAGTAGTAGCAAAGTTTGGCTTTTGATTGAGAGAAGTATGCTAGGTTGGAAATAAAAGTCAGATTTGAGTTTGTAGTGAGCTGTGGATTTTCGCAGAGTTACAGACGCCATAGTACTCATTATTAGCACATTATAAAAATCTGTTTATTGTGTTGCATTAGTTTGGAGATATTCAAGTTCTGTTAATGGACTAACAGTGGACTTTTCCATCTGCAGATTATACTGAATGACCAGCAGAGGGAGTGATGCCGTAGACCATTTCTCTGCGATGCTGAGACCAAAAAAAAAAAGAAAGCGTCCTCAGCCTTCGGCTTCCATTATCAATTTACATGGTACGTGAAACTCTCATTTAATTGCTTTGCTTGTCATTAGAAGGAGTTCATAGCATCTGACGGCTCTTGGCACCTTTGAGGCTGCAATGAGTTGTCTTCTGTTAGAGCGATTGACTTGCTTTCAAATGGGGGAAGCTTATTTATCCTGCCTCCCTGCACTCTGTATGTGGCGCTCTGATACTCAACATGGAGTGCTCTTTCAGATACTCTGTGTTCTGGTCACTCCAGCCCACTTTCAAAAGGGGAGCCCAGTACTTTCAATGGTGCAGAGTACTTTCCCATTACACTTCCTACTTCCGTTGCAGTCATAATAACCGATAGTTAACCAGAGCAGACTTGCTGAAGTCTCATTGTCCTGTGTTATGGTCACCCAGGGCGATTTGTCATGAGGTGCTCTGACATCATAAAGCTACAGCATGGTGTCATCTGACATGAGAGCAAGCAATAGGATGCCTTTTTCATGGAATTGAAATGGGTAGCAGGCTAGACAGGATGTGCAGGTGAAGACAAAGATGGTAACATGAATAAACTCAGGCATTAGTTGACTTATGCATTTGTTTGAAGGTTTGGGTGATCATAATATTCTCGAGATCTCTATAGGTTAACTGATAGGGTTGCACAAGAATGAAGATGTTAGAATCTGTTATTCGTAGTTTTTATTATTACCTCTAGCTGTAGCATAAGCCTTCTTTCAAAACCTTATCAGATCACTTAATAGTTACTGCTGTACCATAACCTAAAAATTCTCAGTGAGAAAGATACCATGTCACAGGGCTAGCACTGAGATCTTTTTATTTATGTCCTAATATAGGTGCTGGAATGGTGTAGAGAGTAGTAGCAAAGTTTGGCTTTTGATTGAGAGAAGTATGCTAGGTTGGAAATAAAAGTCAGATTTGAGTTTGTAGTGAGCTGTGGATTTTCGCAGAGTTACAGACGCCATAGTACTCATTATTAGCACATTATAAAAATCTGTTTATTGTGTTGCATTAGTTTGGAGATATTCAAGTTCTGTTAATGGACTAACAGTGGACTTTTCCATCTGCAGATTATACTGAATGACCAGCAGAGGGAGTGATGCCGTAGACCATTTCTCTGCGATGCTGAGACCAAAAAAAAAAAGAAAGCGTCCTCAGCCTTCGGCTTCCATTATCAATTTACATGGTAGGTGAAACTCTCATTTAATCGCTTTGCTTGTCATTAGAAGGAGTTCATAGCATCTGACGGCTCTTGGCACCTTTGAGGCTGCAATGAGTTGTCTTCTGTTAGAGCGATTGAATTACTTTCAAATGGGGGAAGCTTATTTATCCTGCCTCCCTGCACTCTGTATGTGGCGCTCTGATACTCAACATGGAGTGCTCTTTCAGATACTCTGTGTTCTGGTCACTCCAGCCCACTTTCAAAAGGGGAGCCCAGTACTTTCAATGGTGCAGAGTACTTTCCCATTACACTTCCTACTTCCGTTGCAGTCATAATAACCGATAGTTAACCAGAGCAGACTTGCTGAAGTCTCATTGTCCTGTGTTATGGTCACCCAGGGCGATTTGTCATGAGGTGCTCTGACATCATAAAGCTACAGCATGGTGTCATCTGACATGAGAGCAAGCAATAGGATGCCTTTTTCATGGAATTGAAATGGGTAGCAGGCTAGACAGGATGTGCAGGTGAAGACAAAGATGGTAACATGAATAAACTCAGGCATTAGTTGACTTATGCATTTGTTTGAAGGTTTGGGTGATCATAATATTCTCGAGATCTCTATAGGTTAACTGATAGGGTTGCACAAGAATGAAGATGTTAGAATCTGTTATTCGTAGTTTTTATTATTACCTCTAGCTGTAGCATAAGCCTTCTTTCAAAACCTTATCAGATCACTTAATAGTTACTACTGTACCATAACCTAAAAATTCTCAGTGAGAAAGATACCATGTCACAGGGCTAGCACTGAGATCTTTTTATTTATGTCCTAATATAGGTGCTGGAATGGTGTAGAGAGTAGTAGCAAAGTTTGGCTTTTGATTGAGAGAAGTATGCTAGGTTGGAAATAAAAGTCAGATTTGAGTTTGTAGTGAGCTGTGGATTTTCGCAGAGTTACAGACGCCATAGTACTCATTATTAGCACATTATAAAAATCTGTTTATTGTGTTGCATTAGTTTGGAGATATTAAAGTTTTGTTAATGGACTAACAGTGGACTTTTCCATCTGCAGATTATACTGAATGACCAGCAGAGGGAGTGATGCCGTAGACCATTTCTCTGCGATGCTGAGACCAAAAAAAAAAAGAAAGCGTCCTCAGCCTTCGGCTTCCATTATCAATTTACATGGTACGTGAAACTCTCATTTAATTGCTTTGCTTGTCATTAGAAGGAGTTCATAGCATCTGACGGCTCTTGGCACCTTTGAGGCTGCAATGAGTTGTCTTCTGTTAGAGCGATTGACTTACTTTCAAATGGGGGAAGCTTATTTATCCTGCCTCCCTGCACTCTGTATGTGGCGCTCTGATACTCAACATGGAGTGCTCTTTCAGATACTCTGTGTTCTGGTCACTCCAGCCCACTTTCAAAAGGGGAGCCCAGTACTTTCAATGGTGCAGAGTACTTTCCCATTACACTTCCTACTTCCGTTGCAGTCATAATAACCGATAGTTAACCAGAGCAGACTTGCTGAAGTCTCATTGTCCTGTGTTATGGTCACCCAGGGCGATTTGTCATGAGGTGCTCTGACATCATAAAGCTACAGCATGGTGTCATCTGACATGAGAGCAAGCAATAGGATGCCTTTTTCATGGAATTGAAATGGGTAGCAGGCTAGACAGGATGTGCAGGTGAAGACAAAGATGGTAACATGAATAAACTCAGGCATTAGTTGACTTATGCATTTGTTTGAAGGTTTGGGTGATCATAATATTCTCGAGATCTCTATAGGTTAACTGATAGGGTTGCACAAGAATGAAGATGTTAGAATCTGTTATTCGTAGTTTTTATTATTACCTCTAGCTGTAGCATAAGCCTTCTTTCAAAACCTTATCAGATCACTTAATAGTTACTGCTGTACCATAACCTAAAAATTCTCAGTGAGAAAGATACCATGTCACAGGGCTAGCACTGAGATCTTTTTATTTATGTCCTAATATAGGTGCTGGAATGGTGTAGAGAGTAGTAGCAAAGTTTGGCTTTTGATTGAGAGAAGTATGCTAGGTTGGAAATAAAAGTCAGATTTGAGTTTGTAGTGAGCTGTGGATTTTCGCAGAGTTACAGACGCCATAGTACTCATTATTAGCACATTATAAAAATCTGTTTATTGTGTTGCATTAGTTTGGAGATATTCAAGTTCTGTTAATGGACTAACAGTGGACTTTTCCATCTGCAGATTATACTGAATGACCAGCAGAGGGAGTGATGCCGTAGACCATTTCTCTGCGATGCCGAGACCAAAAAAAAAAAGAAAGCGTCCTCAGCCTTCGGCTTCCATTATCAATTTACATGGTACGTGAAACTCTCATTTAATTGCTTTGCTTGTCATTAGAAGGAGTTCATAGCATCTGACGGCTCTTGGCACCTTTGAGGCTGCAATGAGTTGTCTTCTGTTAGAGCGATTGACTTGCTTTCAAATGGGGGAAGCTTATTTATCCTGCCTCCCTGCACTCTGTATGTGGCGCTCTGATACTCAACATGGAGTGCTCTTTCAGATACTCTGTGTTCTGGTCACTCCAGCCCACTTTCAAAAGGGGAGCCCAGTACTTTCAATGGTGCAGAGTACTTTCCCATTACACTTCCTACTTCCGTTGCAGTCATAATAACCGATAGTTAACCAGAGCAGACTTGCTGAAGTCTCATTGTCCTGTGTTATGGTCACCCAGGGCGATTTGTCATGAGGTGCTCTGACATCATAAAGCTACAGCATGGTGTCATCTGACATGAGAGCAAGCAATAGGATGCCTTTTTCATGGAATTGAAATGGGTAGCAGGCTAGACAGGATGTGCAGGTGAAGACAAAGATGGTAACATGAATAAACTCAGGCATTAGTTGACTTATGCATTTGTTTGAAGGTTTGGGTGATCATAATATTCTCGAGATCTCTATAGGTTAACTGATAGGGTTGCACAAGAATGAAGATGTTAGAATCTGTTATTCGTAGTTTTTATTATTACCTCTAGCTGTAGCATAAGCCTTCTTTCAAAACCTTATCAGATCACTTAATAGTTACTGCTGTACCATAACCTAAAAATTCTCAGTGAGAAAGATACCATGTCACAGGGCTAGCACTGAGATCTTTTTATTTATGTCCTAATATAGGTGCTGGAATGGTGTAGAGAGTAGTAGCAAAGTTTGGCTTTTGATCGAGAGAAGTATGCTAGGTTGGAAATAAAAGTCAGATTTGAGTTTGTAGTGAGCTGTGGATTTTCGCAGAGTTACAGACGCCATAGTACTCATTATTAGCACATTATAAAAATCTGTTTATTGTGTTGCATTAGTTTGGAGATATTCAAGTTCTGTTAATGGACTAACAGTGGACTTTTCCATCTGCAGATTATACTGAATGACCAGCAGAGGGAGTGATGCCGTAGACCATTTCTCTGCGATGCTGAGACCAAAAAAAAAAAGAAAGCGTCCTCAGCCTTCGGCTTCCATTATCAATTTACATGGTAGGTGAAACTCTCATTTAATCGCTTTGCTTGTCATTAGAAGGAGTTCATAGCATCTGACGGCTCTTGGCACCTTTGAGGCTGCAATGAGTTGTCTTCTGTTAGAGCGATTGACTTACTTTCAAATGGGGGAAGCTTATTTATCCTGCCTCCCTGCACTCTGTATGTGGCGCTCTGATACTCAACATGGAGTGCTCTTTCAGATACTCTGTGTTCTGGTCACTCCAGCCCACTTTCAAAAGGGGAGCCCAGTACTTTCAATGGTGCAGAGTACTTTCCCATTACACTTCCTACTTCCGTTGCAGTCATAATAACCGATAGTTAACCAGAGCAGACTTGCTGAAGTCTCATTGTCCTGTGTTATGGTCACCCAGGGCGATTTGTCATGAGGTGCTCTGACATCATAAAGCTACAGCATGGTGTCATCTGACATGAGAGCAAGCAATAGGATGCCTTTTTCATGGAATTGAAATGGGTAGCAGGCTAGACAGGATGTGCAGGTGAAGACAAAGATGGTAACATGAATAAACTCAGGCATTAGTTGACTTATGCATTTGTTTGAAGGTTTGGGTGATCATAATATTCTCGAGATCTCTATAGGTTAACTGATAGGGTTGCACAAGAATGAAGATGTTAGAATCTGTTATTCGTAGTTTTTATTATTACCTCTAGCTGTAGCATAAGCCTTCTTTCAAAACCTTATCAGATCACTTAATAGTTACTGCTGTACCATAACCTAAAAATTCTCAGTGAGAAAGATACCATGTCACAGGGCTAGCACTGAGATCTTTTTATTTATGTCCTAATATAGGTGCTGGAATGGTGTAGAGAGTAGTAGCAAAGTTTGGCTTTTGATTGAGAGAAGTATGCTAGGTTGGAAATAAAAGTCAGATTTGAGTTTGTAGTGAGCTGTGGATTTTCGCAGAGTTACAGACGCCATAGTACTCATTATTAGCACATTATAAAAATCTGTTTATTGTGTTGCATTAGTTTGGAGATATTCAAGTTCTGTTAATGGACTAACAGTGGACTTTTCCATCTGCAGATTATACTGAATGACCAGCAGAGGGAGTGATGCCGTAGACCATTTCTCTGCGATGCCGAGACCAAAAAAAAAAAGAAAGCGTCCTCAGCCTTCGGCTTCCATTATCAATTTACATGGTACGTGAAACTCTCATTTAATTGCTTTGCTTGTCATTAGAAGGAGTTCATAGCATCTGACGGCTCTTGGCACCTTTGAGGCTGCAATGAGTTGTCTTCTGTTAGAGCGATTGACTTGCTTTCAAATGGGGGAAGCTTATTTATCCTGCCTCCCTGCACTCTGTATGTGGCGCTCTGATACTCAACATGGAGTGCTCTTTCAGATACTCTGTGTTCTGGTCACTCCAGCCCACTTTCAAAAGGGGAGCCCAGTACTTTCAATGGTGCAGAGTACTTTCCCATTACACTTCCTACTTCCGTTGCAGTCATAATAACCGATAGTTAACCAGAGCAGACTTGCTGAAGTCTCATTGTCCTGTGTTATGGTCACCCAGGGCGATTTGTCATGAGGTGCTCTGACATCATAAAGCTACAGCATGGTGTCATCTGACATGAGAGCAAGCAATAGGATGCCTTTTTCATGGAATTGAAATGGGTAGCAGGCTAGACAGGATGTGCAGGTGAAGACAAAGATGGTAACATGAATAAACTCAGGCATTAGTTGACTTATGCATTTGTTTGAAGGTTTGGGTGATCATAATATTCTCGAGATCTCTATAGGTTAACTGATAGGGTTGCACAAGAATGAAGATGTTAGAATCTGTTATTCGTAGTTTTTATTATTACCTCTAGCTGTAGCATAAGCCTTCTTTCAAAACCTTATCAGATCACTTAATAGTTACTGCTGTACCATAACCTAAAAATTCTCAGTGAGAAAGATACCATGTCACAGGGCTAGCACTGAGATCTTTTTATTTATGTCCTAATATAGGTGCTGGAATGGTGTAGAGAGTAGTAGCAAAGTTTGGCTTTTGATTGAGAGAAGTATGCTAGGTTGGAAATAAAAGTCAGATTTGAGTTTGTAGTGAGCTGTGGATTTTCGCAGAGTTACAGACGCCATAGTACTCATTATTAGCACATTATAAAAATCTGTTTATTGTGTTGCATTAGTTTGGAGATATTAAAGTTTTGTTAATGGACTAACAGTGGACTTTTCCATCTGCAGATTATACTGAATGACCAGCAGAGGGAGTGATGCCGTAGACCATTTCTCTGCGATGCTGAGACCAAAAAAAAAAAGAAAGCGTCCTCAGCCTTCGGCTTCCATTATCAATTTACATGGTACGTGAAACTCTCATTTAATTGCTTTGCTTGTCATTAGAAGGAGTTCATAGCATCTGACGGCTCTTGGCACCTTTGAGGCTGCAATGAGTTGTCTTCTGTTAGAGCGATTGACTTACTTTCAAATGGGGGAAGCTTATTTATCCTGCCTCCCTGCACTCTGTATGTGGCGCTCTGATACTCAACATGGAGTGCTCTTTCAGATACTCTGTGTTCTGGTCACTCCAGCCCACTTTCAAAAGGGGAGCCCAGTACTTTCAATGGTGCAGAGTACTTTCCCATTACACTTCCTACTTCCGTTGCAGTCATAATAACCGATAGTTAACCAGAGCAGACTTGCTGAAGTCTCATTGTCCTGTGTTATGGTCACCCAGGGCGATTTGTCATGAGGTGCTCTGACATCATAAAGCTACAGCATGGTGTCATCTGACATGAGAGCAAGCAATAGGATGCCTTTTTCATGGAATTGAAATGGGTAGCAGGCTAGACAGGATGTGCAGGTGAAGACAAAGATGGTAACATGAATAAACTCAGGCATTAGTTGACTTATGCATTTGTTTGAAGGTTTGGGTGATCATAATATTCTCGAGATCTCTATAGGTTAACTGATAGGGTTGCACAAGAATGAAGATGTTAGAATCTGTTATTCGTAGTTTTTATTATTACCTCTAGCTGTAGCATAAGCCTTCTTTCAAAACCTTATCAGATCACTTAATAGTTACTGCTGTACCATAACCTAAAAATTCTCAGTGAGAAAGATACCATGTCACAGGGCTAGCACTGAGATCTTTTTATTTATGTCCTAATATAGGTGCTGGAATGGTGTAGAGAGTAGTAGCAAAGTTTGGCTTTTGATCGAGAGAAGTATGCTAGGTTGGAAATAAAAGTCAGATTTGAGTTTGTAGTGAGCTGTGGATTTTCGCAGAGTTACAGACGCCATAGTACTCATTATTAGCACATTATAAAAATCTGTTTATTGTGTTGCATTAGTTTGGAGATATTCAAGTTCTGTTAATGGACTAACAGTGGACTTTTCCATCTGCAGATTATACTGAATGACCAGCAGAGGGAGTGATGCCGTAGACCATTTCTCTGCGATGCCGAGACCAAAAAAAAAAAGAAAGCGTCCTCAGCCTTCGGCTTCCATTATCAATTTACATGGTACGTGAAACTCTCATTTAATTGCTTTGCTTGTCATTAGAAGGAGTTCATAGCATCTGACGGCTCTTGGCACCTTTGAGGCTGCAATGAGTTGTCTTCTGTTAGAGCGATTGACTTGCTTTCAAATGGGGGAAGCTTATTTATCCTGCCTCCCTGCACTCTGTATGTGGCGCTCTGATACTCAACATGGAGTGCTCTTTCAGATACTCTGTGTTCTGGTCACTCCAGCCCACTTTCAAAAGGGGAGCCCAGTACTTTCAATGGTGCAGAGTACTTTCCCATTACACTTCCTACTTCCGTTGCAGTCATAATAACCGATAGTTAACCAGAGCAGACTTGCTGAAGTCTCATTGTCCTGTGTTATGGTCACCCAGGGCGATTTGTCATGAGGTGCTCTGACATCATAAAGCTACAGCATGGTGTCATCTGACATGAGAGCAAGCAATAGGATGCCTTTTTCATGGAATTGAAATGGGTAGCAGGCTAGACAGGATGTGCAGGTGAAGACAAAGATGGTAACATGAATAAACTCAGGCATTAGTTGACTTATGCATTTGTTTGAAGGTTTGGGTGATCATAATATTCTCGAGATCTCTATAGGTTAACTGATAGGGTTGCACAAGAATGAAGATGTTAGAATCTGTTATTCGTAGTTTTTATTATTACCTCTAGCTGTAGCATAAGCCTTCTTTCAAAACCTTATCAGATCACTTAATAGTTACTGCTGTACCATAACCTAAAAATTCTCAGTGAGAAAGATACCATGTCACAGGGCTAGCACTGAGATCTTTTTATTTATGTCCTAATATAGGTGCTGGAATGGTGTAGAGAGTAGTAGCAAAGTTTGGCTTTTGATCGAGAGAAGTATGCTAGGTTGGAAATAAAAGTCAGATTTGAGTTTGTAGTGAGCTGTGGATTTTCGCAGAGTTACAGACGCCATAGTACTCATTATTAGCACATTATAAAAATCTGTTTATTGTGTTGCATTAGTTTGGAGATATTCAAGTTCTGTTAATGGACTAACAGTGGACTTTTCCATCTGCAGATTATACTGAATGACCAGCAGAGGGAGTGATGCCGTAGACCATTTCTCTGCGATGCTGAGACCAAAAAAAAAAAGAAAGCGTCCTCAGCCTTCGGCTTCCATTATCAATTTACATGGTACGTGAAACTCTCATTTAATTGCTTTGCTTGTCATTAGAAGGAGTTCATAGCATCTGACGGCTCTTGGCACCTTTGAGGCTGCAATGAGTTGTCTTCTGTTAGAGCGATTGACTTGCTTTCAAATGGGGGAAGCTTATTTATCCTGCCTCCCTGCACTCTGTATGTGGCGCTCTGATACTCAACATGGAGTGCTCTTTCAGATACTCTGTGTTCTGGTCACTCCAGCCCACTTTCAAAAGGGGAGCCCAGTACTTTCAATGGTGCAGAGTACTTTCCCATTACACTTCCTACTTCCGTTGCAGTCATAATAACCGATAGTTAACCAGAGCAGACTTGCTGAAGTCTCATTGTCCTGTGTTATGGTCACCCAGGGCGATTTGTCATGAGGTGCTCTGACATCATAAAGCTACAGCATGGTGTCATCTGACATGAGAGCAAGCAATAGGATGCCTTTTTCATGGAATTGAAATGGGTAGCAGGCTAGACAGGATGTGCAGGTGAAGACAAAGATGGTAACATGAATAAACTCAGGCATTAGTTGACTTATGCATTTGTTTGAAGGTTTGGGTGATCATAATATTCTCGAGATCTCTATAGGTTAACTGATAGGGTTGCACAAGAATGAAGATGTTAGAATCTGTTATTCGTAGTTTTTATTATTACCTCTAGCTGTAGCATAAGCCTTCTTTCAAAACCTTATCAGATCACTTAATAGTTACTGCTGTACCATAACCTAAAAATTCTCAGTGAGAAAGATACCATGTCACAGGGCTAGCACTGAGATCTTTTTATTTATGTCCTAATATAGGTGCTGGAATGGTGTAGAGAGTAGTAGCAAAGTTTGGCTTTTGATTGAGAGAAGTATGCTAGGTTGGAAATAAAAGTCAGATTTGAGTTTGTAGTGAGCTGTGGATTTTCGCAGAGTTACAGACGCCATAGTACTCATTATTAGCACATTATAAAAATCTGTTTATTGTGTTGCATTAGTTTGGAGATATTCAAGTTCTGTTAATGGACTAACAGTGGACTTTTCCATCTGCAGATTATACTGAATGACCAGCAGAGGGAGTGATGCCGTAGACCATTTCTCTGCGATGCTGAGACCAAAAAAAAAAAGAAAGCGTCCTCAGCCTTCGGCTTCCATTATCAATTTACATGGTAGGTGAAACTCTCATTTAATCGCTTTGCTTGTCATTAGAAGGAGTTCATAGCATCTGACGGCTCTTGGCACCTTTGAGGCTGCAATGAGTTGTCTTCTGTTAGAGCGATTGACTTACTTTCAAATGGGGGAAGCTTATTTATCCTGCCTCCCTGCACTCTGTATGTGGCGCTCTGATACTCAACATGGAGTGCTCTTTCAGATACTCTGTGTTCTGGTCACTCCAGCCCACTTTCAAAAGGGGAGCCCAGTACTTTCAATGGTGCAGAGTACTTTCCCATTACACTTCCTACTTCCGTTGCAGTCATAATAACCGATAGTTAACCAGAGCAGACTTGCTGAAGTCTCATTGTCCTGTGTTATGGTCACCCAGGGCGATTTGTCATGAGGTGCTCTGACATCATAAAGCTACAGCATGGTGTCATCTGACATGAGAGCAAGCAATAGGATGCCTTTTTCATGGAATTGAAATGGGTAGCAGGCTAGACAGGATGTGCAGGTGAAGACAAAGATGGTAACATGAATAAACTCAGGCATTAGTTGACTTATGCATTTGTTTGAAGGTTTGGGTGATCATAATATTCTCGAGATCTCTATAGGTTAACTGATAGGGTTGCACAAGAATGAAGATGTTAGAATCTGTTATTCGTAGTTTTTATTATTACCTCTAGCTGTAGCATAAGCCTTCTTTCAAAACCTTATCAGATCACTTAATAGTTACTGCTGTACCATAACCTAAAAATTCTCAGTGAGAAAGATACCATGTCACAGGGCTAGCACTGAGATCTTTTTATTTATGTCCTAATATAGGTGCTGGAATGGTGTAGAGAGTAGTAGCAAAGTTTGGCTTTTGATTGAGAGAAGTATGCTAGGTTGGAAATAAAAGTCAGATTTGAGTTTGTAGTGAGCTGTGGATTTTCGCAGAGTTACAGACGCCATAGTACTCATTATTAGCACATTATAAAAATCTGTTTATTGTGTTGCATTAGTTTGGAGATATTCAAGTTCTGTTAATGGACTAACAGTGGACTTTTCCATCTGCAGATTATACTGAATGACCAGCAGAGGGAGTGATGCCGTAGACCATTTCTCTGCGATGCCGAGACCAAAAAAAAAAAGAAAGCGTCCTCAGCCTTCGGCTTCCATTATCAATTTACATGGTACGTGAAACTCTCATTTAATTGCTTTGCTTGTCATTAGAAGGAGTTCATAGCATCTGACGGCTCTTGGCACCTTTGAGGCTGCAATGAGTTGTCTTCTGTTAGAGCGATTGACTTGCTTTCAAATGGGGGAAGCTTATTTATCCTGCCTCCCTGCACTCTGTATGTGGCGCTCTGATACTCAACATGGAGTGCTCTTTCAGATACTCTGTGTTCTGGTCACTCCAGCCCACTTTCAAAAGGGGAGCCCAGTACTTTCAATGGTGCAGAGTACTTTCCCATTACACTTCCTACTTCCGTTGCAGTCATAATAACCGATAGTTAACCAGAGCAGACTTGCTGAAGTCTCATTGTCCTGTGTTATGGTCACCCAGGGCGATTTGTCATGAGGTGCTCTGACATCATAAAGCTACAGCATGGTGTCATCTGACATGAGAGCAAGCAATAGGATGCCTTTTTCATGGAATTGAAATGGGTAGCAGGCTAGACAGGATGTGCAGGTGAAGACAAAGATGGTAACATGAATAAACTCAGGCATTAGTTGACTTATGCATTTGTTTGAAGGTTTGGGTGATCATAATATTCTCGAGATCTCTATAGGTTAACTGATAGGGTTGCACAAGAATGAAGATGTTAGAATCTGTTATTCGTAGTTTTTATTATTACCTCTAGCTGTAGCATAAGCCTTCTTTCAAAACCTTATCAGATCACTTAATAGTTACTGCTGTACCATAACCTAAAAATTCTCAGTGAGAAAGATACCATGTCACAGGGCTAGCACTGAGATCTTTTTATTTATGTCCTAATATAGGTGCTGGAATGGTGTAGAGAGTAGTAGCAAAGTTTGGCTTTTGATCGAGAGAAGTATGCTAGGTTGGAAATAAAAGTCAGATTTGAGTTTGTAGTGAGCTGTGGATTTTCGCAGAGTTACAGACGCCATAGTACTCATTATTAGCACATTATAAAAATCTGTTTATTGTGTTGCATTAGTTTGGAGATATTCAAGTTCTGTTAATGGACTAACAGTGGACTTTTCCATCTGCAGATTATACTGAATGACCAGCAGAGGGAGTGATGCCGTAGACCATTTCTCTGCGATGCTGAGACCAAAAAAAAAAAGAAAGCGTCCTCAGCCTTCGGCTTCCATTATCAATTTACATGGTAGGTGAAACTCTCATTTAATCGCTTTGCTTGTCATTAGAAGGAGTTCATAGCATCTGACGGCTCTTGGCACCTTTGAGGCTGCAATGAGTTGTCTTCTGTTAGAGCGATTGACTTACTTTCAAATGGGGGAAGCTTATTTATCCTGCCTCCCTGCACTCTGTATGTGGCGCTCTGATACTCAACATGGAGTGCTCTTTCAGATACTCTGTGTTCTGGTCACTCCAGCCCACTTTCAAAAGGGGAGCCCAGTACTTTCAATGGTGCAGAGTACTTTCCCATTACACTTCCTACTTCCGTTGCAGTCATAATAACCGATAGTTAACCAGAGCAGACTTGCTGAAGTCTCATTGTCCTGTGTTATGGTCACCCAGGGCGATTTGTCATGAGGTGCTCTGACATCATAAAGCTACAGCATGGTGTCATCTGACATGAGAGCAAGCAATAGGATGCCTTTTTCATGGAATTGAAATGGGTAGCAGGCTAGACAGGATGTGCAGGTGAAGACAAAGATGGTAACATGAATAAACTCAGGCATTAGTTGACTTATGCATTTGTTTGAAGGTTTGGGTGATCATAATATTCTCGAGATCTCTATAGGTTAACTGATAGGGTTGCACAAGAATGAAGATGTTAGAATCTGTTATTCGTAGTTTTTATTATTACCTCTAGCTGTAGCATAAGCCTTCTTTCAAAACCTTATCAGATCACTTAATAGTTACTGCTGTACCATAACCTAAAAATTCTCAGTGAGAAAGATACCATGTCACAGGGCTAGCACTGAGATCTTTTTATTTATGTCCTAATATAGGTGCTGGAATGGTGTAGAGAGTAGTAGCAAAGTTTGGCTTTTGATTGAGAGAAGTATGCTAGGTTGGAAATAAAAGTCAGATTTGAGTTTGTAGTGAGCTGTGGATTTTCGCAGAGTTACAGACGCCATAGTACTCATTATTAGCACATTATAAAAATCTGTTTATTGTGTTGCATTAGTTTGGAGATATTCAAGTTCTGTTAATGGACTAACAGTGGACTTTTCCATCTGCAGATTATACTGAATGACCAGCAGAGGGAGTGATGCCGTAGACCATTTCTCTGCGATGCCGAGACCAAAAAAAAAAAGAAAGCGTCCTCAGCCTTCGGCTTCCATTATCAATTTACATGGTACGTGAAACTCTCATTTAATTGCTTTGCTTGTCATTAGAAGGAGTTCATAGCATCTGACGGCTCTTGGCACCTTTGAGGCTGCAATGAGTTGTCTTCTGTTAGAGCGATTGACTTGCTTTCAAATGGGGGAAGCTTATTTATCCTGCCTCCCTGCACTCTGTATGTGGCGCTCTGATACTCAACATGGAGTGCTCTTTCAGATACTCTGTGTTCTGGTCACTCCAGCCCACTTTCAAAAGGGGAGCCCAGTACTTTCAATGGTGCAGAGTACTTTCCCATTACACTTCCTACTTCCGTTGCAGTCATAATAACCGATAGTTAACCAGAGCAGACTTGCTGAAGTCTCATTGTCCTGTGTTATGGTCACCCAGGGCGATTTGTCATGAGGTGCTCTGACATCATAAAGCTACAGCATGGTGTCATCTGACATGAGAGCAAGCAATAGGATGCCTTTTTCATGGAATTGAAATGGGTAGCAGGCTAGACAGGATGTGCAGGTGAAGACAAAGATGGTAACATGAATAAACTCAGGCATTAGTTGACTTATGCATTTGTTTGAAGGTTTGGGTGATCATAATATTCTCGAGATCTCTATAGGTTAACTGATAGGGTTGCACAAGAATGAAGATGTTAGAATCTGTTATTCGTAGTTTTTATTATTACCTCTAGCTGTAGCATAAGCCTTCTTTCAAAACCTTATCAGATCACTTAATAGTTACTGCTGTACCATAACCTAAAAATTCTCAGTGAGAAAGATACCATGTCACAGGGCTAGCACTGAGATCTTTTTATTTATGTCCTAATATAGGTGCTGGAATGGTGTAGAGAGTAGTAGCAAAGTTTGGCTTTTGATTGAGAGAAGTATGCTAGGTTGGAAATAAAAGTCAGATTTGAGTTTGTAGTGAGCTGTGGATTTTCGCAGAGTTACAGACGCCATAGTACTCATTATTAGCACATTATAAAAATCTGTTTATTGTGTTGCATTAGTTTGGAGATATTAAAGTTTTGTTAATGGACTAACAGTGGACTTTTCCATCTGCAGATTATACTGAATGACCAGCAGAGGGAGTGATGCCGTAGACCATTTCTCTGCGATGCTGAGACCAAAAAAAAAAAGAAAGCGTCCTCAGCCTTCGGCTTCCATTATCAATTTACATGGTACGTGAAACTCTCATTTAATTGCTTTGCTTGTCATTAGAAGGAGTTCATAGCATCTGACGGCTCTTGGCACCTTTGAGGCTGCAATGAGTTGTCTTCTGTTAGAGCGATTGACTTACTTTCAAATGGGGGAAGCTTATTTATCCTGCCTCCCTGCACTCTGTATGTGGCGCTCTGATACTCAACATGGAGTGCTCTTTCAGATACTCTGTGTTCTGGTCACTCCAGCCCACTTTCAAAAGGGGAGCCCAGTACTTTCAATGGTGCAGAGTACTTTCCCATTACACTTCCTACTTCCGTTGCAGTCATAATAACCGATAGTTAACCAGAGCAGACTTGCTGAAGTCTCATTGTCCTGTGTTATGGTCACCCAGGGCGATTTGTCATGAGGTGCTCTGACATCATAAAGCTACAGCATGGTGTCATCTGACATGAGAGCAAGCAATAGGATGCCTTTTTCATGGAATTGAAATGGGTAGCAGGCTAGACAGGATGTGCAGGTGAAGACAAAGATGGTAACATGAATAAACTCAGGCATTAGTTGACTTATGCATTTGTTTGAAGGTTTGGGTGATCATAATATTCTCGAGATCTCTATAGGTTAACTGATAGGGTTGCACAAGAATGAAGATGTTAGAATCTGTTATTCGTAGTTTTTATTATTACCTCTAGCTGTAGCATAAGCCTTCTTTCAAAACCTTATCAGATCACTTAATAGTTACTGCTGTACCATAACCTAAAAATTCTCAGTGAGAAAGATACCATGTCACAGGGCTAGCACTGAGATCTTTTTATTTATGTCCTAATATAGGTGCTGGAATGGTGTAGAGAGTAGTAGCAAAGTTTGGCTTTTGATCGAGAGAAGTATGCTAGGTTGGAAATAAAAGTCAGATTTGAGTTTGTAGTGAGCTGTGGATTTTCGCAGAGTTACAGACGCCATAGTACTCATTATTAGCACATTATAAAAATCTGTTTATTGTGTTGCATTAGTTTGGAGATATTCAAGTTCTGTTAATGGACTAACAGTGGACTTTTCCATCTGCAGATTATACTGAATGACCAGCAGAGGGAGTGATGCCGTAGACCATTTCTCTGCGATGCCGAGACCAAAAAAAAAAAGAAAGCGTCCTCAGCCTTCGGCTTCCATTATCAATTTACATGGTACGTGAAACTCTCATTTAATTGCTTTGCTTGTCATTAGAAGGAGTTCATAGCATCTGACGGCTCTTGGCACCTTTGAGGCTGCAATGAGTTGTCTTCTGTTAGAGCGATTGACTTGCTTTCAAATGGGGGAAGCTTATTTATCCTGCCTCCCTGCACTCTGTATGTGGCGCTCTGATACTCAACATGGAGTGCTCTTTCAGATACTCTGTGTTCTGGTCACTCCAGCCCACTTTCAAAAGGGGAGCCCAGTACTTTCAATGGTGCAGAGTACTTTCCCATTACACTTCCTACTTCCGTTGCAGTCATAATAACCGATAGTTAACCAGAGCAGACTTGCTGAAGTCTCATTGTCCTGTGTTATGGTCACCCAGGGCGATTTGTCATGAGGTGCTCTGACATCATAAAGCTACAGCATGGTGTCATCTGACATGAGAGCAAGCAATAGGATGCCTTTTTCATGGAATTGAAATGGGTAGCAGGCTAGACAGGATGTGCAGGTGAAGACAAAGATGGTAACATGAATAAACTCAGGCATTAGTTGACTTATGCATTTGTTTGAAGGTTTGGGTGATCATAATATTCTCGAGATCTCTATAGGTTAACTGATAGGGTTGCACAAGAATGAAGATGTTAGAATCTGTTATTCGTAGTTTTTATTATTACCTCTAGCTGTAGCATAAGCCTTCTTTCAAAACCTTATCAGATCACTTAATAGTTACTGCTGTACCATAACCTAAAAATTCTCAGTGAGAAAGATACCATGTCACAGGGCTAGCACTGAGATCTTTTTATTTATGTCCTAATATAGGTGCTGGAATGGTGTAGAGAGTAGTAGCAAAGTTTGGCTTTTGATCGAGAGAAGTATGCTAGGTTGGAAATAAAAGTCAGATTTGAGTTTGTAGTGAGCTGTGGATTTTCGCAGAGTTACAGACGCCATAGTACTCATTATTAGCACATTATAAAAATCTGTTTATTGTGTTGCATTAGTTTGGAGATATTCAAGTTCTGTTAATGGACTAACAGTGGACTTTTCCATCTGCAGATTATACTGAATGACCAGCAGAGGGAGTGATGCCGTAGACCATTTCTCTGCGATGCTGAGACCAAAAAAAAAAAGAAAGCGTCCTCAGCCTTCGGCTTCCATTATCAATTTACATGGTACGTGAAACTCTCATTTAATTGCTTTGCTTGTCATTAGAAGGAGTTCATAGCATCTGACGGCTCTTGGCACCTTTGAGGCTGCAATGAGTTGTCTTCTGTTAGAGCGATTGACTTGCTTTCAAATGGGGGAAGCTTATTTATCCTGCCTCCCTGCACTCTGTATGTGGCGCTCTGATACTCAACATGGAGTGCTCTTTCAGATACTCTGTGTTCTGGTCACTCCAGCCCACTTTCAAAAGGGGAGCCCAGTACTTTCAATGGTGCAGAGTACTTTCCCATTACACTTCCTACTTCCGTTGCAGTCATAATAACCGATAGTTAACCAGAGCAGACTTGCTGAAGTCTCATTGTCCTGTGTTATGGTCACCCAGGGCGATTTGTCATGAGGTGCTCTGACATCATAAAGCTACAGCATGGTGTCATCTGACATGAGAGCAAGCAATAGGATGCCTTTTTCATGGAATTGAAATGGGTAGCAGGCTAGACAGGATGTGCAGGTGAAGACAAAGATGGTAACATGAATAAACTCAGGCATTAGTTGACTTATGCATTTGTTTGAAGGTTTGGGTGATCATAATATTCTCGAGATCTCTATAGGTTAACTGATAGGGTTGCACAAGAATGAAGATGTTAGAATCTGTTATTCGTAGTTTTTATTATTACCTCTAGCTGTAGCATAAGCCTTCTTTCAAAACCTTATCAGATCACTTAATAGTTACTGCTGTACCATAACCTAAAAATTCTCAGTGAGAAAGATACCATGTCACAGGGCTAGCACTGAGATCTTTTTATTTATGTCCTAATATAGGTGCTGGAATGGTGTAGAGAGTAGTAGCAAAGTTTGGCTTTTGATTGAGAGAAGTATGCTAGGTTGGAAATAAAAGTCAGATTTGAGTTTGTAGTGAGCTGTGGATTTTCGCAGAGTTACAGACGCCATAGTACTCATTATTAGCACATTATAAAAATCTGTTTATTGTGTTGCATTAGTTTGGAGATATTCAAGTTCTGTTAATGGACTAACAGTGGACTTTTCCATCTGCAGATTATACTGAATGACCAGCAGAGGGAGTGATGCCGTAGACCATTTCTCTGCGATGCTGAGACCAAAAAAAAAAAGAAAGCGTCCTCAGCCTTCGGCTTCCATTATCAATTTACATGGTAGGTGAAACTCTCATTTAATCGCTTTGCTTGTCATTAGAAGGAGTTCATAGCATCTGACGGCTCTTGGCACCTTTGAGGCTGCAATGAGTTGTCTTCTGTTAGAGCGATTGACTTACTTTCAAATGGGGGAAGCTTATTTATCCTGCCTCCCTGCACTCTGTATGTGGCGCTCTGATACTCAACATGGAGTGCTCTTTCAGATACTCTGTGTTCTGGTCACTCCAGCCCACTTTCAAAAGGGGAGCCCAGTACTTTCAATGGTGCAGAGTACTTTCCCATTACACTTCCTACTTCCGTTGCAGTCATAATAACCGATAGTTAACCAGAGCAGACTTGCTGAAGTCTCATTGTCCTGTGTTATGGTCACCCAGGGCGATTTGTCATGAGGTGCTCTGACATCATAAAGCTACAGCATGGTGTCATCTGACATGAGAGCAAGCAATAGGATGCCTTTTTCATGGAATTGAAATGGGTAGCAGGCTAGACAGGATGTGCAGGTGAAGACAAAGATGGTAACATGAATAAACTCAGGCATTAGTTGACTTATGCATTTGTTTGAAGGTTTGGGTGATCATAATATTCTCGAGATCTCTATAGGTTAACTGATAGGGTTGCACAAGAATGAAGATGTTAGAATCTGTTATTCGTAGTTTTTATTATTACCTCTAGCTGTAGCATAAGCCTTCTTTCAAAACCTTATCAGATCACTTAATAGTTACTACTGTACCATAACCTAAAAATTCTCAGTGAGAAAGATACCATGTCACAGGGCTAGCACTGAGATCTTTTTATTTATGTCCTAATATAGGTGCTGGAATGGTGTAGAGAGTAGTAGCAAAGTTTGGCTTTTGATTGAGAGAAGTATGCTAGGTTGGAAATAAAAGTCAGATTTGAGTTTGTAGTGAGCTGTGGATTTTCGCAGAGTTACAGACGCCATAGTACTCATTATTAGCACATTATAAAAATCTGTTTATTGTGTTGCATTAGTTTGGAGATATTCAAGTTCTGTTAATGGACTAACAGTGGACTTTTCCATCTGCAGATTATACTGAATGACCAGCAGAGGGAGTGATGCCGTAGACCATTTCTCTGCGATGCCGAGACCAAAAAAAAAAAGAAAGCGTCCTCAGCCTTCGGCTTCCATTATCAATTTACATGGTACGTGAAACTCTCATTTAATTGCTTTGCTTGTCATTAGAAGGAGTTCATAGCATCTGACGGCTCTTGGCACCTTTGAGGCTGCAATGAGTTGTCTTCTGTTAGAGCGATTGACTTGCTTTCAAATGGGGGAAGCTTATTTATCCTGCCTCCCTGCACTCTGTATGTGGCGCTCTGATACTCAACATGGAGTGCTCTTTCAGATACTCTGTGTTCTGGTCACTCCAGCCCACTTTCAAAAGGGGAGCCCAGTACTTTCAATGGTGCAGAGTACTTTCCCATTACACTTCCTACTTCCGTTGCAGTCATAATAACCGATAGTTAACCAGAGCAGACTTGCTGAAGTCTCATTGTCCTGTGTTATGGTCACCCAGGGCGATTTGTCATGAGGTGCTCTGACATCATAAAGCTACAGCATGGTGTCATCTGACATGAGAGCAAGCAATAGGATGCCTTTTTCATGGAATTGAAATGGGTAGCAGGCTAGACAGGATGTGCAGGTGAAGACAAAGATGGTAACATGAATAAACTCAGGCATTAGTTGACTTATGCATTTGTTTGAAGGTTTGGGTGATCATAATATTCTCGAGATCTCTATAGGTTAACTGATAGGGTTGCACAAGAATGAAGATGTTAGAATCTGTTATTCGTAGTTTTTATTATTACCTCTAGCTGTAGCATAAGCCTTCTTTCAAAACCTTATCAGATCACTTAATAGTTACTGCTGTACCATAACCTAAAAATTCTCAGTGAGAAAGATACCATGTCACAGGGCTAGCACTGAGATCTTTTTATTTATGTCCTAATATAGGTGCTGGAATGGTGTAGAGAGTAGTAGCAAAGTTTGGCTTTTGATCGAGAGAAGTATGCTAGGTTGGAAATAAAAGTCAGATTTGAGTTTGTAGTGAGCTGTGGATTTTCGCAGAGTTACAGACGCCATAGTACTCATTATTAGCACATTATAAAAATCTGTTTATTGTGTTGCATTAGTTTGGAGATATTCAAGTTCTGTTAATGGACTAACAGTGGACTTTTCCATCTGCAGATTATACTGAATGACCAGCAGAGGGAGTGATGCCGTAGACCATTTCTCTGCGATGCTGAGACCAAAAAAAAAAAGAAAGCGTCCTCAGCCTTCGGCTTCCATTATCAATTTACATGGTAGGTGAAACTCTCATTTAATCGCTTTGCTTGTCATTAGAAGGAGTTCATAGCATCTGACGGCTCTTGGCACCTTTGAGGCTGCAATGAGTTGTCTTCTGTTAGAGCGATTGACTTACTTTCAAATGGGGGAAGCTTATTTATCCTGCCTCCCTGCACTCTGTATGTGGCGCTCTGATACTCAACATGGAGTGCTCTTTCAGATACTCTGTGTTCTGGTCACTCCAGCCCACTTTCAAAAGGGGAGCCCAGTACTTTCAATGGTGCAGAGTACTTTCCCATTACACTTCCTACTTCCGTTGCAGTCATAATAACCGATAGTTAACCAGAGCAGACTTGCTGAAGTCTCATTGTCCTGTGTTATGGTCACCCAGGGCGATTTGTCATGAGGTGCTCTGACATCATAAAGCTACAGCATGGTGTCATCTGACATGAGAGCAAGCAATAGGATGCCTTTTTCATGGAATTGAAATGGGTAGCAGGCTAGACAGGATGTGCAGGTGAAGACAAAGATGGTAACATGAATAAACTCAGGCATTAGTTGACTTATGCATTTGTTTGAAGGTTTGGGTGATCATAATATTCTCGAGATCTCTATAGGTTAACTGATAGGGTTGCACAAGAATGAAGATGTTAGAATCTGTTATTCGTAGTTTTTATTATTACCTCTAGCTGTAGCATAAGCCTTCTTTCAAAACCTTATCAGATCACTTAATAGTTACTGCTGTACCATAACCTAAAAATTCTCAGTGAGAAAGATACCATGTCACAGGGCTAGCACTGAGATCTTTTTATTTATGTCCTAATATAGGTGCTGGAATGGTGTAGAGAGTAGTAGCAAAGTTTGGCTTTTGATTGAGAGAAGTATGCTAGGTTGGAAATAAAAGTCAGATTTGAGTTTGTAGTGAGCTGTGGATTTTCGCAGAGTTACAGACGCCATAGTACTCATTATTAGCACATTATAAAAATCTGTTTATTGTGTTGCATTAGTTTGGAGATATTCAAGTTCTGTTAATGGACTAACAGTGGACTTTTCCATCTGCAGATTATACTGAATGACCAGCAGAGGGAGTGATGCCGTAGACCATTTCTCTGCGATGCCGAGACCAAAAAAAAAAAGAAAGCGTCCTCAGCCTTCGGCTTCCATTATCAATTTACATGGTACGTGAAACTCTCATTTAATTGCTTTGCTTGTCATTAGAAGGAGTTCATAGCATCTGACGGCTCTTGGCACCTTTGAGGCTGCAATGAGTTGTCTTCTGTTAGAGCGATTGACTTGCTTTCAAATGGGGGAAGCTTATTTATCCTGCCTCCCTGCACTCTGTATGTGGCGCTCTGATACTCAACATGGAGTGCTCTTTCAGATACTCTGTGTTCTGGTCACTCCAGCCCACTTTCAAAAGGGGAGCCCAGTACTTTCAATGGTGCAGAGTACTTTCCCATTACACTTCCTACTTCCGTTGCAGTCATAATAACCGATAGTTAACCAGAGCAGACTTGCTGAAGTCTCATTGTCCTGTGTTATGGTCACCCAGGGCGATTTGTCATGAGGTGCTCTGACATCATAAAGCTACAGCATGGTGTCATCTGACATGAGAGCAAGCAATAGGATGCCTTTTTCATGGAATTGAAATGGGTAGCAGGCTAGACAGGATGTGCAGGTGAAGACAAAGATGGTAACATGAATAAACTCAGGCATTAGTTGACTTATGCATTTGTTTGAAGGTTTGGGTGATCATAATATTCTCGAGATCTCTATAGGTTAACTGATAGGGTTGCACAAGAATGAAGATGTTAGAATCTGTTATTCGTAGTTTTTATTATTACCTCTAGCTGTAGCATAAGCCTTCTTTCAAAACCTTATCAGATCACTTAATAGTTACTGCTGTACCATAACCTAAAAATTCTCAGTGAGAAAGATACCATGTCACAGGGCTAGCACTGAGATCTTTTTATTTATGTCCTAATATAGGTGCTGGAATGGTGTAGAGAGTAGTAGCAAAGTTTGGCTTTTGATTGAGAGAAGTATGCTAGGTTGGAAATAAAAGTCAGATTTGAGTTTGTAGTGAGCTGTGGATTTTCGCAGAGTTACAGACGCCATAGTACTCATTATTAGCACATTATAAAAATCTGTTTATTGTGTTGCATTAGTTTGGAGATATTAAAGTTTTGTTAATGGACTAACAGTGGACTTTTCCATCTGCAGATTATACTGAATGACCAGCAGAGGGAGTGATGCCGTAGACCATTTCTCTGCGATGCTGAGACCAAAAAAAAAAAGAAAGCGTCCTCAGCCTTCGGCTTCCATTATCAATTTACATGGTACGTGAAACTCTCATTTAATTGCTTTGCTTGTCATTAGAAGGAGTTCATAGCATCTGACGGCTCTTGGCACCTTTGAGGCTGCAATGAGTTGTCTTCTGTTAGAGCGATTGACTTACTTTCAAATGGGGGAAGCTTATTTATCCTGCCTCCCTGCACTCTGTATGTGGCGCTCTGATACTCAACATGGAGTGCTCTTTCAGATACTCTGTGTTCTGGTCACTCCAGCCCACTTTCAAAAGGGGAGCCCAGTACTTTCAATGGTGCAGAGTACTTTCCCATTACACTTCCTACTTCCGTTGCAGTCATAATAACCGATAGTTAACCAGAGCAGACTTGCTGAAGTCTCATTGTCCTGTGTTATGGTCACCCAGGGCGATTTGTCATGAGGTGCTCTGACATCATAAAGCTACAGCATGGTGTCATCTGACATGAGAGCAAGCAATAGGATGCCTTTTTCATGGAATTGAAATGGGTAGCAGGCTAGACAGGATGTGCAGGTGAAGACAAAGATGGTAACATGAATAAACTCAGGCATTAGTTGACTTATGCATTTGTTTGAAGGTTTGGGTGATCATAATATTCTCGAGATCTCTATAGGTTAACTGATAGGGTTGCACAAGAATGAAGATGTTAGAATCTGTTATTCGTAGTTTTTATTATTACCTCTAGCTGTAGCATAAGCCTTCTTTCAAAACCTTATCAGATCACTTAATAGTTACTGCTGTACCATAACCTAAAAATTCTCAGTGAGAAAGATACCATGTCACAGGGCTAGCACTGAGATCTTTTTATTTATGTCCTAATATAGGTGCTGGAATGGTGTAGAGAGTAGTAGCAAAGTTTGGCTTTTGATTGAGAGAAGTATGCTAGGTTGGAAATAAAAGTCAGATTTGAGTTTGTAGTGAGCTGTGGATTTTCGCAGAGTTACAGACGCCATAGTACTCATTATTAGCACATTATAAAAATCTGTTTATTGTGTTGCATTAGTTTGGAGATATTCAAGTTCTGTTAATGGACTAACAGTGGACTTTTCCATCTGCAGATTATACTGAATGACCAGCAGAGGGAGTGATGCCGTAGACCATTTCTCTGCGATGCCGAGACCAAAAAAAAAAAGAAAGCGTCCTCAGCCTTCGGCTTCCATTATCAATTTACATGGTACGTGAAACTCTCATTTAATTGCTTTGCTTGTCATTAGAAGGAGTTCATAGCATCTGACGGCTCTTGGCACCTTTGAGGCTGCAATGAGTTGTCTTCTGTTAGAGCGATTGACTTGCTTTCAAATGGGGGAAGCTTATTTATCCTGCCTCCCTGCACTCTGTATGTGGCGCTCTGATACTCAACATGGAGTGCTCTTTCAGATACTCTGTGTTCTGGTCACTCCAGCCCACTTTCAAAAGGGGAGCCCAGTACTTTCAATGGTGCAGAGTACTTTCCCATTACACTTCCTACTTCCGTTGCAGTCATAATAACCGATAGTTAACCAGAGCAGACTTGCTGAAGTCTCATTGTCCTGTGTTATGGTCACCCAGGGCGATTTGTCATGAGGTGCTCTGACATCATAAAGCTACAGCATGGTGTCATCTGACATGAGAGCAAGCAATAGGATGCCTTTTTCATGGAATTGAAATGGGTAGCAGGCTAGACAGGATGTGCAGGTGAAGACAAAGATGGTAACATGAATAAACTCAGGCATTAGTTGACTTATGCATTTGTTTGAAGGTTTGGGTGATCATAATATTCTCGAGATCTCTATAGGTTAACTGATAGGGTTGCACAAGAATGAAGATGTTAGAATCTGTTATTCGTAGTTTTTATTATTACCTCTAGCTGTAGCATAAGCCTTCTTTCAAAACCTTATCAGATCACTTAATAGTTACTGCTGTACCATAACCTAAAAATTCTCAGTGAGAAAGATACCATGTCACAGGGCTAGCACTGAGATCTTTTTATTTATGTCCTAATATAGGTGCTGGAATGGTGTAGAGAGTAGTAGCAAAGTTTGGCTTTTGATTGAGAGAAGTATGCTAGGTTGGAAATAAAAGTCAGATTTGAGTTTGTAGTGAGCTGTGGATTTTCGCAGAGTTACAGACGCCATAGTACTCATTATTAGCACATTATAAAAATCTGTTTATTGTGTTGCATTAGTTTGGAGATATTAAAGTTTTGTTAATGGACTAACAGTGGACTTTTCCATCTGCAGATTATACTGAATGACCAGCAGAGGGAGTGATGCCGTAGACCATTTCTCTGCGATGCTGAGACCAAAAAAAAAAAGAAAGCGTCCTCAGCCTTCGGCTTCCATTATCAATTTACATGGTACGTGAAACTCTCATTTAATTGCTTTGCTTGTCATTAGAAGGAGTTCATAGCATCTGACGGCTCTTGGCACCTTTGAGGCTGCAATGAGTTGTCTTCTGTTAGAGCGATTGACTTACTTTCAAATGGGGGAAGCTTATTTATCCTGCCTCCCTGCACTCTGTATGTGGCGCTCTGATACTCAACATGGAGTGCTCTTTCAGATACTCTGTGTTCTGGTCACTCCAGCCCACTTTCAAAAGGGGAGCCCAGTACTTTCAATGGTGCAGAGTACTTTCCCATTACACTTCCTACTTCCGTTGCAGTCATAATAACCGATAGTTAACCAGAGCAGACTTGCTGAAGTCTCATTGTCCTGTGTTATGGTCACCCAGGGCGATTTGTCATGAGGTGCTCTGACATCATAAAGCTACAGCATGGTGTCATCTGACATGAGAGCAAGCAATAGGATGCCTTTTTCATGGAATTGAAATGGGTAGCAGGCTAGACAGGATGTGCAGGTGAAGACAAAGATGGTAACATGAATAAACTCAGGCATTAGTTGACTTATGCATTTGTTTGAAGGTTTGGGTGATCATAATATTCTCGAGATCTCTATAGGTTAACTGATAGGGTTGCACAAGAATGAAGATGTTAGAATCTGTTATTCGTAGTTTTTATTATTACCTCTAGCTGTAGCATAAGCCTTCTTTCAAAACCTTATCAGATCACTTAATAGTTACTGCTGTACCATAACCTAAAAATTCTCAGTGAGAAAGATACCATGTCACAGGGCTAGCACTGAGATCTTTTTATTTATGTCCTAATATAGGTGCTGGAATGGTGTAGAGAGTAGTAGCAAAGTTTGGCTTTTGATTGAGAGAAGTATGCTAGGTTGGAAATAAAAGTCAGATTTGAGTTTGTAGTGAGCTGTGGATTTTCGCAGAGTTACAGACGCCATAGTACTCATTATTAGCACATTATAAAAATCTGTTTATTGTGTTGCATTAGTTTGGAGATATTCAAGTTCTGTTAATGGACTAACAGTGGACTTTTCCATCTGCAGATTATACTGAATGACCAGCAGAGGGAGTGATGCCGTAGACCATTTCTCTGCGATGCCGAGACCAAAAAAAAAAAGAAAGCGTCCTCAGCCTTCGGCTTCCATTATCAATTTACATGGTACGTGAAACTCTCATTTAATTGCTTTGCTTGTCATTAGAAGGAGTTCATAGCATCTGACGGCTCTTGGCACCTTTGAGGCTGCAATGAGTTGTCTTCTGTTAGAGCGATTGACTTGCTTTCAAATGGGGGAAGCTTATTTATCCTGCCTCCCTGCACTCTGTATGTGGCGCTCTGATACTCAACATGGAGTGCTCTTTCAGATACTCTGTGTTCTGGTCACTCCAGCCCACTTTCAAAAGGGGAGCCCAGTACTTTCAATGGTGCAGAGTACTTTCCCATTACACTTCCTACTTCCGTTGCAGTCATAATAACCGATAGTTAACCAGAGCAGACTTGCTGAAGTCTCATTGTCCTGTGTTATGGTCACCCAGGGCGATTTGTCATGAGGTGCTCTGACATCATAAAGCTACAGCATGGTGTCATCTGACATGAGAGCAAGCAATAGGATGCCTTTTTCATGGAATTGAAATGGGTAGCAGGCTAGACAGGATGTGCAGGTGAAGACAAAGATGGTAACATGAATAAACTCAGGCATTAGTTGACTTATGCATTTGTTTGAAGGTTTGGGTGATCATAATATTCTCGAGATCTCTATAGGTTAACTGATAGGGTTGCACAAGAATGAAGATGTTAGAATCTGTTATTCGTAGTTTTTATTATTACCTCTAGCTGTAGCATAAGCCTTCTTTCAAAACCTTATCAGATCACTTAATAGTTACTGCTGTACCATAACCTAAAAATTCTCAGTGAGAAAGATACCATGTCACAGGGCTAGCACTGAGATCTTTTTATTTATGTCCTAATATAGGTGCTGGAATGGTGTAGAGAGTAGTAGCAAAGTTTGGCTTTTGATCGAGAGAAGTATGCTAGGTTGGAAATAAAAGTCAGATTTGAGTTTGTAGTGAGCTGTGGATTTTCGCAGAGTTACAGACGCCATAGTACTCATTATTAGCACATTATAAAAATCTGTTTATTGTGTTGCATTAGTTTGGAGATATTCAAGTTCTGTTAATGGACTAACAGTGGACTTTTCCATCTGCAGATTATACTGAATGACCAGCAGAGGGAGTGATGCCGTAGACCATTTCTCTGCGATGCCGAGACCAAAAAAAAAAAGAAAGCGTCCTCAGCCTTCGGCTTCCATTATCAATTTACATGGTACGTGAAACTCTCATTTAATTGCTTTGCTTGTCATTAGAAGGAGTTCATAGCATCTGACGGCTCTTGGCACCTTTGAGGCTGCAATGAGTTGTCTTCTGTTAGAGCGATTGACTTACTTTCAAATGGGGGAAGCTTATTTATCCTGCCTCCCTGCACTCTGTATGTGGCGCTCTGATACTCAACATGGCGTGCTCTTTCAGATACTCTGTGTTCTGGTCACTCCAGCCCACTTTCAAAAGGGGAGCCCAGTACTTTCAATGGTGCAGAGTACTTTCCCATTACACTTCCTACTTCCGTTGCAGTCATAATAACCGATAGTTAACCAGAGCAGACTTGCTGAAGTCTCATTGTCCTGTGTTCTGGTCACCCAGGGCGATTTGTCATGAGGTGCTCTGACATCATAAAGCTACAGCATGGTGTCATCTGACATGAGAGCAAGCAATAGGATGCCTTTTTCATGGAATTGAAATGGGTAGCAGGCTAGACAGGATGTGCAGGTGAAGACAAAGATGGTAACATGAATAAACTCAGGCATTAGTTGACTTATGCATTTGTTTGAAGGTTTGGGTGATCATAATATTCTCGATCTCTATAGGTTAACTGATAGGGTTGCACAAGAATGAAGATGTTAGAATCTGTTATTCGTAGTTTTTATTATTACCTCTAGCTGTAGCATAAGCCTTCTTTCAAAACCTTATCAGATCACTTAATAGTTACTGCTGTACCATAACCTAAAAATTCTCAGTGAGAAAGATACCATGTCACAGGGCTAGCACTGAGATCTTTTTATTTATGTCCTAATATAGGTGCTGGAATGGTGTAGAGAGTAGTAGCAAAGTTTGGCTTTTGATTGAGAGAAGTATGCTAGGTTGGAAATAAAAGTCAGATTTGAGTTTGTAGTGAGCTGTGGATTTTCGCAGAGTTACAGACGCCATAGTACTCATTATTAGCACATTATAAAAATCTGTTTATTGTGTTGCATTAGTTTGGAGATATTCAAGTTCTGTTAATGGACTAACAGTGGACTTTTCCATCTGCAGATTATACTGAATGACCAGCAGAGGGAGTGATGCCGTAGACCATTTCTCTGCGATGCTGAGACCAAAAAAAAAAAGAAAGCGTCCTCAGCCTTCGGCTTCCATTATCAATTTACATGGTACGTGAAACTCTCATTTAATTGCTTTGCTTGTCATTAGAAGGAGTTCATAGCATCTGACGGCTCTTGGCACCTTTGAGGCTGCAATGAGTTGTCTTCTGTTAGAGCGATTGACTTGCTTTCAAATGGGGGAAGCTTATTTATCCTGCCTCCCTGCACTCTGTATGTGGCGCTCTGATACTCAACATGGAGTGCTCTTTCAGATACTCTGTGTTCTGGTCACTCCAGCCCACTTTCAAAAGGGGAGCCCAGTACTTTCAATGGTGCAGAGTACTTTCCCATTACACTTCCTACTTCCGTTGCAGTCATAATAACCGATAGTTAACCAGAGCAGACTTGCTGAAGTCTCATTGTCCTGTGTTATGGTCACCCAGGGCGATTTGTCATGAGGTGCTCTGACATCATAAAGCTACAGCATGGTGTCATCTGACATGAGAGCAAGCAATAGGATGCCTTTTTCATGGAATTGAAATGGGTAGCAGGCTAGACAGGATGTGCAGGTGAAGACAAAGATGGTAACATGAATAAACTCAGGCATTAGTTGACTTATGCATTTGTTTGAAGGTTTGGGTGATCATAATATTCTCGAGATCTCTATAGGTTAACTGATAGGGTTGCACAAGAATGAAGATGTTAGAATCTGTTATTCGTAGTTTTTATTATTACCTCTAGCTGTAGCATAAGCCTTCTTTCAAAACCTTATCAGATCACTTAATAGTTACTGCTGTACCATAACCTAAAAATTCTCAGTGAGAAAGATACCATGTCACAGGGCTAGCACTGAGATCTTTTTATTTATGTCCTAATATAGGTGCTGGAATGGTGTAGAGAGTAGTAGCAAAGTTTGGCTTTTGATTGAGAGAAGTATGCTAGGTTGGAAATAAAAGTCAGATTTGAGTTTGTAGTGAGCTGTGGATTTTCGCAGAGTTACAGACGCCATAGTACTCATTATTAGCACATTATAAAAATCTGTTTATTGTGTTGCATTAGTTTGGAGATATTCAAGTTCTGTTAATGGACTAACAGTGGACTTTTCCATCTGCAGATTATACTGAATGACCAGCAGAGGGAGTGATGCCGTAGACCATTTCTCTGCGATGCTGAGACCAAAAAAAAAAAGAAAGCGTCCTCAGCCTTCGGCTTCCATTATCAATTTACATGGTAGGTGAAACTCTCATTTAATCGCTTTGCTTGTCATTAGAAGGAGTTCATAGCATCTGACGGCTCTTGGCACCTTTGAGGCTGCAATGAGTTGTCTTCTGTTAGAGCGATTGACTTACTTTCAAATGGGGGAAGCTTATTTATCCTGCCTCCCTGCACTCTGTATGTGGCGCTTTGATACTCAACATGGAGTGCTCTTTCAGATACTCTGTGTTCTGGTCACTCCAGCCCACTTTCAAAAGGGGAGCCCAGTACTTTCAATGGTGCAGAGTACTTTCCCATTACACTTCCTACTTCCGTTGCAGTCATAATAACCGATAGTTAACCAGAGCAGACTTGCTGAAGTCTCATTGTCCTGTGTTATGGTCACCCAGGGCGATTTGTCATGAGGTGCTCTGACATCATAAAGCTACAGCATGGTGTCATCTGACATGAGAGCAAGCAATAGGATGCCTTTTTCATGGAATTGAAATGGGTAGCAGGCTAGACAGGATGTGCAGGTGAAGACAAAGATGGTAACATGAATAAACTCAGGCATTAGTTGACTTATGCATTTGTTTGAAGGTTTGGGTGATCATAATATTCTCGAGATCTCTATAGGTTAACTGATAGGGTTGCACAAGAATGAAGATGTTAGAATCTGTTATTCGTAGTTTTTATTATTACCTCTAGCTGTAGCATAAGCCTTCTTTCAAAACCTTATCAGATCACTTAATAGTTACTACTGTACCATAACCTAAAAATTCTCAGTGAGAAAGATACCATGTCACAGGGCTAGCACTGAGATCTTTTTATTTATGTCCTAATATAGGTGCTGGAATGGTGTAGAGAGTAGTAGCAAAGTTTGGCTTTTGATTGAGAGAAGTATGCTAGGTTGGAAATAAAAGTCAGATTTGAGTTTGTAGTGAGCTGTGGATTTTCGCAGAGTTACAGACGCCATAGTACTCATTATTAGCACATTATAAAAATCTGTTTATTGTGTTGCATTAGTTTGGAGATATTAAAGTTTTGTTAATGGACTAACAGTGGACTTTTCCATCTGCAGATTATACTGAATGACCAGCAGAGGGAGTGATGCCGTAGACCATTTCTCTGCGATGCTGAGACCAAAAAAAAAAAGAAAGCGTCCTCAGCCTTCGGCTTCCATTATCAATTTACATGGTACGTGAAACTCTCATTTAATTGCTTTGCTTGTCATTAGAAGGAGTTCATAGCATCTGACGGCTCTTGGCACCTTTGAGGCTGCAATGAGTTGTCTTCTGTTAGAGCGATTGACTTACTTTCAAATGGGGGAAGCTTATTTATCCTGCCTCCCTGCACTCTGTATGTGGCGCTCTGATACTCAACATGGAGTGCTCTTTCAGATACTCTGTGTTCTGGTCACTCCAGCCCACTTTCAAAAGGGGAGCCCAGTACTTTCAATGGTGCAGAGTACTTTCCCATTACACTTCCTACTTCCGTTGCAGTCATAATAACCGATAGTTAACCAGAGCAGACTTGCTGAAGTCTCATTGTCCTGTGTTATGGTCACCCAGGGCGATTTGTCATGAGGTGCTCTGACATCATAAAGCTACAGCATGGTGTCATCTGACATGAGAGCAAGCAATAGGATGCCTTTTTCATGGAATTGAAATGGGTAGCAGGCTAGACAGGATGTGCAGGTGAAGACAAAGATGGTAACATGAATAAACTCAGGCATTAGTTGACTTATGCATTTGTTTGAAGGTTTGGGTGATCATAATATTCTCGAGATCTCTATAGGTTAACTGATAGGGTTGCACAAGAATGAAGATGTTAGAATCTGTTATTCGTAGTTTTTATTATTACCTCTAGCTGTAGCATAAGCCTTCTTTCAAAACCTTATCAGATCACTTAATAGTTACTGCTGTACCATAACCTAAAAATTCTCAGTGAGAAAGATACCATGTCACAGGGCTAGCACTGAGATCTTTTTATTTATGTCCTAATATAGGTGCTGGAATGGTGTAGAGAGTAGTAGCAAAGTTTGGCTTTTGATTGAGAGAAGTATGCTAGGTTGGAAATAAAAGTCAGATTTGAGTTTGTAGTGAGCTGTGGATTTTCGCAGAGTTACAGACGCCATAGTACTCATTATTAGCACATTATAAAAATCTGTTTATTGTGTTGCATTAGTTTGGAGATATTCAAGTTCTGTTAATGGACTAACAGTGGACTTTTCCATCTGCAGATTATACTGAATGACCAGCAGAGGGAGTGATGCCGTAGACCATTTCTCTGCGATGCCGAGACCAAAAAAAAAAAGAAAGCGTCCTCAGCCTTCGGCTTCCATTATCAATTTACATGGTACGTGAAACTCTCATTTAATTGCTTTGCTTGTCATTAGAAGGAGTTCATAGCATCTGACGGCTCTTGGCACCTTTGAGGCTGCAATGAGTTGTCTTCTGTTAGAGCGATTGACTTGCTTTCAAATGGGGGAAGCTTATTTATCCTGCCTCCCTGCACTCTGTATGTGGCGCTCTGATACTCAACATGGAGTGCTCTTTCAGATACTCTGTGTTCTGGTCACTCCAGCCCACTTTCAAAAGGGGAGCCCAGTACTTTCAATGGTGCAGAGTACTTTCCCATTACACTTCCTACTTCCGTTGCAGTCATAATAACCGATAGTTAACCAGAGCAGACTTGCTGAAGTCTCATTGTCCTGTGTTATGGTCACCCAGGGCGATTTGTCATGAGGTGCTCTGACATCATAAAGCTACAGCATGGTGTCATCTGACATGAGAGCAAGCAATAGGATGCCTTTTTCATGGAATTGAAATGGGTAGCAGGCTAGACAGGATGTGCAGGTGAAGACAAAGATGGTAACATGAATAAACTCAGGCATTAGTTGACTTATGCATTTGTTTGAAGGTTTGGGTGATCATAATATTCTCGAGATCTCTATAGGTTAACTGATAGGGTTGCACAAGAATGAAGATGTTAGAATCTGTTATTCGTAGTTTTTATTATTACCTCTAGCTGTAGCATAAGCCTTCTTTCAAAACCTTATCAGATCACTTAATAGTTACTGCTGTACCATAACCTAAAAATTCTCAGTGAGAAAGATACCATGTCACAGGGCTAGCACTGAGATCTTTTTATTTATGTCCTAATATAGGTGCTGGAATGGTGTAGAGAGTAGTAGCAAAGTTTGGCTTTTGATCGAGAGAAGTATGCTAGGTTGGAAATAAAAGTCAGATTTGAGTTTGTAGTGAGCTGTGGATTTTCGCAGAGTTACAGACGCCATAGTACTCATTATTAGCACATTATAAAAATCTGTTTATTGTGTTGCATTAGTTTGGAGATATTCAAGTTCTGTTAATGGACTAACAGTGGACTTTTCCATCTGCAGATTATACTGAATGACCAGCAGAGGGAGTGATGCCGTAGACCATTTCTCTGCGATGCTGAGACCAAAAAAAAAAAGAAAGCGTCCTCAGCCTTCGGCTTCCATTATCAATTTACATGGTAGGTGAAACTCTCATTTAATCGCTTTGCTTGTCATTAGAAGGAGTTCATAGCATCTGACGGCTCTTGGCACCTTTGAGGCTGCAATGAGTTGTCTTCTGTTAGAGCGATTGACTTACTTTCAAATGGGGGAAGCTTATTTATCCTGCCTCCCTGCACTCTGTATGTGGCGCTCTGATACTCAACATGGAGTGCTCTTTCAGATACTCTGTGTTCTGGTCACTCCAGCCCACTTTCAAAAGGGGAGCCCAGTACTTTCAATGGTGCAGAGTACTTTCCCATTACACTTCCTACTTCCGTTGCAGTCATAATAACCGATAGTTAACCAGAGCAGACTTGCTGAAGTCTCATTGTCCTGTGTTATGGTCACCCAGGGCGATTTGTCATGAGGTGCTCTGACATCATAAAGCTACAGCATGGTGTCATCTGACATGAGAGCAAGCAATAGGATGCCTTTTTCATGGAATTGAAATGGGTAGCAGGCTAGACAGGATGTGCAGGTGAAGACAAAGATGGTAACATGAATAAACTCAGGCATTAGTTGACTTATGCATTTGTTTGAAGGTTTGGGTGATCATAATATTCTCGAGATCTCTATAGGTTAACTGATAGGGTTGCACAAGAATGAAGATGTTAGAATCTGTTATTCGTAGTTTTTATTATTACCTCTAGCTGTAGCATAAGCCTTCTTTCAAAACCTTATCAGATCACTTAATAGTTACTGCTGTACCATAACCTAAAAATTCTCAGTGAGAAAGATACCATGTCACAGGGCTAGCACTGAGATCTTTTTATTTATGTCCTAATATAGGTGCTGGAATGGTGTAGAGAGTAGTAGCAAAGTTTGGCTTTTGATTGAGAGAAGTATGCTAGGTTGGAAATAAAAGTCAGATTTGAGTTTGTAGTGAGCTGTGGATTTTCGCAGAGTTACAGACGCCATAGTACTCATTATTAGCACATTATAAAAATCTGTTTATTGTGTTGCATTAGTTTGGAGATATTCAAGTTCTGTTAATGGACTAACAGTGGACTTTTCCATCTGCAGATTATACTGAATGACCAGCAGAGGGAGTGATGCCGTAGACCATTTCTCTGCGATGCCGAGACCAAAAAAAAAAAGAAAGCGTCCTCAGCCTTCGGCTTCCATTATCAATTTACATGGTACGTGAAACTCTCATTTAATTGCTTTGCTTGTCATTAGAAGGAGTTCATAGCATCTGACGGCTCTTGGCACCTTTGAGGCTGCAATGAGTTGTCTTCTGTTAGAGCGATTGACTTACTTTCAAATGGGGGAAGCTTATTTATCCTGCCTCCCTGCACTCTGTATGTGGCGCTCTGATACTCAACATGGAGTGCTCTTTCAGATACTCTGTGTTCTGGTCACTCCAGCCCACTTTCAAAAGGGGAGCCCAGTACTTTCAATGGTGCAGAGTACTTTCCCATTACACTTCCTACTTCCGTTGCAGTCATAATAACCGATAGTTAACCAGAGCAGACTTGCTGAAGTCTCATTGTCCTGTGTTATGGTCACCCAGGGCGATTTGTCATGAGGTGCTCTGACATCATAAAGCTACAGCATGGTGTCATCTGACATGAGAGCAAGCAATAGGATGCCTTTTTCATGGAATTGAAATGGGTAGCAGGCTAGACAGGATGTGCAGGTGAAGACAAAGATGGTAACATGAATAAACTCAGGCATTAGTTGACTTATGCATTTGTTTGAAGGTTTGGGTGATCATAATATTCTCGAGATCTCTATAGGTTAACTGATAGGGTTGCACAAGAATGAAGATGTTAGAATCTGTTATTCGTAGTTTTTATTATTACCTCTAGCTGTAGCATAAGCCTTCTTTCAAAACCTTATCAGATCACTTAATAGTTACTGCTGTACCATAACCTAAAAATTCTCAGTGAGAAAGATACCATGTCACAGGGCTAGCACTGAGATCTTTTTATTTATGTCCTAATATAGGTGCTGGAATGGTGTAGAGAGTAGTAGCAAAGTTTGGCTTTTGATTGAGAGAAGTATGCTAGGTTGGAAATAAAAGTCAGATTTGAGTTTGTAGTGAGCTGTGGATTTTCGCAGAGTTACAGACGCCATAGTACTCATTATTAGCACATTATAAAAATCTGTTTATTGTGTTGCATTAGTTTGGAGATATTCAAGTTCTGTTAATGGACTAACAGTGGACTTTTCCATCTGCAGATTATACTGAATGACCAGCAGAGGGAGTGATGCCGTAGACCATTTCTCTGCGATGCCGAGACCAAAAAAAAAAAGAAAGCGTCCTCAGCCTTCGGCTTCCATTATCAATTTACATGGTACGTGAAACTCTCATTTAATTGCTTTGCTTGTCATTAGAAGGAGTTCATAGCATCTGACGGCTCTTGGCACCTTTGAGGCTGCAATGAGTTGTCTTCTGTTAGAGCGATTGACTTGCTTTCAAATGGGGGAAGCTTATTTATCCTGCCTCCCTGCACTCTGTATGTGGCGCTCTGATACTCAACATGGAGTGCTCTTTCAGATACTCTGTGTTCTGGTCACTCCAGCCCACTTTCAAAAGGGGAGCCCAGTACTTTCAATGGTGCAGAGTACTTTCCCATTACACTTCCTACTTCCGTTGCAGTCATAATAACCGATAGTTAACCAGAGCAGACTTGCTGAAGTCTCATTGTCCTGTGTTATGGTCACCCAGGGCGATTTGTCATGAGGTGCTCTGACATCATAAAGCTACAGCATGGTGTCATCTGACATGAGAGCAAGCAATAGGATGCCTTTTTCATGGAATTGAAATGGGTAGCAGGCTAGACAGGATGTGCAGGTGAAGACAAAGATGGTAACATGAATAAACTCAGGCATTAGTTGACTTATGCATTTGTTTGAAGGTTTGGGTGATCATAATATTCTCGAGATCTCTATAGGTTAACTGATAGGGTTGCACAAGAATGAAGATGTTAGAATCTGTTATTCGTAGTTTTTATTATTACCTCTAGCTGTAGCATAAGCCTTCTTTCAAAACCTTATCAGATCACTTAATAGTTACTGCTGTACCATAACCTAAAAATTCTCAGTGAGAAAGATACCATGTCACAGGGCTAGCACTGAGATCTTTTTATTTATGTCCTAATATAGGTGCTGGAATGGTGTAGAGAGTAGTAGCAAAGTTTGGCTTTTGATCGAGAGAAGTATGCTAGGTTGGAAATAAAAGTCAGATTTGAGTTTGTAGTGAGCTGTGGATTTTCGCAGAGTTACAGACGCCATAGTACTCATTATTAGCACATTATAAAAATCTGTTTATTGTGTTGCATTAGTTTGGAGATATTCAAGTTCTGTTAATGGACTAACAGTGGACTTTTCCATCTGCAGATTATACTGAATGACCAGCAGAGGGAGTGATGCCGTAGACCATTTCTCTGCGATGCTGAGACCAAAAAAAAAAAGAAAGCGTCCTCAGCCTTCGGCTTCCATTATCAATTTACATGGTAGGTGAAACTCTCATTTAATCGCTTTGCTTGTCATTAGAAGGAGTTCATAGCATCTGACGGCTCTTGGCACCTTTGAGGCTGCAATGAGTTGTCTTCTGTTAGAGCGATTGACTTACTTTCAAATGGGGGAAGCTTATTTATCCTGCCTCCCTGCACTCTGTATGTGGCGCTCTGATACTCAACATGGAGTGCTCTTTCAGATACTCTGTGTTCTGGTCACTCCAGCCCACTTTCAAAAGGGGAGCCCAGTACTTTCAATGGTGCAGAGTACTTTCCCATTACACTTCCTACTTCCGTTGCAGTCATAATAACCGATAGTTAACCAGAGCAGACTTGCTGAAGTCTCATTGTCCTGTGTTATGGTCACCCAGGGCGATTTGTCATGAGGTGCTCTGACATCATAAAGCTACAGCATGGTGTCATCTGACATGAGAGCAAGCAATAGGATGCCTTTTTCATGGAATTGAAATGGGTAGCAGGCTAGACAGGATGTGCAGGTGAAGACAAAGATGGTAACATGAATAAACTCAGGCATTAGTTGACTTATGCATTTGTTTGAAGGTTTGGGTGATCATAATATTCTCGAGATCTCTATAGGTTAACTGATAGGGTTGCACAAGAATGAAGATGTTAGAATCTGTTATTCGTAGTTTTTATTATTACCTCTAGCTGTAGCATAAGCCTTCTTTCAAAACCTTATCAGATCACTTAATAGTTACTGCTGTACCATAACCTAAAAATTCTCAGTGAGAAAGATACCATGTCACAGGGCTAGCACTGAGATCTTTTTATTTATGTCCTAATATAGGTGCTGGAATGGTGTAGAGAGTAGTAGCAAAGTTTGGCTTTTGATTGAGAGAAGTATGCTAGGTTGGAAATAAAAGTCAGATTTGAGTTTGTAGTGAGCTGTGGATTTTCGCAGAGTTACAGACGCCATAGTACTCATTATTAGCACATTATAAAAATCTGTTTATTGTGTTGCATTAGTTTGGAGATATTCAAGTTCTGTTAATGGACTAACAGTGGACTTTTCCATCTGCAGATTATACTGAATGACCAGCAGAGGGAGTGATGCCGTAGACCATTTCTCTGCGATGCCGAGACCAAAAAAAAAAAGAAAGCGTCCTCAGCCTTCGGCTTCCATTATCAATTTACATGGTACGTGAAACTCTCATTTAATTGCTTTGCTTGTCATTAGAAGGAGTTCATAGCATCTGACGGCTCTTGGCACCTTTGAGGCTGCAATGAGTTGTCTTCTGTTAGAGCGATTGACTTGCTTTCAAATGGGGGAAGCTTATTTATCCTGCCTCCCTGCACTCTGTATGTGGCGCTCTGATACTCAACATGGAGTGCTCTTTCAGATACTCTGTGTTCTGGTCACTCCAGCCCACTTTCAAAAGGGGAGCCCAGTACTTTCAATGGTGCAGAGTACTTTCCCATTACACTTCCTACTTCCGTTGCAGTCATAATAACCGATAGTTAACCAGAGCAGACTTGCTGAAGTCTCATTGTCCTGTGTTATGGTCACCCAGGGCGATTTGTCATGAGGTGCTCTGACATCATAAAGCTACAGCATGGTGTCATCTGACATGAGAGCAAGCAATAGGATGCCTTTTTCATGGAATTGAAATGGGTAGCAGGCTAGACAGGATGTGCAGGTGAAGACAAAGATGGTAACATGAATAAACTCAGGCATTAGTTGACTTATGCATTTGTTTGAAGGTTTGGGTGATCATAATATTCTCGAGATCTCTATAGGTTAACTGATAGGGTTGCACAAGAATGAAGATGTTAGAATCTGTTATTCGTAGTTTTTATTATTACCTCTAGCTGTAGCATAAGCCTTCTTTCAAAACCTTATCAGATCACTTAATAGTTACTGCTGTACCATAACCTAAAAATTCTCAGTGAGAAAGATACCATGTCACAGGGCTAGCACTGAGATCTTTTTATTTATGTCCTAATATAGGTGCTGGAATGGTGTAGAGAGTAGTAGCAAAGTTTGGCTTTTGATTGAGAGAAGTATGCTAGGTTGGAAATAAAAGTCAGATTTGAGTTTGTAGTGAGCTGTGGATTTTCGCAGAGTTACAGACGCCATAGTACTCATTATTAGCACATTATAAAAATCTGTTTATTGTGTTGCATTAGTTTGGAGATATTAAAGTTTTGTTAATGGACTAACAGTGGACTTTTCCATCTGCAGATTATACTGAATGACCAGCAGAGGGAGTGATGCCGTAGACCATTTCTCTGCGATGCTGAGACCAAAAAAAAAAAGAAAGCGTCCTCAGCCTTCGGCTTCCATTATCAATTTACATGGTACGTGAAACTCTCATTTAATTGCTTTGCTTGTCATTAGAAGGAGTTCATAGCATCTGACGGCTCTTGGCACCTTTGAGGCTGCAATGAGTTGTCTTCTGTTAGAGCGATTGACTTACTTTCAAATGGGGGAAGCTTATTTATCCTGCCTCCCTGCACTCTGTATGTGGCGCTCTGATACTCAACATGGAGTGCTCTTTCAGATACTCTGTGTTCTGGTCACTCCAGCCCACTTTCAAAAGGGGAGCCCAGTACTTTCAATGGTGCAGAGTACTTTCCCATTACACTTCCTACTTCCGTTGCAGTCATAATAACCGATAGTTAACCAGAGCAGACTTGCTGAAGTCTCATTGTCCTGTGTTATGGTCACCCAGGGCGATTTGTCATGAGGTGCTCTGACATCATAAAGCTACAGCATGGTGTCATCTGACATGAGAGCAAGCAATAGGATGCCTTTTTCATGGAATTGAAATGGGTAGCAGGCTAGACAGGATGTGCAGGTGAAGACAAAGATGGTAACATGAATAAACTCAGGCATTAGTTGACTTATGCATTTGTTTGAAGGTTTGGGTGATCATAATATTCTCGAGATCTCTATAGGTTAACTGATAGGGTTGCACAAGAATGAAGATGTTAGAATCTGTTATTCGTAGTTTTTATTATTACCTCTAGCTGTAGCATAAGCCTTCTTTCAAAACCTTATCAGATCACTTAATAGTTACTGCTGTACCATAACCTAAAAATTCTCAGTGAGAAAGATACCATGTCACAGGGCTAGCACTGAGATCTTTTTATTTATGTCCTAATATAGGTGCTGGAATGGTGTAGAGAGTAGTAGCAAAGTTTGGCTTTTGATTGAGAGAAGTATGCTAGGTTGGAAATAAAAGTCAGATTTGAGTTTGTAGTGAGCTGTGGATTTTCGCAGAGTTACAGACGCCATAGTACTCATTATTAGCACATTATAAAAATCTGTTTATTGTGTTGCATTAGTTTGGAGATATTCAAGTTCTGTTAATGGACTAACAGTGGACTTTTCCATCTGCAGATTATACTGAATGACCAGCAGAGGGAGTGATGCCGTAGACCATTTCTCTGCGATGCCGAGACCAAAAAAAAAAAGAAAGCGTCCTCAGCCTTCGGCTTCCATTATCAATTTACATGGTACGTGAAACTCTCATTTAATTGCTTTGCTTGTCATTAGAAGGAGTTCATAGCATCTGACGGCTCTTGGCACCTTTGAGGCTGCAATGAGTTGTCTTCTGTTAGAGCGATTGACTTGCTTTCAAATGGGGGAAGCTTATTTATCCTGCCTCCCTGCACTCTGTATGTGGCGCTCTGATACTCAACATGGAGTGCTCTTTCAGATACTCTGTGTTCTGGTCACTCCAGCCCACTTTCAAAAGGGGAGCCCAGTACTTTCAATGGTGCAGAGTACTTTCCCATTACACTTCCTACTTCCGTTGCAGTCATAATAACCGATAGTTAACCAGAGCAGACTTGCTGAAGTCTCATTGTCCTGTGTTATGGTCACCCAGGGCGATTTGTCATGAGGTGCTCTGACATCATAAAGCTACAGCATGGTGTCATCTGACATGAGAGCAAGCAATAGGATGCCTTTTTCATGGAATTGAAATGGGTAGCAGGCTAGACAGGATGTGCAGGTGAAGACAAAGATGGTAACATGAATAAACTCAGGCATTAGTTGACTTATGCATTTGTTTGAAGGTTTGGGTGATCATAATATTCTCGAGATCTCTATAGGTTAACTGATAGGGTTGCACAAGAATGAAGATGTTAGAATCTGTTATTCGTAGTTTTTATTATTACCTCTAGCTGTAGCATAAGCCTTCTTTCAAAACCTTATCAGATCACTTAATAGTTACTGCTGTACCATAACCTAAAAATTCTCAGTGAGAAAGATACCATGTCACAGGGCTAGCACTGAGATCTTTTTATTTATGTCCTAATATAGGTGCTGGAATGGTGTAGAGAGTAGTAGCAAAGTTTGGCTTTTGATCGAGAGAAGTATGCTAGGTTGGAAATAAAAGTCAGATTTGAGTTTGTAGTGAGCTGTGGATTTTCGCAGAGTTACAGACGCCATAGTACTCATTATTAGCACATTATAAAAATCTGTTTATTGTGTTGCATTAGTTTGGAGATATTCAAGTTCTGTTAATGGACTAACAGTGGACTTTTCCATCTGCAGATTATACTGAATGACCAGCAGAGGGAGTGATGCCGTAGACCATTTCTCTGCGATGCCGAGACCAAAAAAAAAAAGAAAGCGTCCTCAGCCTTCGGCTTCCATTATCAATTTACATGGTACGTGAAACTCTCATTTAATTGCTTTGCTTGTCATTAGAAGGAGTTCATAGCATCTGACGGCTCTTGGCACCTTTGAGGCTGCAATGAGTTGTCTTCTGTTAGAGCGATTGACTTACTTTCAAATGGGGGAAGCTTATTTATCCTGCCTCCCTGCACTCTGTATGTGGCGCTCTGATACTCAACATGGCGTGCTCTTTCAGATACTCTGTGTTCTGGTCACTCCAGCCCACTTTCAAAAGGGGAGCCCAGTACTTTCAATGGTGCAGAGTACTTTCCCATTACACTTCCTACTTCCGTTGCAGTCATAATAACCGATAGTTAACCAGAGCAGACTTGCTGAAGTCTCATTGTCCTGTGTTCTGGTCACCCAGGGCGATTTGTCATGAGGTGCTCTGACATCATAAAGCTACAGCATGGTGTCATCTGACATGAGAGCAAGCAATAGGATGCCTTTTTCATGGAATTGAAATGGGTAGCAGGCTAGACAGGATGTGCAGGTGAAGACAAAGATGGTAACATGAATAAACTCAGGCATTAGTTGACTTATGCATTTGTTTGAAGGTTTGGGTGATCATAATATTCTCGATCTCTATAGGTTAACTGATAGGGTTGCACAAGAATGAAGATGTTAGAATCTGTTATTCGTAGTTTTTATTATTACCTCTAGCTGTAGCATAAGCCTTCTTTCAAAACCTTATCAGATCACTTAATAGTTACTGCTGTACCATAACCTAAAAATTCTCAGTGAGAAAGATACCATGTCACAGGGCTAGCACTGAGATCTTTTTATTTATGTCCTAATATAGGTGCTGGAATGGTGTAGAGAGTAGTAGCAAAGTTTGGCTTTTGATTGAGAGAAGTATGCTAGGTTGGAAATAAAAGTCAGATTTGAGTTTGTAGTGAGCTGTGGATTTTCGCAGAGTTACAGACGCCATAGTACTCATTATTAGCACATTATAAAAATCTGTTTATTGTGTTGCATTAGTTTGGAGATATTCAAGTTCTGTTAATGGACTAACAGTGGACTTTTCCATCTGCAGATTATACTGAATGACCAGCAGAGGGAGTGATGCCGTAGACCATTTCTCTGCGATGCTGAGACCAAAAAAAAAAAGAAAGCGTCCTCAGCCTTCGGCTTCCATTATCAATTTACATGGTACGTGAAACTCTCATTTAATTGCTTTGCTTGTCATTAGAAGGAGTTCATAGCATCTGACGGCTCTTGGCACCTTTGAGGCTGCAATGAGTTGTCTTCTGTTAGAGCGATTGACTTGCTTTCAAATGGGGGAAGCTTATTTATCCTGCCTCCCTGCACTCTGTATGTGGCGCTCTGATACTCAACATGGAGTGCTCTTTCAGATACTCTGTGTTCTGGTCACTCCAGCCCACTTTCAAAAGGGGAGCCCAGTACTTTCAATGGTGCAGAGTACTTTCCCATTACACTTCCTACTTCCGTTGCAGTCATAATAACCGATAGTTAACCAGAGCAGACTTGCTGAAGTCTCATTGTCCTGTGTTATGGTCACCCAGGGCGATTTGTCATGAGGTGCTCTGACATCATAAAGCTACAGCATGGTGTCATCTGACATGAGAGCAAGCAATAGGATGCCTTTTTCATGGAATTGAAATGGGTAGCAGGCTAGACAGGATGTGCAGGTGAAGACAAAGATGGTAACATGAATAAACTCAGGCATTAGTTGACTTATGCATTTGTTTGAAGGTTTGGGTGATCATAATATTCTCGAGATCTCTATAGGTTAACTGATAGGGTTGCACAAGAATGAAGATGTTAGAATCTGTTATTCGTAGTTTTTATTATTACCTCTAGCTGTAGCATAAGCCTTCTTTCAAAACCTTATCAGATCACTTAATAGTTACTGCTGTACCATAACCTAAAAATTCTCAGTGAGAAAGATACCATGTCACAGGGCTAGCACTGAGATCTTTTTATTTATGTCCTAATATAGGTGCTGGAATGGTGTAGAGAGTAGTAGCAAAGTTTGGCTTTTGATTGAGAGAAGTATGCTAGGTTGGAAATAAAAGTCAGATTTGAGTTTGTAGTGAGCTGTGGATTTTCGCAGAGTTACAGACGCCATAGTACTCATTATTAGCACATTATAAAAATCTGTTTATTGTGTTGCATTAGTTTGGAGATATTCAAGTTCTGTTAATGGACTAACAGTGGACTTTTCCATCTGCAGATTATACTGAATGACCAGCAGAGGGAGTGATGCCGTAGACCATTTCTCTGCGATGCTGAGACCAAAAAAAAAAAGAAAGCGTCCTCAGCCTTCGGCTTCCATTATCAATTTACATGGTAGGTGAAACTCTCATTTAATCGCTTTGCTTGTCATTAGAAGGAGTTCATAGCATCTGACGGCTCTTGGCACCTTTGAGGCTGCAATGAGTTGTCTTCTGTTAGAGCGATTGACTTACTTTCAAATGGGGGAAGCTTATTTATCCTGCCTCCCTGCACTCTGTATGTGGCGCTCTGATACTCAACATGGAGTGCTCTTTCAGATACTCTGTGTTCTGGTCACTCCAGCCCACTTTCAAAAGGGGAGCCCAGTACTTTCAATGGTGCAGAGTACTTTCCCATTACACTTCCTACTTCCGTTGCAGTCATAATAACCGATAGTTAACCAGAGCAGACTTGCTGAAGTCTCATTGTCCTGTGTTATGGTCACCCAGGGCGATTTGTCATGAGGTGCTCTGACATCATAAAGCTACAGCATGGTGTCATCTGACATGAGAGCAAGCAATAGGATGCCTTTTTCATGGAATTGAAATGGGTAGCAGGCTAGACAGGATGTGCAGGTGAAGACAAAGATGGTAACATGAATAAACTCAGGCATTAGTTGACTTATGCATTTGTTTGAAGGTTTGGGTGATCATAATATTCTCGAGATCTCTATAGGTTAACTGATAGGGTTGCACAAGAATGAAGATGTTAGAATCTGTTATTCGTAGTTTTTATTATTACCTCTAGCTGTAGCATAAGCCTTCTTTCAAAACCTTATCAGATCACTTAATAGTTACTGCTGTACCATAACCTAAAAATTCTCAGTGAGAAAGATACCATGTCACAGGGCTAGCACTGAGATCTTTTTATTTATGTCCTAATATAGGTGCTGGAATGGTGTAGAGAGTAGTAGCAAAGTTTGGCTTTTGATTGAGAGAAGTATGCTAGGTTGGAAATAAAAGTCAGATTTGAGTTTGTAGTGAGCTGTGGATTTTCGCAGAGTTACAGACGCCATAGTACTCATTATTAGCACATTATAAAAATCTGTTTATTGTGTTGCATTAGTTTGGAGATATTCAAGTTCTGTTAATGGACTAACAGTGGACTTTTCCATCTGCAGATTATACTGAATGACCAGCAGAGGGAGTGATGCCGTAGACCATTTCTCTGCGATGCCGAGACCAAAAAAAAAAAGAAAGCGTCCTCAGCCTTCGGCTTCCATTATCAATTTACATGGTACGTGAAACTCTCATTTAATTGCTTTGCTTGTCATTAGAAGGAGTTCATAGCATCTGACGGCTCTTGGCACCTTTGAGGCTGCAATGAGTTGTCTTCTGTTAGAGCGATTGACTTGCTTTCAAATGGGGGAAGCTTATTTATCCTGCCTCCCTGCACTCTGTATGTGGCGCTCTGATACTCAACATGGAGTGCTCTTTCAGATACTCTGTGTTCTGGTCACTCCAGCCCACTTTCAAAAGGGGAGCCCAGTACTTTCAATGGTGCAGAGTACTTTCCCATTACACTTCCTACTTCCGTTGCAGTCATAATAACCGATAGTTAACCAGAGCAGACTTGCTGAAGTCTCATTGTCCTGTGTTATGGTCACCCAGGGCGATTTGTCATGAGGTGCTCTGACATCATAAAGCTACAGCATGGTGTCATCTGACATGAGAGCAAGCAATAGGATGCCTTTTTCATGGAATTGAAATGGGTAGCAGGCTAGACAGGATGTGCAGGTGAAGACAAAGATGGTAACATGAATAAACTCAGGCATTAGTTGACTTATGCATTTGTTTGAAGGTTTGGGTGATCATAATATTCTCGAGATCTCTATAGGTTAACTGATAGGGTTGCACAAGAATGAAGATGTTAGAATCTGTTATTCGTAGTTTTTATTATTACCTCTAGCTGTAGCATAAGCCTTCTTTCAAAACCTTATCAGATCACTTAATAGTTACTGCTGTACCATAACCTAAAAATTCTCAGTGAGAAAGATACCATGTCACAGGGCTAGCACTGAGATCTTTTTATTTATGTCCTAATATAGGTGCTGGAATGGTGTAGAGAGTAGTAGCAAAGTTTGGCTTTTGATTGAGAGAAGTATGCTAGGTTGGAAATAAAAGTCAGATTTGAGTTTGTAGTGAGCTGTGGATTTTCGCAGAGTTACAGACGCCATAGTACTCATTATTAGCACATTATAAAAATCTGTTTATTGTGTTGCATTAGTTTGGAGATATTCAAGTTCTGTTAATGGACTAACAGTGGACTTTTCCATCTGCAGATTATACTGAATGACCAGCAGAGGGAGTGATGCCGTAGACCATTTCTCTGCGATGCTGAGACCAAAAAAAAAAAGAAAGCGTCCTCAGCCTTCGGCTTCCATTATCAATTTACATGGTAGGTGAAACTCTCATTTAATCGCTTTGCTTGTCATTAGAAGGAGTTCATAGCATCTGACGGCTCTTGGCACCTTTGAGGCTGCAATGAGTTGTCTTCTGTTAGAGCGATTGACTTACTTTCAAATGGGGGAAGCTTATTTATCCTGCCTCCCTGCACTCTGTATGTGGCGCTCTGATACTCAACATGGAGTGCTCTTTCAGATACTCTGTGTTCTGGTCACTCCAGCCCACTTTCAAAAGGGGAGCCCAGTACTTTCAATGGTGCAGAGTACTTTCCCATTACACTTCCTACTTCCGTTGCAGTCATAATAACCGATAGTTAACCAGAGCAGACTTGCTGAAGTCTCATTGTCCTGTGTTATGGTCACCCAGGGCGATTTGTCATGAGGTGCTCTGACATCATAAAGCTACAGCATGGTGTCATCTGACATGAGAGCAAGCAATAGGATGCCTTTTTCATGGAATTGAAATGGGTAGCAGGCTAGACAGGATGTGCAGGTGAAGACAAAGATGGTAACATGAATAAACTCAGGCATTAGTTGACTTATGCATTTGTTTGAAGGTTTGGGTGATCATAATATTCTCGAGATCTCTATAGGTTAACTGATAGGGTTGCACAAGAATGAAGATGTTAGAATCTGTTATTCGTAGTTTTTATTATTACCTCTAGCTGTAGCATAAGCCTTCTTTCAAAACCTTATCAGATCACTTAATAGTTACTGCTGTACCATAACCTAAAAATTCTCAGTGAGAAAGATACCATGTCACAGGGCTAGCACTGAGATCTTTTTATTTATGTCCTAATATAGGTGCTGGAATGGTGTAGAGAGTAGTAGCAAAGTTTGGCTTTTGATTGAGAGAAGTATGCTAGGTTGGAAATAAAAGTCAGATTTGAGTTTGTAGTGAGCTGTGGATTTTCGCAGAGTTACAGACGCCATAGTACTCATTATTAGCACATTATAAAAATCTGTTTATTGTGTTGCATTAGTTTGGAGATATTCAAGTTCTGTTAATGGACTAACAGTGGACTTTTCCATCTGCAGATTATACTGAATGACCAGCAGAGGGAGTGATGCCGTAGACCATTTCTCTGCGATGCCGAGACCAAAAAAAAAAAGAAAGCGTCCTCAGCCTTCGGCTTCCATTATCAATTTACATGGTACGTGAAACTCTCATTTAATTGCTTTGCTTGTCATTAGAAGGAGTTCATAGCATCTGACGGCTCTTGGCACCTTTGAGGCTGCAATGAGTTGTCTTCTGTTAGAGCGATTGACTTGCTTTCAAATGGGGGAAGCTTATTTATCCTGCCTCCCTGCACTCTGTATGTGGCGCTCTGATACTCAACATGGAGTGCTCTTTCAGATACTCTGTGTTCTGGTCACTCCAGCCCACTTTCAAAAGGGGAGCCCAGTACTTTCAATGGTGCAGAGTACTTTCCCATTACACTTCCTACTTCCGTTGCAGTCATAATAACCGATAGTTAACCAGAGCAGACTTGCTGAAGTCTCATTGTCCTGTGTTATGGTCACCCAGGGCGATTTGTCATGAGGTGCTCTGACATCATAAAGCTACAGCATGGTGTCATCTGACATGAGAGCAAGCAATAGGATGCCTTTTTCATGGAATTGAAATGGGTAGCAGGCTAGACAGGATGTGCAGGTGAAGACAAAGATGGTAACATGAATAAACTCAGGCATTAGTTGACTTATGCATTTGTTTGAAGGTTTGGGTGATCATAATATTCTCGAGATCTCTATAGGTTAACTGATAGGGTTGCACAAGAATGAAGATGTTAGAATCTGTTATTCGTAGTTTTTATTATTACCTCTAGCTGTAGCATAAGCCTTCTTTCAAAACCTTATCAGATCACTTAATAGTTACTGCTGTACCATAACCTAAAAATTCTCAGTGAGAAAGATACCATGTCACAGGGCTAGCACTGAGATCTTTTTATTTATGTCCTAATATAGGTGCTGGAATGGTGTAGAGAGTAGTAGCAAAGTTTGGCTTTTGATCGAGAGAAGTATGCTAGGTTGGAAATAAAAGTCAGATTTGAGTTTGTAGTGAGCTGTGGATTTTCGCAGAGTTACAGACGCCATAGTACTCATTATTAGCACATTATAAAAATCTGTTTATTGTGTTGCATTAGTTTGGAGATATTCAAGTTCTGTTAATGGACTAACAGTGGACTTTTCCATCTGCAGATTATACTGAATGACCAGCAGAGGGAGTGATGCCGTAGACCATTTCTCTGCGATGCCGAGACCAAAAAAAAAAAGAAAGCGTCCTCAGCCTTCGGCTTCCATTATCAATTTACATGGTACGTGAAACTCTCATTTAATTGCTTTGCTTGTCATTAGAAGGAGTTCATAGCATCTGACGGCTCTTGGCACCTTTGAGGCTGCAATGAGTTGTCTTCTGTTAGAGCGATTGACTTACTTTCAAATGGGGGAAGCTTATTTATCCTGCCTCCCTGCACTCTGTATGTGGCGCTCTGATACTCAACATGGCGTGCTCTTTCAGATACTCTGTGTTCTGGTCACTCCAGCCCACTTTCAAAAGGGGAGCCCAGTACTTTCAATGGTGCAGAGTACTTTCCCATTACACTTCCTACTTCCGTTGCAGTCATAATAACCGATAGTTAACCAGAGCAGACTTGCTGAAGTCTCATTGTCCTGTGTTCTGGTCACCCAGGGCGATTTGTCATGAGGTGCTCTGACATCATAAAGCTACAGCATGGTGTCATCTGACATGAGAGCAAGCAATAGGATGCCTTTTTCATGGAATTGAAATGGGTAGCAGGCTAGACAGGATGTGCAGGTGAAGACAAAGATGGTAACATGAATAAACTCAGGCATTAGTTGACTTATGCATTTGTTTGAAGGTTTGGGTGATCATAATATTCTCGATCTCTATAGGTTAACTGATAGGGTTGCACAAGAATGAAGATGTTAGAATCTGTTATTCGTAGTTTTTATTATTACCTCTAGCTGTAGCATAAGCCTTCTTTCAAAACCTTATCAGATCACTTAATAGTTACTGCTGTACCATAACCTAAAAATTCTCAGTGAGAAAGATACCATGTCACAGGGCTAGCACTGAGATCTTTTTATTTATGTCCTAATATAGGTGCTGGAATGGTGTAGAGAGTAGTAGCAAAGTTTGGCTTTTGATTGAGAGAAGTATGCTAGGTTGGAAATAAAAGTCAGATTTGAGTTTGTAGTGAGCTGTGGATTTTCGCAGAGTTACAGACGCCATAGTACTCATTATTAGCACATTATAAAAATCTGTTTATTGTGTTGCATTAGTTTGGAGATATTCAAGTTCTGTTAATGGACTAACAGTGGACTTTTCCATCTGCAGATTATACTGAATGACCAGCAGAGGGAGTGATGCCGTAGACCATTTCTCTGCGATGCTGAGACCAAAAAAAAAAAGAAAGCGTCCTCAGCCTTCGGCTTCCATTATCAATTTACATGGTAGGTGAAACTCTCATTTAATCGCTTTGCTTGTCATTAGAAGGAGTTCATAGCATCTGACGGCTCTTGGCACCTTTGAGGCTGCAATGAGTTGTCTTCTGTTAGAGCGATTGACTTACTTTCAAATGGGGGAAGCTTATTTATCCTGCCTCCCTGCACTCTGTATGTGGCGCTCTGATACTCAACATGGAGTGCTCTTTCAGATACTCTGTGTTCTGGTCACTCCAGCCCACTTTCAAAAGGGGAGCCCAGTACTTTCAATGGTGCAGAGTACTTTCCCATTACACTTCCTACTTCCGTTGCAGTCATAATAACCGATAGTTAACCAGAGCAGACTTGCTGAAGTCTCATTGTCCTGTGTTATGGTCACCCAGGGCGATTTGTCATGAGGTGCTCTGACATCATAAAGCTACAGCATGGTGTCATCTGACATGAGAGCAAGCAATAGGATGCCTTTTTCATGGAATTGAAATGGGTAGCAGGCTAGACAGGATGTGCAGGTGAAGACAAAGATGGTAACATGAATAAACTCAGGCATTAGTTGACTTATGCATTTGTTTGAAGGTTTGGGTGATCATAATATTCTCGAGATCTCTATAGGTTAACTGATAGGGTTGCACAAGAATGAAGATGTTAGAATCTGTTATTCGTAGTTTTTATTATTACCTCTAGCTGTAGCATAAGCCTTCTTTCAAAACCTTATCAGATCACTTAATAGTTACTGCTGTACCATAACCTAAAAATTCTCAGTGAGAAAGATACCATGTCACAGGGCTAGCACTGAGATCTTTTTATTTATGTCCTAATATAGGTGCTGGAATGGTGTAGAGAGTAGTAGCAAAGTTTGGCTTTTGATTGAGAGAAGTATGCTAGGTTGGAAATAAAAGTCAGATTTGAGTTTGTAGTGAGCTGTGGATTTTCGCAGAGTTACAGACGCCATAGTACTCATTATTAGCACATTATAAAAATCTGTTTATTGTGTTGCATTAGTTTGGAGATATTCAAGTTCTGTTAATGGACTAACAGTGGACTTTTCCATCTGCAGATTATACTGAATGACCAGCAGAGGGAGTGATGCCGTAGACCATTTCTCTGCGATGCCGAGACCAAAAAAAAAAAGAAAGCGTCCTCAGCCTTCGGCTTCCATTATCAATTTACATGGTACGTGAAACTCTCATTTAATTGCTTTGCTTGTCATTAGAAGGAGTTCATAGCATCTGACGGCTCTTGGCACCTTTGAGGCTGCAATGAGTTGTCTTCTGTTAGAGCGATTGACTTGCTTTCAAATGGGGGAAGCTTATTTATCCTGCCTCCCTGCACTCTGTATGTGGCGCTCTGATACTCAACATGGAGTGCTCTTTCAGATACTCTGTGTTCTGGTCACTCCAGCCCACTTTCAAAAGGGGAGCCCAGTACTTTCAATGGTGCAGAGTACTTTCCCATTACACTTCCTACTTCCGTTGCAGTCATAATAACCAATAGTTAACCAGAGCAGACTTGCTGAAGTCTCATTGTCCTGTGTTATGGTCACCCAGGGCGATTTGTCATGAGGTGCTCTGACATCATAAAGCTACAGCATGGTGTCATCTGACATGAGAGCAAGCAATAGGATGCCTTTTTCATGGAATTGAAATGGGTAGCAGGCTAGACAGGATGTGCAGGTGAAGACAAAGATGGTAACATGAATAAACTCAGGCATTAGTTGACTTATGCATTTGTTTGAAGGTTTGGGTGATCATAATATTCTCGAGATCTCTATAGGTTAACTGATAGGGTTGCACAAGAATGAAGATGTTAGAATCTGTTATTCGTAGTTTTTATTATTACCTCTAGCTGTAGCATAAGCCTTCTTTCAAAACCTTATCAGATCACTTAATAGTTACTGCTGTACCATAACCTAAAAATTCTCAGTGAGAAAGATACCATGTCACAGGGCTAGCACTGAGATCTTTTTATTTATGTCCTAATATAGGTGCTGGAATGGTGTAGAGAGTAGTAGCAAAGTTTGGCTTTTGATTGAGAGAAGTATGCTAGGTTGGAAATAAAAGTCAGATTTGAGTTTGTAGTGAGCTGTGGATTTTCGCAGAGTTACAGACGCCATAGTACTCATTATTAGCACATTATAAAAATCTGTTTATTGTGTTGCATTAGTTTGGAGATATTCAAGTTCTGTTAATGGACTAACAGTGGACTTTTCCATCTGCAGATTATACTGAATGACCAGCAGAGGGAGTGATGCCGTAGACCATTTCTCTGCGATGCTGAGACCAAAAAAAAAAAGAAAGCGTCCTCAGCCTTCG